>NC_088396.1:11757448-12124948 GCF_034236695.1 Oncorhynchus nerka | reverse complement strand
ACTGGTACAATAGGAAAAATAAACAGAAATCACAAAAACCATCCTTCCTGTTCTTAACCATGCAACATCAAAAAGACAATCTGATTTGAGAAATTCTGATATTGCAAATATATTCAATTAATTATATCATGTTAATGACAACGGGGCAGTAGGTAGTCTAGTGGTTAGAGCATTGGACTAGTAACCAAAAGGTTGCAACATCAAATCCCAGAGCCGACAAGGTAAAAATCTGATGTTCTGCCCCTGAACAAGGCAGTTAACCCACTGTTCCTAGGCCGTCATTGAATATGTTATTAACCGTCTTGCTTACTTAAATAAAGGAGGAAATGTTTTTGCCGATATCCAAGGCATTTGTAACTCAAAGCAGCTCAAACGTCTTCAATGGCTTCAAAGCAACAAAAAAAAAACTACTGTTGAGATAACCTAACACTGGTCTGTGACCACCACTATGGCACCCATTATACAGTACAGCTCAACTGTAGGGCATCTATTGTCTTTCAGTTGTAACACAGTCGCGTGCAACATGGCCTAGATACTGGCAATGTAGCTACGTGCTAATTTTACACTAACCTTTTCCAAATGGATATTAAGACGTGCTGCTTTCGGGAAGACACTTAATGCTGAGGAAATGAAAACATCCAACGGAAATCAGCATCTTCCCACATTAGCATAGCCTTCTAAAGTCCATTGGTGACAACATGGCCTTGGAATCCACTCCTATTTATCTTAAAACAGCCACTTAGCTTTGACTGACACTAATTCTTACCACATGAAACTGTAGAAACCCCTTCATTTCCCCCTTCTGTCCCTGTCAGAAAATTACACCAGACAGAGTTTGTGATGTCCCCAGCGCCAGATCCTTTATTCTGTCAGATTACAACATTTGATATGGCGTAGCTGTGCTGCCCTGGCCTCACATGCCAGCCAGAGGAAAGGGGGACCTGTCAGCGCCAGTGGAGAACACCGAGGATCATCACTTTGACTGATCCACAGGCCCCCAGACTGTCATTTCCTCCGACTGCACAAGTCAACACAAATAAAAGTGAGGAGGCAAAAGCCATAAGGAATGGGAGAGATCCAGGCTCATTGTGGCTATTACTTTTATTCAAACCTTACAGATGACATGATGTGAAAAATGAGCCTGTGTCTAGTCGGGTGCCCATTAGTGAGTGAGCACATTATCTCTCCTTTTTCACATTGAATCTCCTCCATACACGCAGTGGCAGATGCTCCTGTGGAGTCACTCACTTTTATAGGCCTTTTGACTGCCGTACTCTTTTAAATACAGGGGCCTGCACCATGCAACAACAAAAAAATGACGTATGGCTGTCAGTGCTCTTTACCCCACAGACAGATGCCTTCAGTGGATCTCAGTGGGAACCGTCTGTTTGATTTTAAGGGGGGCCGTTAACCCCTTTCCCTCGCGGACCAGACAGGCATGTAAAAACGGGATTAGAGAACACTCCAAAGGTATTGTGGAGGTATAGCCCTACTCTATCTAGACCCTTTGCTGTCATACTGAATTGGTTTGTTTTGAGATTGCATTATATTTCACATTGAGTTTTCTGTGTGCATATCAAAATATAATATAAATAAAAACGCAAAACATGCAACAATTTCAAAGATTTTACTTAGTTACAGTTCATAGATGGAAATCAGTCAATTGAAAGAAATTAATTAGGCCCTAATTTATGGATTTCACATGACTGTGCAGGGGCACTAACATGGGTGGGCATGAGAGGGCAATGGCCCACCCACTGGGGAGCCAGGCCCAGCCAATCTGAATGAGTTTTCCCCCACAAAAAGGACTTTATTACAGACAGAAATAGTCCTCTTTGTACACTATAGTTCAGCAACAAATTTCAATTTTGCATTTGTTCTTTTTTCTGCAGCTTTTATATTCATCAAAAAAATTGAAGCCAGGCCATTTTCTCACACTCTTAATGGTTGTTAAAGCACACATTGCAGCTGATGAAGAGAAATCAATTAGTTTCTCAAATCACCATGTTAGTGTCACATTGCTTTGGCTGGCATTGACACAACGAATGGACAAGTGTTTATTTTGGACTGTGTCTTCCTCTAGTCAGACTGACACACGTTAGCGTCTTCAGGTCAACTGGAGAGGAAACACTTTTCGTCTCACTTTCTGCAACACTTTCTCACGTACAGCGACTTCCGAAAGTATTCATACCCCTTGACTTTTCCACATTTTGTTGTTACAGCCTGAATTCAACATGGATTCAATTTAGACTGTTTTGTCACTGGCCTAAACACAATACCCCATAATGTCAGAGTGGAATTATGTTTTTCTTTTTTTTCTGAAATTAATTAGAAAATCTGAAATGTCTGGAGTCAATTAGTATTCAACCCTTTTGTTATGGCAAGACTAAATAAATTCAGAAGTAGACAATTGCTAAACAAGTCTCATAATAAGTTACATGGACTCACTCTGTGTGCAATAATAGTTTACATAATTTTTGAATGACTACCTCATCTCTGTAACCCCACACATACAATTATCTGTAAGGTCCCTCCATCGAGCAGTGCATTTCAAACACAGACTCAACCATTAAGACCGGGGAGGTTTTCCAATGCCTTGCAAAGAAGGCCACCTATTGGTAGATGGGTAAAAAAAGCAGTAAAATCCCTTTGTGCATGGTGAAGTTATTAATTACACTTTGGATGGTCTATCAATACACTCAGTCCCTACAAACATACAGGCGTCTTTCCTTTCCTAACTCAGTTGCCAGAGAAGAAGGAAACTGCTCAGGGATTTCACCACGAGGCCAATAGTTACTTTAAAACGGTTACAGAGTTTAATGGCTGTGATAGGAGAAAACTGGTGATGGATAAACAACATTGTAGTAACTCCACTATACTAACCTAATTGACAGAGTGAAAAGAGGGAAGCCTGTACAGAATTTTAAAAATCCAAAACATGCATCCTGTTTGTAACAAGGCACAAAAATAATACTGCAAAAAATGTGGCAAAGCAATTAACTTTTTGTCCTGAATATAAAGTGTTATGTTTGGGGCATAATCAATACAACACATTACTGGGTACCACTCCGCATTTTCAAGCATAGTGGTGGCTGCATCTTATGGGTATGCTTGTAATCGTTAAGGACAGGGAAGTTTTTCAGGATAAAAAATAAATGGAATGGACCTAAGCACAGGCTAAATCGGCAGCGTAGCCTAGTGGTTAGAGTGTTGGACTAGTATCCGGAAGGTTGCAAGTTCAAACCCCGAGCTGACAAGGTACAAATCTGTCGTTCTGCCCCTGAACAGGCAGTTAACCCACTGTTCCCAGGCCGTCATTGAAAATAAGAATGTGTTCTTAACTGACTTGCCTGGTTAAAGAAAGGTACAATTAAAAAAAAAAAAAATTCTAAATCCTAGAGTAAAACTAGGTTCAGTCTGCTTTCAACCAGACACTGGTAGATGAATTCACCTTTCAACAGGACAATAACCTAAAACACAAGGCCAAATCTACACTGGAGTTGCCTACCAAGAAGACAGCGAAAGTCCCTGAGTGGCCGAGTTACAGTTTCGAATTAGGTCTTCTTGAAAATCAATGGCAAGACCTGAAAATGCGTAGGGACTTAATCAGAAAGACTCACAGCTGTAATCGCTGACAAAGGTGCTTCTATAAATTATTGCTTCAGGGACGTGAATACTTATGTAAATGAAATATTTCTGTATTTCATTTTTATACATTTGCAAAAACTAAAAACATGTTTTCACTTCGTCTTTACGGGGTATTGTGTGTAGATGTTTAAGAGAGGAAAAACACGTTTAATCCATTTTTAATTCAGGTTGTAAAACAAGAAAATGTAGAATAAGTCAAGGGCTATGAATATTTTCTGAAGGCACTGTAAATGAGGGACGACTAATTTGAAACCCCTTGATTTTCCAAGCTGTCCTCACCATTTAATGAAATGTAAAGTCCCCTGTTTTGGGTTCTGCTACCGGTTCCAACATTTTCCTTTATAGATCAATATGTGGACACCATAGATTGAAATGGTTTGCATTGAGCGGTAGCCCTGATTGGACACAGGAGTATGTGTCTTCTGCCTGTGAGGTGTGATTTAAACCTTTCCTGGAGTATGCAACATTACTAGTTATTGTTTAAAGACCCTCTCATGATAAATAGCTACTTTTTGGGGATCATGTAGATTACATTTTATATTGCATTTAGTTACATTTAAAAAGTTCTTAATAAACACCTCTGGTGAAGTGTACTGTGCAACCATCTGGAAAATGTGATCGAGCTTCGACTGGAGCCTCATGAACGAATCAAAAGAGTTTTCCAAGGTCTCCACACGTGTTAAAACGTGTGAGCAGCTCTTACCCATTGGCCAAAGTCAAATGAACAGTCCTCTGTCTACCCTGGGACAATGTGCTCGCTGTGTGCAGTATATGTTTTTAATGACTGGTGCCAGGGGAAGATAATCACAGATGCCCACTATGCAGAAATCAGTGCACTTGGTGGACCAATTAACTGCAGCAGAGGAAACCCTGGTGGATGTTTTTTTTTTGTAAATGAACAATACATTTCAGATGATTGTGAAGGCTAACTGTTTGCACCCATTCCAATTAGGTTGATGTGTTTTTAACATAATAAAATCGGTCATTGAAAGTCATGGTCAATCATGATCAATTCTGTGCGGAATCTCCAAGCACAAATGAAAAGTAACTGTCTCAGAAGCTCTGGTCAGTGAGTGAGTACAACACAACCTTCCCCCCGTACAGGCATCTCCGTATGAACCAGAACGCCTCGGTTCAATCTCTGACAAGAAACAACAAGCCTTAGGGACACCATCCCAGTCCACATCTCAGCAGCACAACATCACAAGAAGCACAACATAGGGGGGGGGTTGATCAAGCTGTCAGGGGAGAGGTATGTTTCCATTTTATAACTTCACTGGTGGACTAGTCCTTATGAATGCTCCACCACTCCCTCTCTCTCTCTCTTCTCTGAGTTCCACTTGTGTCAGTTTTCCTTCAGTGCAGGCCCCCCCCATGGGCTCTGTCCCATTACCGTCCTATGACTTGCAGCCCCACAATCCCACATGGTCCCCCACAACAATCCCACCAGCGTGGAGGAAATGCTAGAATAAGGGGCCTACAGGAGAACAGTCAGAGTGGTTCCTGTGACCTACGTCAGCCATACTGTCCCCAACTCACTGTCATCTCCTCTGCGGTGAAACAGATCTTGACTAAATATGAGGGCTGTATATTGTCAATATTTGCCCATTTAAAACACTGTTGCGTAAAATCTCAGAAGGATCCCTTGTAAACTGGTAGCTATAATAACCACATTAGCTGCTATGCTTGATTCCCCCGCGATGTGGAATTGTTATGCCTGTTCGTTCTTGAGCAAATTTAGTGCAGCTTGCAATATGTTTGTTTTGAGTCGTCCGAAAAGTAAGGCATGTGTCAACAAGGAATGAATGCTGCGGCAATATGTCACCAGCTGTACATGGTACGTGTCCGTGAGAATTGAATTAAAGGTTTATTTACAAGGGGGTCTATCAGAAGCCCTTCGTGGAGTGTTTTCTCAGGGATTTCTGTTTTTTCCCCTTTCTATATCGTCTCACTTTTAACATGCATGGGGTGTCTGTCTGTCTGTCTGTCTGTCTGTCTGTCTGTCTGTCTGTCTGTCTGTCTGTCTGTCTGTCTGTCTGTCTGTCTGTCTGCATGGAAGCATTAATAAAAAACGGACATGCCTGGACTGAAAGATTAATGGTGCTTGTCCAAGCGTTCTGAACTGCTTGGCTTTAATCTTATTGCATATGAATAGCTGCACATTTGCTGCTGCGAGAGACATGAATTGACCCAACGACTGCCCAAGACATAGCCAACTAATAAAATGGGATCCAAATAATAACAATAGGACTAAACATCTGCGCTGCCAACCCTACACTATTTGTGCATCACTTAGATACACATCCCCCGCTCCACCACAATGCTGTGTGTGCTTCCTGGCTGCAGAACAAACAGCAGCAGGCCCAGCTGCAGGGTCAATAAGCCAAAATACCTTTTTATTTCCCTAGCCGCCCATGTGGATAGATCCAGCAGTTTGTCCAGCAAACTTACTGATGCCTTCAATAGCCCTTTTGGTCCATCATTGTTTTCCTTTTGGATGTGTGGGACCATGTCGGGGATGTGCCCGATTTAATTTAATGATGTTCGCTGATAGAAAAGACAATAGAGAACTTATTCAAAGGTCTGTAGTCAAATAGATTTTGTAAAGATTTTGCGACCAAAGTGGTTCATTATCATAGCTAATAACGAGGATTGCTATCAAAATGCCTATAACCAGTTTTGGTTTGGAGTGTACATATTTGCCAGCTGTGACTAACATGCCAGTATGGAAGGAAACATACAAATTGGTCTATAAACAGCAATAAAGGGATACATGTACTATGGTATACATAGGAATAAATCAATGTTGAGCTGCTCAAAACTTATAACTGATATACAAAAGAGTTAAGTTACATTTTCTGTAACTAGTGTATACTAAAGCATTATATTGCATGAAACCTCTATCTGGGATCCTACATAACTAAGAGGACACTCCAGACAAGCTCAACCAGAGGAATCTCCATCTTCCAAGTATTAGCTACCTGGGTCAGCTCTGTAATGTCATTCTTCCCCTCACATCCAGGGAGGCAAAGCAACCTCCCTAAGGTTGCACAATTCAGGTAACTTTCCCCAAAATCCTAGGTTCTTCAGAAACCCCAGATGGAAGATTGAACTAACCCTATAACCCTAACCCTGGAAAACCTGGGAATTTTGGGAAAGTTTGCAAAGTTTTGGTGCCCTCAACCTCATCTAACTCATCAACCTCATCTAACCACGCCATATATACAGAACTGCCAAAGCCCTAAGTTCAACTGGGAGATGCCATTCCAATATACTGAAAACAGAACTCCTTGAGGAAGCTTGCCTGAGACCTAATGCCTAGGCTTTAGCTCAGCGGGCTAGCTTGGACGACCTAGGTTTGATACCTGGTCAGAAATATAAGCATGAGGGTCATTTCCATTTGGAAGAGTGTACTATTACAAGGGGTTGCCTGAGGGGGTTGTTTTTTTTTTTTTATTGTACCGCGACTGAATAAATCGGAATGAAGGGTGAATAGATCCGTTACAAACTCAGTCACACTCATAAAGTACGTTACAACCAAATTATTTCCCACACAGCTTGTACTCAATATGCGATTCAAAGAAGCCTGGCAATATTCAACTGATATAGGGTGGTGTTTAGTTGTAATAGAAGCCCTCGGCTGAAATACGAGCTGACAAACGTGGCAAGACAAACACAGTCTCTCTCCGGCAAGGAAATACACACTCTCAAATAGACCTGTACCTCTTTGAATCCTCTGTGTGGGTGAAACCAAAGCGCAGAACAAACAGCGTTCTGATCTGGCTTTGAACGTGATAACAGCCTCTGACAGGGAGGAGGGGAGGCTTTGGGCTCGCTGCGAAAACACAGGCCGTGATTGACACAATTCCCGGGCCTTGGAGAAGTTTACCTTTTATTAGGAGCTCAGAGAGAGAGAGCGTCACGACGACCTGGCCCAGGTTTCCACCAACAGACAGGAGGGGACGGCTGGGGAGGAGTGTGTGTGTGTGTGTCTGAGGCGGCGGTGTCCACTTGTAGCAGATTTCAATCAAGAACTGCAGCCAATTCCCCCGAATATCCCCTTCTCTTTCGGAGTCGAGCTGGAAGGCTGTTTGAAGAAAATGAGTGAATTCAGGATCAAGAGCCTTTCCGGAGGAATTTAAGTCTGTTTGAGGATTATGACTTCTTCATCCAGTACAAAGCCAGCAGAGAAAGTGTTGTAATGCTGGCCCTTGGAAGCCTGGCTTAGCCATGCATCCCAGATGGTGATATAGCACTGATAAAAACTCTGTCAAGCAACTACACTTATGGAGACACATCTTCAAAACATTAAGAAAGTTGAAGAAAGTTGGAACACTCAAGCTCTAATTCAAAAGTCGGAGAAAAATAATGTGCAAGCCCCACACGAAAAATCCCGGTCACCTGCAGCAACTCTTTACACTCCATTTTAATTTTGTCACTCTAGCACATTTATCATTCTCCCTCCTGTTACTCACACATTATTTCCTGTTTGCGTGCATGTGTGCACTACCAGAAAGTAAAAGCCTTTGCTAATCATCCCAGGCCCCGTTTGTGCACACCCTCTTCAGTGAACATACTGCATAACTGCTGGTCTGCTTATTAGTGTACCAAGTCCTTTCTGCTCTCCCTCCCAGCCTCCTACCGCTGCCACCAATCATATTCACAGTGCTGGCTAACGGCTGTACAAACTGCTACACCTCAACTCTGTCTACTTCATAAACCGTCGGTACAGTGAGTACACCGACACACCTCTCCTGTCAGCACTTATCACCAATTCAGTTCAACGCATTTCCTCTGTGCTTCACTAGCAGCCTGGTTTCTATTCCTGAGATGATGCGTACTGCCACTTTCTCCAGTGTTAAAAAAAACACACAAAAAAACGGAGGAAGCTATAATCATTTTCCAAGCGCTCGTTAGCTTCTGATGCAGACAGCTGCTACGCATACAGTATCGGGAAAGTGTAGGGTTTGAAGGCTTAAATCTAAACATATGTCTCCGTGTGGACTCCGACTCAAATCTGTCGTTATTTACCCGGTTTACGGCATAACTTGAAAACAAAGCAAGTAATCAATACGGAATGGGGACAGATTACTGTATGTGCCAATATTTCAGACAGCTTTGATAAAGGGCTCTGGGCTTCTACTAGATCCTTTAGGGAATACACTCCATTTACCTTGAACTTGAAGAGGGGGATGTTTGCCAATTGCAAATAGGACCATTAATTAGCTGTTAATTAAACAATTTAGTCTCCTAAATACCCAACTTTTAAAGGTACATGGATGTTGACCATAATACAACTCTCCCAAGGCGTATTTCTATGTCTATCCTATTTTATTGAAGGAAAGTAAAAGTCTGTCCCATGTCAACAATTGCCAAAGCCACTTTGTAAACCCTGCAATCCTTAAATAATCTACATGGGTTTAGAACCACTTGTTGGAAAGCAAGAAGGACTGAAGCTTATCTGCAGCCCACCACACAGCACGTCATGGGCATGTACCCTTTATTACCAAAGCCTTGCATTGTCTGATAATTTTTTTCTCTCACTAAAATAACTCCACCTGCTTTTAGCTGAATATTTGACAATACTACTTTAAGAATAATACATTCTTAGCCCACTAGTGTCCCGTGGATAGTCAGGGGCACATGCAACGGCCAACCAAACCATCAATCCAGAACAGACAAGAGTGAAGAGAGGAAACTCCAGTCTCAGCTTTAGACAGCCTCTAACAGTAGGAAGTAGCACGAGTCTGTGGCAGAGCTTTGAGGAAACTGAAGGCTCTCTTTGACCCCAGGTCAGAGGTCCGTTAGCCACACCCTCACAGATTTATTTTTTTTAAAGGGAAAAAAGAGGACGGTTAGACAAACACAGTGAGCCAAGCCTCTTGAGCAATGAGAGCCTTGAGCGAGGAGGAGAGGGACGAAGATACTCCTACAGACAGCCGCAGCACTGGGGGGGGGGGGGGGACCATAGGCACATCAATGACTAACACTCACAGCAAGGCCACCTCCCCTCACTTTGAAAATAAAATAAATTAAACAACAGAGGGGACACTGACATTCACCGCTGCCTTTCAGTTTGTTGCTCCAACTAACAGCTTGTACCATGACCATCACATGCGTATGCAATAGGTACTGTATTTCCGAGCTTTATACACAAAAGGTATATTGTTGTTTGAGATTACCTATCAAAGCAACTATGATAGTTTCAAACATTGATAAATAGATGAGACAAACAAAAAAGTTACCTGATGCTCTGGCCTGGCCATCCAACGGGAGTGAGGGAAAACCCCATATCTCCATGCTTCTTCCTGCGATGCATTACACACACAATCAATAATGGAAAAATATACACTGCGAAAGGCCTTAGCCGCCGACGAGAGGCATTGATAAATGATTTTCTGCCAGTTATAACAGCAAGGTGCGCCCAGTGAAGAGAGTGGAAGGCCTTTTTAATAGTACAAGGAGAGAATGAAAATCAACCCCAAGAGGGCCTCCGCTGGAAAGAGGGGATGGTGCATCTCTCAGCTCTAAATCACAACTCTACTCTAGACCCATGCCTTCGTTTCCCCCATTTTTTCGACATTATCCAAGCGAACTTGTCTCTGCCTTCTGTTGGGAAGGTTTCCAGGTTATGATGTATCAAAGAGAAGAACCTCGATCAACACCCGTCCCGAAAACATAAACACAACAATCCCTGCATTTTAGGCACAGACAGAAGTTGCCCACTGCTTTGCTGCTATGAAACGTGTACAATAGGATTCTGATGTTACTGAATCATGTCATGTTGAAAGATAAACGTCGAATTTCATCGCCGACAAAAGTCCTTGTGAAAAATTATAACTATAGTTTAAAATTGTGGCCTGTTACAATGGCCAGTAGAAATGGTATGTGCATTCCATAAGTCAGCCATGTAAAATACTGTAGTGGGCAACACATTGCTAGCATGCCTTTATTATCTCCAGGTAGGGGAGGGAAAAAAATGCTTAAGAGGAGCGAAAAGTTTTCAAAGGTCAAGAATGAATCAAACTCATTACCTGTGGAAAAGAGCGATTATTGCCGGGTTCCTGCTAAGTGCTTTTGCCCAGTTTTAACCTGTTTTCTTTTCAAAGCGCCACAGATTCCCATAGGGGCAGGTGTCCACAAATACTACTTTAAAATGGGATAAGTGAATTATAAGGGTCCTTCTGAGCCTGTAGGAAACAGATTAGAATATTTTCTAAAAAAGCAGGTGAAATACAAGCAGAAATAAACACATAATATGTAGCAGACATTTGGTCTTGATACAGGAATAAACCATTTTGCCTGTTTATTAATTGTGCGGTTGCTGTGTTCAGTAAAGCCCGATGACAACCCAATTCTTTGTCATGCACTAGAAACAGTCAAAGCCATGCTAGCTGGGGAGAGAAAACCCTGCTTGCTGGCCATGAGGGCCAGTAGCTACCACTTGATCCGGTAAATACTGCAGATGAAAGAGGGAGAGAAAGGGAGTGAGGGAGAGGGGTGTGGGAGTGATGGTTTATATGCCCACGAACCCAGTGTGATGGGCAACCCCCGGTCCACTTTCCTCTCTCAGCGCTCAGATTCCAGAAGTTTCCGAGAGCTTCAAGCACTTATCACAGAGGATTTCAATCTACAGCAGGCAGCTCACAGACAGAGCAGAAGCAGACAGACAAGACAAGCCTGAATGGACACAGACCTTTTACTTATTGGGAAAATATTAGCCAGTCGTTACAGCAAATGTCTTTGGAAATCATTTGGATGTCAATGCAGAACAACAGGGGGATAGTTAAATGTTTCTGAACGGATATGGATGTTGTGAAATAATAGCAAAGCCGATGTATATTAATGCTACATCCATATCCTCTCGGAGGAGTAAACAAACCTCTGTTTAGAGATGCAAGACGTAGGACCTAATGTCGTGTAGCCTACCTACAGGTATAAGACGTTACATGCATGGAATTCTTCTTTTTTGATGCAGTGGACTGGTTGAAATGGCAATATTAACATATAGCATATTTGCAACATTCATTTTGTTCATGTGAAATATTTTTTTACCTAATATTTTTCTGACATATGCTAATGCTTGCCATTTTGATAGCACATTGTCTAAAATGGACAATTTGCTGTCCTGTCCTTAGATAATGAATCTGAGTGTGCACAAAGTGGTGTTGCATAATGCCCTGGACTATATACATTATCATGTTGTTACAGTTGGAGACAACAACTGCGTTAAGGCATAAAGGGGATTAAGATATCAGTTCTCTTTTCATACACAACTAACTATGAGCCTAATTCAGGCTAATTATGTTGTAGCCCTACATAAAGAAACAATGCACCGTGCTCTATTTCCTGCAGTGTGGCCAGTGCCACACTTTAAAGCACTATTGTGTTCATATGAAAACATTCAGATTGGTACAGCCTCCTCGTGGCAACACTGGGCACTGTCATTTCAAACTCCAGACCGCAAATAGAATTTGTTTGATCAAATATGTATTTTTTAAATCCATGAATTATTCCCAAATATATGATTCTTCATATCGTCAGGCTATTATCTAATATGGGACATATGACCACATTTAAGTTCATTCATTGTTGAAAGGGTCATGCCTAAACCCAAATACAATCTTCAATCTTCTCTTTCGTGTGTTCTCCTTATTGTTTTATCTAAATTTATGGTTATAAAGCTCTCACACACATGGAATTAAAAATATATATACATATTAAACGCTCTAAGAGAATTCCGGATTGTAAATGTGCACAATATTCCACATTATATAGCCTACATGTCATTTCGGAGTACGGTCAGAGTGACACAGTGTCAAATCTGTGTGACAGATTTAGGTGAAAGCTGGTGAGGGGAGCATGCATGGTGAGATCGGCTTAGGGCTGAATAAGACACTCTCTAGCAGAAAGGAGCCCTACTCACCACTGAGCTCAGCCTGGGTCACTACTGCCCACCAGCACACACAAACAAGCCCCTGACACCATTGCCATCTCCTGACCATGTCAACACACCACACGGCTTCCTTCTCAGCTTTTTTTGGGGCCTCTCTTTAAGTTAAGACAACATCCGTTTTGAAACAGGAGATCGATTAAGCCTAATTTGAAAACGTAAAAACAAGGCATTGAGAGACAAACGTGCGTGATTACATGTCCTGTTGACTTCAATAGGAATGTACGAAGCACAGTAATACATTTGAAAACGAATCTAGTGAAATACTACTTGGATCTTTCCCAAGTGTACAAATGACTGTAATAGAGCCATAGAGAGTTGGTGAAATATGGTAAGAACCACAGGGGAGTTTCGTCTTTAGGCCATATTCTTTATGTAATGTCTCCCTCTTTTGGTTATATTAGGAAATTGAATAGATGTGTTTTCAAATACGACACATTTTCATTGTAACCAACAACAGAACAATATGCTATGTGTGTGCAGTGTTGGGGAGTAGTGAACCACTGTATATGTAGTTTGACTAATGAATTACATTTCGCAGTAGCTTGGTGGTAGTTGAACTAAATTCAAATCTGTAGGTGCTTTCAGTATTTAATCATTACTGTTTTGCCGTGTAGCAGTGTAGCTAACTACCTGAAATAGACACTACTTTTTTTTTTGCTAAATGAAAATAAAATGTGGGTGAAGAGGCAAGAATGTCCTTTTTTTCAGCATCACTGCCTCTTCTCACTTGAAACATTGTTGTTTCATTGAATCGGATAAATGACTCATTCTGTTGACATCTGACTCCAGAGGTGTCTGTTCTTTCCATTTGTATTCTGTAACTTTTCAGATTCGGAACATTTTAGAAACTACTACACTGTTGGAGTTAGGAACACAAGCATTTCGCCTCACCCGCAATAACATCTGCTAAATATGTGTGTGTGACCAATAGCGTTTGATTTGATTTAGATATTCCAATTTTTCACAAAGTAGTTTGTAAGTAACTTTAGTTAAGTAAAATATATTTTTCTTATTAAGAATAGCTATAGTGTAGCTTAACTTTGTCCAGGGTGAAGTAACTGGCAACTTGGAAAACTACATTTTCAGAGTAGCTTCCCTAACACTGGCTTTGTGTAAAGCACGTGGAAGTGTAGCTAGCTAGCTAGGCTATGCTGTTACAAGTGGAAATATATTTGAAAAATTGGTATTTAAATGGTAGCCTGCATAGGATGGATTTAAAAACAACGCTATTAATGAAAAATGACTAATAATAGACCTTCCTTCTTATGATGTTTTGATCTTGGTAGTGACTGATAACAATCTGCATGTCACAAAACAACTATTAACACTGGTCTTATGGGGCAGGGTAGCTTTTAATCAACTAAACTGAGGACAGCCTGCCATCTAGTGGATAAAGAATAAACTGCTTCTAATCAAAAATCGAATAAAATCTCATTTTATTGGTCACATACCCATGTTAAGCAGATGTTATTGCAGGTGTAGCGAAATGCTTGTATTTCTAGCTCCAACAGCGCAGTAATATCTAACAATTCCACAACAATACAAACTATACACACACATCTAAAGTAAAGGAATGCAATTAAGAATATATAAGTATTTGGACTATGTCAGAGCGGCATAGACTAAGATACAGTAGAATAGAACACAGTATATATATATATATATATATGAGATGAGTAATGCAAAATATGTAAACATTATTACAGTAACTAGTGTTCCATTATTAAAGTGGCCAGTGAAGTCAAGGACCTTCTAATGCGCTGGTGATGGCTATTTAACAGTCGGATGGCCTTGAGATAGAAGCTGTTTTTCACTCTCTTGGTCCCAACTTTGATGCACCTGTACTGACCTCGCCTTCTGGATGATAGCGGGGTGAACAGGCAGTGGCTCGGGTGGTTGTGGTCCTTGATGATCTTTTTGGCCTTCCTGTGACATCGGGTACTGTAGGTGTCCTGGAGGGCAGGTAGTTTGCCCCCGGTGATGCGTTGGGCAGACCGCACCACCCTCTGGAGAGCCCCGCGGACTTGGATATTGGTTAGATATTTATATTTAAGTAATTTAGCAGACACTGTTATCGAGTGACTTACAGTCAGTCGATTCAACTAAGGTATAAGAGAATATCCCAGTAATTGCAAGTAAAAAGCTTTCCTTAATAAAACAGCAATCAACAAAGCCAGTGCCAGTAAGAAAAGACAGTAACACTTTATTTTAAGGTGCACATATTAGCCACGTAGTGTATACGTGTGTATACACTAGCACTCTTAAAGGGAGTGCTCCTAATCTCAGCTGGTTACCTGTATAAAAGACACCTGTCCACAGAAGCTATCAATTAATTAGATTCCAAACTCTCCACCATGGCCAAGACCAAAGAGCTCTCCAAGGATGTCAGGGACAAGATTGTAGACCTACACAAGGCTGGAATGGGCTACAAGACCATCGCCAAGCAGCTTGGTGAGAAGGTGACAACAGTTGGTGTGATTATTTGCAAATGGAAGAAACACAAAAGAACTGTCAATCTCCCTCGGCCTGAGGCTCCATGTAAGATCTCACCTCGTGGAGTTGCAATGATCATGAGAACGGTGAAGAATCAGCCCAGAACTACACGGAGAATCTTGTCAATGATCTCAAGGCAGCTGGCACCATAGTCACCAAGAAAACAATTGGTAACACACTACCCCCGGAAGGACTGAAATCCTGCAGCGCCCACAAGGTCCCCCTGCTCAAGAAAGCACATATACATGCCCGTCTGAAGTTTGCCAATGAACATCTGAATGATTCAGAGGACAACTGGGTGAAAGTGTTGTGGTCAGATGAGACCAAAATGGAGCTCTTTGGCATCAACTCAACTCGCCGTGTTTGGAGGAGGAGGAATGCTGCCTATGACCCCAAGAACACCATCCCCACCGTCAAACATGGAGGTGGAAACATTATGCTTTGGGGGGGGGGGGTTCTGCTAAGGGGACAGGACAACTTCACCGCGTCAAAGGGACGATGGACGGGGCCATGTACCGTCACATCTTGGGTGAGAACCTCCTTCCCTCAGCCAGGGCATTGAAAATGGGTCGTGGATGGGTATTCCAGCATGACAATGACCCAAAATAACAAGGCCAAGGCAACAAAGGAGTGGCTCAAGGAGAAGCACATTAAGGTCCTGGTGTGGCCTAGCCAGTCTCCAGACCTTAATCCCATAGACAATCTGTGGAAGGAGCTGAAGGTTCGAGTTGCCAAACGTCAGCCTCGAAACCTTAATGACTTGGAGAAGATCTGCAAAGAGGAGTGGGACAAAATCCCTCCTGAAATGTGTGCAAACCTGGTGGCCAACTACAAGAAACGTCTGACCTCTGTGATTGCCAACAAGGGTTTTGCCACCAAGTACTAAGTCATGTTTTGCAGAGGGGTCAAATACTTTTTTCCCTCACTGTATTGGCATGGGTGTTGTCGGAAAACTGTGCCAACATTTCCTCTAAACACCGGCTTCGAGGGCAATTTTCACTTAACAACATATTAAAATTATGATTTTTTATTTTGATTAATTTATTCATACTATTTCATCCTTCCACAAGATATAGTCCCGACACAAATCTAGGGTTGCTACCCAAGCCTGCTGTTTGTTCATTTTATTGGTTCGGTTTCCAGAGACGCAACCCAGTCGTTTATTTTTTTTGCTCTGTATCTATAGATGCGACCCAGTCATCGTTATAAATGTTCCATTGCCATAAAGGTAACGTTCTTATCCCTTGCTTGCTTGCTAGCTGCTAACTTACGGTCTCGTCAAAAAGTGCAGACAGAATAACAGCAAAGTAGCTGCATTTGCGTTTGTTTAAGCTGTTTTCTAATGACATTTATTTGGATACAACCATAACAATGATCTGATGATGCACGATTTTGCCTGGCGTAGAAAATGTGCTCTCTCATCAGGACACTTTTTCAGAGGAGCTAGCCAACAACACAGCTAACACAATCACTTCAAACAGAATCTGGAAAGACAGCAAACAAGCGGCACTTGGTTTCATTTGTTCTGTTTTCCATTGATAGTTCTTTGTATATATATCCATAAAAAATATGCTGATTCATGATTTCGACTGGCTGAGAAAAGCTGCTTGCCTGTATGTCTCATCCCGACTCCCGACATGTTCATTACTATGGGACAGCTGGAGATTTAATTTGTATATTGAAACAATGTTGCAAATGTCGTGAAGACAGACAGCAAGGTTTATACAAATCTCCACTGTAAAAAACTACATGTTAGTCTAAAAGTAATATGAGATAATGTCTAGATGCTTTTTATAGTGGAGATTTTATACATTGCCTGGCTGGGCTGATGAGATTGGATTGCGCAGTCAGATGGAACAGAGTAAATAGGCATTTTAACATCATAGGTTTAGATGGTGGTAACTTGTGGAATCGACATCATCTGGAATGCCCTTCTAACCAATCAGCATTCAGGATTAAACCAGTCCGTTGTATAATTTAGAATAGGGAACACATTTGAAGGTACTATGTCCTTATTAGTCCCACATTGAGGCAACTTACTGTGAGCAAAAGCATATAATGTTAGCCTGAAACAAAGGAATTTTGTAGTTTTATGAGATATTAACTTCTATAGTGTATCTTTAAATTAGAATAACCATTATGTATTAGGACTTGCTGAAAGTATATAGAGTTCTCTATATAGATTTGAACAGGAATGCATTTTTTTTCCTTTGCTTTTGATTAGCCTATGATTCAGTGAGGGACAGTTTCCTCCTGTAGATTTTGATGAGTTGTATGTGTTTGTACAGGGGGTAATTTCATACAGCTCGCACTTTCATGAATCTGACCTTCTGTAGCCCAAATGTTTTTTGTAGTTTTGACAATATGGCTGTGAGTTCTTTTTAAGAGGGACCACAAACCTGCACAGACCTTTGGATGGTCAGGTGGGTGCTGTAAGTCAAAAAGAGCCCCCCTGCCCTCTCTCTCAAAACAAAAACAACAACAAACAAACAACAACCTTCCCCTTAAATTCCTTACAGTTATACACCCAATGTAATTGCAATATAAAACAGCTTGTGACTGGAGTTTCCCACGAGGGTAGAGTTTTTCCTGGTCTTGTTAATGATGTTTGTTTCTTATCAACTCTTAAATCTGATGTTTACACTGTGTGACCCTGTACAGTCCATTGGGTTGTTAAATCATGAAACATTCATAGGAAAACATTTAATTTTAAAAAATCTGTTCCCTTCCGAAGTTCTGTTTTGGCCAAGAGAAGAGAGTTTTTCATTTATTAAATGCTACAGTTACAGTACATCTTTGAAACTGCTACAGCCGTCACATGTGCAATTTGTTTAGAATGCCACCAGACACTCGAATATGGAAAATATTTCCTCCTTGAAAACCAACAAACTACATTCTGTTCCAGTCTCTCCTGTTTTATTCGTGATCAGCAGGCAGGCGAACCTACAGGAAATATGAGGTAACTACATCCTTACCGAACCAGAGCCCAGATCACACCCATTCAGCATCGTTCACACCCTCTTAAGCTTTAGCCCCGCCCATCTCTTTAAGGATTCACATGTGAGGCCATGTGCTAAACAGAGTGAGTATGGTAGTGTACTAAACAACCAAAGATATCAAGACTAAAGGCTGGTTTGGGCTACTTACACGGTGGCAGGTGTACTTGTTTATGACGTGACTCTGAGTCATCAAGTTGTCATGGGGTGTTTTTGTTTCACTCTGGGTTGAGTAGGCAAACAGAAAGTGGACAAAGTCTCTCCTATTTCAGTGGCTCATAATACGTGTTGACGGACGATGGATGACTTCCTGCTTTCTTTCTGCAACCAGAAATCACATCAGTGTGACACGTCAGTGTGTCGTGTACTGACAAGAGGCCTATTATTATGATTATTATTTCATGATCAACTTTACAACAGAGAGAGAAAACAACTGTAAATATGGATCAATAATCAATAATACAAGATCAGACTTCATGACAAAAGTATATAGTGCTATATACTCTCCATACCTTCTGAAATACAGTATATCGTTTTATAAACTCTACATACGTTCTGAACTACAGTATATAGTGTTATAAACTCTCCTTCTGAACTACAGTATAAAATGTTATAAACTCTCCTTCTGAACTATAGTATTGTGTTGACGTTGGCCTGGGGGTAGGTTTATGACAGTCATCAATACCTCTTTCCCCCCTTTTCCTCTCTCTACCCTACTGATGTTACATTTGCAAACCCCTTGGTTAACATAGAGATTGTGGGAACATCAGAAGGTGGGGGGAAATGAACTATATTCTGGTAATCCGACCAATTGAACATATGCGGTGGTACTTAATGAATATGATGTCAGTTCGGTTGTCATCTGAGACATTCTCATCAATGATAAGATGACAAACTCTACAGTGGAAAGTCTACACAGAGTTATCGGATTCACATGGAATTGTTGTTCAATTTCAATGTTTGAATATGTAATTATTCGTGATGGGATGAAATGTGATTTTAGCTTCTAAAATGTGAGATTTGGGTTTTCATAAGGTCAATCAGTGGCCCGCCCCTGTGAAGGGACAAAGGCTATAAAACTTTTCAAATACTCCCTCCTCTCCCTTCCTTTATAAAGCCTTGACGACAATATAACCTCCTGTTCCGAGGATGTGAGGACGACGGTCCGATGTCAGAATGGTTCAGATAATAACTACAGAACGAAGCCAACATCAGCGTGAGCTTTGGTTGCGAATGGTATGAACTTTGAACTCTTATTCACTACAAAAGTGATACCTCCTAGCCGTTGAGTTAGATACAGCAGCTGCAAACGCAGGTTAGGAAGGAACAGACAGAGTATCCCGTCTACCACACAACGACGTTACTACAATGTATACAATTACCAGCAGATACATTCTTCAAAGGACAAAGGACTCGGTTGGGCAACACGGCCTTCCATCTACCACCAACCTACCGAAGCGCAGCTCAGAGTAAATATTTATTGCATTTTCATTTTCCAAGGTAAATTAGAATGCGTAAGATACTGTATTTACGACAGCACAGCTTCGCCCTTTGTTCCTCAGTCTTCCCGCTCTTTCACTCAAACCCAGCCCCTTTTCTTTTGTGTAACAAGCTGTCATATTGTCATGAACAATTTGGTAGTGAGGAGACCAAAGCGCAGCCTGATGTGAATACATCCTTTTAATGAAAACGACCGTGACCGCTATAAATACTGAGTGCAAACATGCAACATCACATAGACAATAACCCACGAAATACCCCAAGAAGATGGCTGCCAATATAGGCAACCATAGACATACATAAAAACCTAGATGGTAAACAACCCCATAAACCTACAAAACCCCTAAACAGTACAAAAACAAATACATCACCCATGTCACACCCTGACCTAACCAAAACAATAAACTAAACAAAGAACGTGACAGTACCCCCCCACAAAGGTGCGGACTCCGGCCGCAAAACCTAATCAAAAGGGGAGGGTCCGGGTGGGCCTTTTTCATGGCGGCGGCTCGGGTGCGGGACGTGGACCCCGCTCTACCTCAGTCTTGGCCCACTTAGGTGGCGCCTCTGGAGCGGGGACCCTCGCAGCGGGCCCCGGACTGAAGATCATCGTAAAGGGCGCCACTGGATGGAAAGGCGCCTCTGGACTGAGGAGCGGCTCTGGCAGCTCCGGACAGGAGGGAGATTCCAGCATCGCCGGCATGACAGGCAGATCTGGCGGGAGACTCTGGCGGCTCAGGACAGACGGGAGACTCTGGCGGCTCAGGACAGACGGGAGACTCTGGCGGCTCAGGACAGACGGGAGACTCTGGCGGCTCAGGACAGACGGGAGACTCTGGCGGCTCAGGACAGACGGGAGACTCTGGCGGCTCAGGACAGACGGGAGACTCTGGCGGCTCAGGACAGACGGGAGACTCTGGCGGCTCAGGACAGACGGGAGACTCTCCTTCTGAACTACAGTATAAAGTGTTATAAACTCTCCTTCTGAACTACAGTATATAGTGTTATAAACTCTTCTTCTGAACTACAGTATATAGTGTTATAAACTCTTCTTCTGAACTACAGTATAAAGTGTTATAAACTTTCCTTCTGAACTACAGTATATAGTGTTATAAACTCTACTTCTGAAAATCAAATCCAACCAACTTTTATTGGGCACATAAGTTATTGCTTGTGTAGCGAAATGCTTGTGTTCCTTGCTCTAACAGTGCAGAAGTGTCTAACAATTCATAATAATACACAAATAAAAAAAATAAAAACGTTTTAATTAAGAAATATATAAATAGTAGGACAAGCAATGTCGGAGTGGCATTGACTAAAATACAGTAGAATAGAATACAGCATATACATATGAGATGAGTAAAGCAGCATTTAAACATTTTTAAAGTGACCTATATTAATGGTGCCGGAGGGGAGGGCTGCTGTTTAACGGGCTCCTAACCAACTGTGATATTTTGTTTGTTTTTCCGCATGGTTTGTAACTCATTTTGTACATAATGTTGCTGCTACCGTTTCTTATGACCGAAAAGAGCTTCTGGACATCAGAACAGCGATTACTCACCTCAAACTGGACAAAGATTTTTTCTTCAATGATTCCGACACAAGGGATATGCTGCTTTGTCAAGACAAGGCCCAAATCCCTGTCATCAGTATGAAAGAAAAGACAGAGAAAAAGGGGGAGGAGAGCAGGTTGCCATTTAAGAATTCGCAGACTAGTAGGTAAACCGCCACTACCCTCCAACGTGCAAACTGGACGATCTACGATTAAGACTATCCTACCAACGAGATATTAAAAACTACGGAGCATCCCTTCACGCGATGTTCCTTGTAGGCCCCCACCATGAAGTGTTTGGTGTCGTTGACAGACGTGATGGATTGGTCAGATGTGGCGCGGATAGAGGGGAAGGTGGTGCTGGTGCTTTTCTGGCTGTGGCCTTAGGAATCATGGACAGATGTTGTGTATATACAGCAGAATTGTGTGTCCAATACAATTATTTTATTAAAGGTCAAAAACAGCTATTTTTATCTCCGTATCAAATAATTTCTTGGTAACAAAACTAGCTCCTTAGCAAAGAGGAATTTCTCAAGCAAGAATTTTGCTAGGACTGTCTGGGAGTGGTCTGAGTGTGGAGGGGAAAACTGAGATTTGGAACTCTTCCTTATTGGTTTATTAACTCATTTGTGATGTCACCAGGCAGGCCAAAACTCCATTCCACCCAAACAGTCTTACATTTCAGGCGGTCTTTTCAAACAGCTCTAACACTAAAAGGGCATTATCATAATTTTGACAATATTATTCCAACCTCACAGTGTGGAAATATATATAAAACACAGGCAAATCAAGTTTTTGACTGCAACGTACCTTTAAGTTTATTGACTGTTCAACATGGTCTCATAGCATTTTGTATTATTCTGTACGTAAATCCGAGACAGTCCATTTAGTATGATATGTTATGTTTTGTATGGTATGTCTTATTTGAGGATGTCCATCAATTATTTGGTATGATACAGTATGTTACAAATAGCTATTCGTAACATATCAATAACGTTAGCTAGACTAGGAGTTAATGTGAAGGTTAAGGTTAGGGTTAGGAGTTAGGTGAAAGGGTTAGCTAAAAGGGTTAAGGTTAGGGTTGGGGTAAGGGTTAGCTAACATGCTAAGTAATTGCAAAGTAGCAAAAAAATGAGTAAGCCCTTGAAAAGTTGCTAATTAGCTAAAATGGTCCGTGATGAGATTTGAACACGCAACCTTAGGATTGTTAGACGTTCGCATTATACGACCAACCATACCCTTCTATCTTATGTAACCACGCTAAAGGTAACATATCATACTAATTTGAGTTTCCCGGATTTACATTTACTATGTTACATCTAGTCTGGATCATTCGATAGAGGTTTCACGGTACCTGGGCAACGTGATGATGTTGTAGACAACGAATGCCGGAGCTGAAGCTGAAGTAGAAGAAACGCCCTCCTAAACTTACACCTCTTCTCAATCATGAGTCAGACTTGGGAAGGTAGTTTAGGGAAGATAAAGAGTGAGGTGACCTTTCAAGAGAAGAGAAAGAAAATAATGTAGTCACACTTGCTGAGTGGTGCTTAGAGTGAGATGGAGACATGTACAACATGCAGATATGTAATGGAACTGGGAAACTACCTTGAGGGGAAATTACAGGTGTATGCAGTTGTTGATTATATCCTTCTCCCCCACGTGTGCTCCGTTCGAGACTATCCTATCAACGGGGACATTAAGAACTGCAATATACTATGCTTCATGGCTGAACAAGGACATGGATAACATACAGTTAGCTGGGGTTTGTGAGCATTGGCAGGACGGAATAGCAGCGTCCAGTAAACTCAGGGGGGAGGGGTATGCATTTTTGTTAACAGGATGTTCTAATATTCAGAAAGTCTCAAGGTTCTGTTTGTCTGAGTTAGAATACCTCATGAGCTTGTAAACGATAATATTCACCAAGAGAGTTCTGTATTTTTTGTATCTGTTTATTTACCACCACAAACCAATGCTGGCACCAAGACCGCACTCAACAAATTGAGTAGGGTCATAAGAAAAGCAGAAAATGCTAATGCTAGGTTCATATCCCGCGTGTTACACTTACAAGAAATCCCAATACGCATTCCAACAAACCATCAAACAGGCAAAGCATACTACACCGGCTCTGACGCTTGTCGGATGTGGCAGGCCTGGCAAACTATCAATGATTACAAAGGAAAACAAGCTATGATGCCTACCAGACAAGCTATGCTCGCTTCAAGGGAAGCAACACTGAACCATGCGTTAGAACAAAAGCTGTTCCAGATGATTGTGTGATCACGCTCTCCGTAGTCGATGTGAGTAAGACCTTAAAACAGGTTCAAAATTCACAAGGCTGCAGGGTCAGATGGATGACCCGAATGTGTACCAGCTGGCAAGTGTCTTCACTGACATTTTCAACCTTTCCCTGATCCAGTGTGTAATACCTACATGTTTCAAGAATACCAAGGTAAGCTGTCTAAATGACTACCGCCCTGAAGCACTCACATCTGTAGCCAATTATTTGAAATGCTGTTCCCGACTGTTATGGGTCAATGATGGCCAGTGACAGTACCCCCCACCCCCCCATCCGGATCGCCCTGCACCTCGCCCTCCGGGTCAGTGACAGTACCCCCCCCTGACGCCGGCCTCGGGGACGACCCGGAGGGCGAGGTGCAGGGCGATCCGGATGGAGACGGTGGAATTCTGATAACATGGAAGGATCTAACACGTCCTCCACCGGAACCCAGCATCTCTCCTCCGGCCCGTAACCCAGTCCACGAGGTACTGAAGGCCCCTCGCCCAACGTCTCGAATCCAAAATGGATCGAACAGAGTACGCCGGGACCCCCTCGATGTCTAGAGGAGGCGGAGGAACATCACGCACTTCAGCCTCCTGGAGCGGGCCAGCCACCACCGGCCTGAGGAGAGACACATGGAACGAGGGGTTAATACGGTAATTAGTGGGCAGTTGTAACCTATAACATACCTCGTTCACTCTCCTCAGGACTTTAAACGGCCCCACAAACCGCGGACCCAGCTTCCGGCAGAGCAGGCGGAGGGGCAGGTTTCGGGTCGAGAGCCAGACCCTGTCCCCTGTCGACGGTCTGCGCCAATTTTCTGGCGCGCTGAAGGTGGACGTGGGCTGCCTCCCAGGTTTCCTCAGCGCGCCGAAACCAATTGTCCACTGCAGGAGCCTCGGTCTGGCTCTGATGCCAAGGAGCCAGAACCGGCTGATAACCTAATACACATTGAAAAGGAGTAAGGTTAGTGGAGGAGTGACTTAGCGAGTTCTGAGCCATCTCTGCCCAGGGCACGAACTTCGCCCACTCCCCCGGCTGATCCTGGCAATAAGACCGCAGAAACCTACCCACATCCTGGTTAACTCTCTCCACCTGCCCATTAATCTCGGGGTGAAAACCTGAGGTAAGACTAACCGAGATCCCCAGACGCTCCATGAACGCCTTCCAGACCCTTGATGTGAACTGGGGACCCCGATCAGACACTATATCCTCAGGCACCCCATAGTCCCGGAAAACGTGTGTAAACAGGGCCTCTGCAGTTTGTAAGGCCGTAGGGAGACCGGGCAAAGGGAGGAGACAACAGGACTTCGAAAACCAATCCACAACGACCAGGATCGTGGTGTAACCCTGTGAAGGTGGAAGATCAGTCAAAAAATCCACCGACAGGTGCGACCACGGCCGCTGAGGAACGGGTAGAGGTTGTAGCTTACCTCTGGGCAGGTGTCTAGGAGCCTTGCACTGGGCGCACACCGAGCAGGAGGAAACATAAATCCTCACGTCCTTAACTAAAGTGGGCCACCAGTACCTCCCATCAAGACAGTGCATCGTCCGACCTATCCCAGGATGACCAGAGGAGGGTGACGTGTGAGCCCAATAGATCAATCGGTCGCGGACAGCAGACGGAACGTACAGACGACCAGCTGAACACTCAGGGGGAGAGGGCTCTGCACGTGACGCCCGCTCAATGTCCGCGTCCAGCTCCCACACTACAGGCGCCACCAGACACGAAGCTGGGAGTATGGGAATGGGATCCATGGATCGCTCCTCTGTGTCATACAGCCGAGACAATGCGTCTGCCTTAACGTTCTGGGAGCCTGGTCTGTAAGAAAGAGTAAACACAAAACGAGTGAATGGCCCACCTTGCTTGGCGAGGATTCAGTCTCTTCGCCTGCCGGATGTACTCCAGATTGCGGTGGTCAGTCCAGATGAGAAAAGGGTGTTTAGCCCCCTCAAGCCAATGCCTCCACACCTTCAAGGCTTCTACGACAGCTAACAGCTCTCGGTTCCCCACATCATAGTTTCGCTCAGCCGGGCTGAGCTTCTTCGAAAAGAAAGCACAGGGGCGAAGCTTCAGTGGCGTACCCGAACGCTGAGAGAGCACTGCTCCTATCCCAGCTTCGGATGCATCCACCTCCACTATGAATGGCAAAGAGGGATCCGGATGAGCCAACACAGGCACCGAGGTAAACAGAGTCTTCAGGTGCCCAAAAGCCCTGTTCGCCTCAGCCGACCACTGCGAGCGTACCGGGCCCCCCTTTAGCAGTGAGGTAATGGGAGCAGCCACCTGACCAAAACCCCGGATAAACCTCCAGTAGTAATTGGCAAACCCCAAAAAACGCTGCACTGTAATGCGGTCGCTCTCCATCTCCACTCCTGAAGTAGAAATCCGATGCCCTAGGAAGGAGATGGATTGTTGGAAGAACAAGCATTTCTCAGCCTTGACATATAGATCATGCTCCAACAGGCGACCAAGCACCCTGCGCACCAGGGACACATGCTCGGCGCGTGTAGCGGAGTATATCAGAATATCATCGATATACACCACTACACCCTGCCCGTGCAGGTCCCTGAAGATCTCATCTACAAATGATTGGAAAACTGATGGAGCATTCATCAACCCATATGGCATGACAAGGTACTCATAATGACCTAAGGTGGTGCTAAATGCCGTCTTCCACTCATCACCCTTCCGAATACGCACCAGATTGTACGCACTCCTGAGATCCAATTTTGTGAAAAAGCGTGCCCCGTGCATTAACTCAATAACCGTATTGATCAGAGGTAGCGGGTAACTATATTTCACTGTGATTTTATTAAGACCTCGATAATCAATGCACGGGCGTAAACCGCCATCCTTTTTTTCCACAAAAAAGAAACTCGAAGAGACGGGTGAAATGGATGGCTGAATGAACCCCTGATGCAGGGTTTCAGAGACATATGTCTCCATAGCCTCCGTCTCCGCTTGCGACAGGGGATACACGTGACTCTTGGGATATGCAGCGTCTACCAGGAGATCTATCGCACAATCCCCCCGTCGATGGGGTGGTAATTGAGTCGCCTTCTTTTTACAGAAGGCGAGAGCCAAATCGGCATATTCGGGGGGACTTTCCACCTTAGTAGCACCAACCCAACGGAAACCCCTAAACACCTACCTGAGCACTCTCACGACCACCCCGTGAGAGCCCTCTGTGGCCAAGAAACAGTGGGGTTATGACAAGCTAACCAGGGTAGGCCTAGCACCACAGAATACGCAGGAGAATCAATAAGTAAAAGACTAATCTTCTCCTTGTGACCCTCCTGCGTTATCATACACAAAGGTGCGGTTACCTCCCTGATAAACCCTGACCCTAATGGTCGACTATCTAAGGCATGAATAGGGAAAGGCATATCCACAGAAACAATAGGGATCCCTAAACTATGAGCTAAACTTTTATTAATGAAATTCCCAGCCGCACCTGAATCTACTAGCACCTTATACTGGGAATGCAGGGAAAAATCAGGAAAAGAGACCGAGACAAACATTAGTGCAACAGAGGGCTCTGGATGAGTATGGTGCCTACTCACCTGGGGTGATGCCAGAATGCCCTGCCTGCCTTCTCTATTCCCAGAGGAACCAACCCGGCACCGACCAGCAGTGTGCCCTCTGCAACCATGAATGGTGCTCTGTCCACCAGCTGGTCGAAGGTGAGGGTGGTGTCTCTACAGGCCAGCTCCCGATGGATGTCCTCGCATAGACTACAACGGTAATGGTCGATCAGGGCCCTGTCGCTCCATCCAGCGCCGGCAGCCAAGGTCCTAAACTCCAAAGCAAACTCCTGTGCACTCCTCGTCTCCTGCCTCAGATGATAGAGGAGCTCACCCGCTGAATACTATCCGGAATTGGCGGGTGAACTCCTCAAAATGGTCCAACGCTGCATCCTCCTGTCTACACACAGCGCTGGCCCATTCCAGGGCTTTCCCGGTGAGGCATGAGATGAGAGCATAACTCTTCTCACGGTCAGATGGTACTGGGGAGACCGTGGCCAGATACAAGTTCAGCTTAAGGAGGAAACCCTGGCAGCCGGCAGTATGTCCGTTGTATCCCGTGGGTAGGGATAAATGGATCTTCGGTTCCGGAGGGGAAAAAGCGTTCAAGGGAGATTGCGGTTGTGGTGATGGTGGCGCTGGAGAAACTCCCTGTCTCTCCCAGCGATCCATATTCTGGACAATGCGATCCATGACGGAGCTTAAACAGTCAATCTCCTCCGCTTGTTCCCCGACCCGTTCCTCCACCTCCATGAGCGTAGTGTCCTCTCCTGCTGACTTCATAATTTAGGGTCAGAGATTCTGTCAGAAATATGTGTATAAGTGGCAGGGAAGTCAGGCACAGGAGAGTCAAACAGTGTAAAATGGAGTATTTTAATAAATGTCCAAGTAACATGCTCCATAACACTAATAAGAAAAATGTATATAAACAAATATGGGTACGAAGACCCGACGCGCACCTATACAAAAACCACTACACTGACAAATAAACAATCTCTGACAAAGACATGAGGAAACAGAGGGTTAAATACACAACGGGTAATGAATGGGATTGAAAACAGGTGTGTGGGAACGTCGAACGCCGAGCACCACCCGAACAAGGAGAGGAAACGACTTCGGTAGAAATCGTGACAATGGGATTTTTTATGAATAATGACTAAATGAGGTATATGGCACTAAAACTGGCAATAATTCCACCCTGTATTTTTTGTGGTGTTAAATAATGTTTGTTCAATTAGGAAGGTGTTATATTGCATGGACATAGGAAGAAAGGAATGTATGTGGGGGTAGAAAGAGAATGGAGAGGGGCATTAACCTATGCTGGAACCGACCTGGATGTAAATCTATGGAGATAAGATAGGACAGGGAGAGCCTCTCCAAAGCTCTAGTATCTGGTAATGTAAAGGTTTTCCTCCTCTTCCTCTGAAGAGAAGGATCGGAGGAACAATATGCGGCATGGTAAGTGTCCATGGTTCTTTTAATAAGAAATACTCAACATGAACACAACTGAATACAAAAACAATAAACGCGGAACAAACGAAAACCAAAACAGTACCATGTGGTGAAAAACACAGACACGGAAACAAACACCCACAAACAAACAGTGAAAGTATGATTCTCAATCAGAGACAACAGTAATGACACCTGCCTCTGATTGAGAACCATACTAGGCCGAAACATAGAAATCCCCAAATCCTAGAAAAACAAACATAGACTGCCCACCCCAACTCACGCCCTGACCATACTAAATAACGTCAAAACAAAGGAAATAAAGGTCAGAACGTGACAGGGGGAGAACGTGACACTACGTCAACTCCTGTTCTGTGTGTGCCCGAACTAAGTCCCTCTGCACGCTCGAGCAGGGAAACTCCTTCCCCTTCCCGTGCCTCAGCGTCCCTGGTCAAATCAAATCAAATTGTATTTGTCACATGCACCGAATACAACAGGTGTAGACCTTACAGTGAAATATTTACTTACAAGCTCTTAACCAACAATGCAGTTAAGAAAATACCTAAAAAAATAAAAAGTAAGAGATAAGAAAAACAAATAATTACAGAGCAGCAGCAAATAACAATAGTGGGGCTATATACAGGGGGTACAGGTCCTGTGTCAATGTGCGGGGCACCGGTGTCAAAGTATTTGAGATAATTTTGTACATGCAGGTAGGGTTGTCAAAGTGGCTATGCATAGATAATAACAGAGAGTAGCAGCAGCGTAGTGAGGAGTTGCAAATAGTCTGAGTAGCCATTTGATTAGCTGTTCGGGAGTCTTATGGCTTGGGGGTAGAAGCAGAGAACAGTCTAGCTGGAGACTTTGACTTTTAAGGCCTTCCTCTGACACCGCCTGGTATAGAGGTCCTGGATGGCAGGAAGCTTGGCCCCGGTGATGTACTGGGCCGTACACACTACGCTCTGTAGTGCCTTGCGGTCAGAGGCCAAGCAGTTGCCATACCAGGCAGTGATGCAACCCGTCAGGATGCTCTCGATGGTGCATATATCCATAGATTTTTGTCACTGATCTCCCTTCTGATGGTTTCACCACCATTTTGGTGATTGTGGATATATTCTCTAAATCCTGTTTTATCTCGCTCTCTGATCTCCCTACTGCTCTCCAGGTCTAAGAGGTACTGTTCCAGCAGGTCTTCTGGCATTACGGCCTTCCAAAGGACATTGTCTCAATTCACATCATGGGTATGGAGAGCCTTCATGGTGAAGCTTGGGGTCATGGTCAGCCTCACTTCCAGGTATAGAGGCTGAACTAGGAGCTGGGGAGGTTCTTGAGGTGGAGTATGCCCAGAATTCGTTATGTTACTACTCCACTGGGCTGATTCCCTTCCTGGGTTATTAGCCGGCCCTGGCTCCGTGGATCCCGGGCCAGACGAAGCTCCTGCGGTGGATGAGTGGTTCAGGCGTGCAGAAGTGTGGAGCGATGCCCGCGTGAGACTCCAGCATGTCGTCGAACGTCAGAAGGAGCAGGCGGATGGCCACCGCAGGGAGGCTCCCATGTTCCACCCTGATGATCGCATCTGGCTCTCCCCCAGGAACCTCCCACTCCGCCTGCCCTGCATGAAGCTGAGCCTGTTCAAGGTTCTGCGGAGGGTGAATGAGGTGATGTATAGATTTCAGCTCCTGAGTGACTATCGTATCTCACCTTCCTTTCATGTCTCTTTTCTCAGGCCGGTGGTTCCTGGTCCCCTGGCTGAAGCTGTTCCCCACAACACCCCTCCACCTCCCCTGGACATCGAAGGTGGTCCCACCTGTGCCATTAGATCCCTACTGGACTCCCGACGTTGTGAGGGTCGGCTCCAGTACCCGGTAAACTGGGAGGGGTACGGTGTTGGGTTCCGGTGGAGGACATTCTGGATCCCAACATCATCCGTGATTTCCACCTTCCCCATCCGGACTGGCCCGCTCCTCGCCCTTGAGGCTGTTACCTGGGCCGGCGTCGTCCTGCGGCCGGAGCCGCGCGTCGGGGGGAGGGGGACTGTCATGTCTACTCCCCCTCTCCGGCGTTCGACATCGCCAGTTTACTAATCACTGGCTCTCCCAACCATCATTACACACACCTGGCACCATCGTTACGCGCACCTGCGCCTCATGAGACACACCTGGACTCCATAATTTCACTGATTACCTCCCCTATATCTGTCACTCCCTTAGCTCCATTCCCCAGGCAATTTTGACAATATGTTTAATATCCCGAAGCTACTCTTGTCTTGTATCTTTCCATGTTCATTATATTATTAAACTCACCACCTGCTTCTCGACTCTCAGCGTCTCCGTTAGTATGAAAATACCCTCAAATAAAAGCTGACGTTCTGCGCAGTCTCCTAATATAAAAAATATCTCAAATAATTTAAAAGGTTAACTTCCCTGTCCAAATACTTATGGATGGGAGTGTATTTCCCCCTCAAATAGTCAGGTCCAGAATTATGGGCACCCTTGATAAAGATTAGCAAAAAATACTATAGGGAATACCGAGCTATGTTGTATGATAATAAATTACATTATTTTATACTAGTACAATTGCTCAGACAGATTTAGTTTAACAAGTAATAAATAAATAAAATAAAAACAGAATATTGGGACCCCCCTGTTTTCAATACTCTTGCGAGGTGGACAAAATCTTCATTTGATTTTAATGGCACTGAGCCTTTTTTTTTTCAAATGTTTTGAGCATGGAGAACACGTTGGGATTTTAGACTATTCCATACAAAATCTTTCCAGATCCTTGATATCCTTCGTCTGTGCTTGATGACCCGAAGATTCAATCAAATCAAAACAAATCTAATCAAATGTATTTATATAGCCCTTCGTACATCAGCTGATATCTCAAAGTGCTGTACAGAAACCCAGCCTAAAACCCCAAACAGCAAGCAATGCAGGTGTAGAAGCACGGTGGCTAGGAAAAACTCCATAGAAAGGCCAAAACCTAGGAAGAAACCTAGAGAGGAACCAGGCTATGTGGGGTGGCCAGTCCTCTTCTGGCTGTGCCGGGTGGAGATTATAACAGAACATGGCCAAGATGTTCAAATGTTCATAAATGACCAGCATGGTCGAATAATAATAAGGCAGAACAGTTGAAACTGGAGCAGCAGCACAGTCAGGTGGAAGTTGAAACTGGAACAGCAGCATGGCCAGGTGGACTGGGGACAGCAAGGAGTCATCATGTCAGGTGGTCCTGGGGCATGGTCCTAGGGCTCAGGTCCTCCGAGAGAGAGAAAGAAAGAGAGAAGGAGAGAATTAGAGAACGCACACTTAGATTCACACAGGACACCGAATAGGACAGGAGAAGTACTCCAGATATAACAAACTGACCCCAGCCCCCCGACACATAAACTACTGCAGCATAAATACTGGAGGCTGAGACAGGAGGGGTCAGGAGACATTGTGGCCCCATCCGAGGACACCCCCAGACAGGGCCAAACAGGTAATTCTCCAACTTTGGCCCTTGGATCTTCCTTTACCTCCCGAACTGTGCATGGGGGCAAGATACACTTGCGTCTATTTCCAGGTATGTTGACCACTGTTCCAGTGGTTTTAATTGTTGCCCTAACAGTGGTATGTGGTATATTTAGATAAATAAAAAACATTGGTACATATTGCCTGATTTAAGAAGACCAGCAAACCATTAAACTCTTTTCGTTTGAACTCTTTGCCTTTTCCCATGGTGATGGATGGCAAAGGGATTTTACATGCGTGTTACTTAATTTGTATAACCCAGGGAAACAGGAAGCCATGGAAGGCTACAATACAGTTCCTTAAAATGAGATGAACTCAAAGTAGAACGTTAATGCAGATTATATTTTGTTTGATTTTATTTATGAGAATCTTTAGGGGTGCCAATAGTTTTGACACCTATCCTTTAGAGAAAAAAACATGACTTATCAAACAAAATCTCTTTCTCTGAGCAATTGTAAAAAATAATATATAATAGTCCATTTTTAGCATACAATATAGCTCAGTATTTTAATTATTTATTTTATACAGTCCTTTTTGCTCATTCTTATCAAGGGTGACAATAATTTAGGACCTGACTGTAGAAAATCTCAACAAAACCATTCTCTTCAGAATTACTTTTAAATACTTTTCTGTTCTGCAACTTTTTGTGATTGTGTGCTGCATTTATGCTGTGTTTCATATTGACCTACTGTGCTTTTACCATGTTGTACAGCACTTTGAGAAATGATCCTGCAAGCGGGCATACGAAATACAAAATTACATCAGATACAAGGAATAATTCATGTTTGCGAAAATGAAGACTAGATCCTCCTAAATGATTGAGAAAAGTGCATTTTCATACAGCAAGTACAACCATCTTGTCATCACAGGCTACAGTAGGTGACATTTCAAAAGGCAAAACAAATAAGAGTAGGTCTAAGTAGAATAGCCTAGAAGGATATTATTCAAATAATAGGATGCAAAGTTCCTAGCCAAGTCTAAATTTGAATACTAAAAGCGACTTAATTACAAAAAAAATGCCGACATAGGTTGAATTTTCTTTGTTTTTTTTTACTAATTTCAAGCAAGGGGCTAAATATAGCCAGCTACCTGCATGTAGTCTGATTAAACAAGTTGTAATACACATTTAATTGGTATATACAGCCTGAGACGTGTGTGCAGAATCAAGTAAATGTTCCTTACAGCCAGAATGTTGAATAAAATTGCACTTACTCTACTGATTGTGCGGTTTGTCCTTCAGCGCTGCTTGAAATATGAGACGTGGTGAGATGTCTCGATCCTTTGGAATGTCATGATATGAGCGCTTATTTCAAAGAGCCACGCCACAGTGGGCAGAGCTAAGCATGTTGCACTGGGAAACGTTTTAATACAAAGAAAAGCCTCATTGTATGGGTCTGCCTTGGTTCTGTGTAGCCTAGTTATGCTATTAAATTTGAGACCAGTGTATTGCAGTTCATTTTGTTTTAGAAACAACAAAAGAGTCCCAGGCATTCCGTAATAGAACATACCAGACTATTGGTCTGCCTAAATGATTGGGATTCTTCTGGTTACCCGTTCACCACCAGTGTTTGGCATACATTGAGCTCGTTGACAAAGCAGCAGTGGTGGAAAAAGTACTCAATTGTCATACTTGAGTAAAAATAAAAATACTTTAATAGAAAATGATTCAAGTAAAAGTGATAGTCATCTAGTAAAATACTACTTGAGTATAAGTCTAAAAGTATTTAGTTTAAAATATCAAAAGTAAATGGAATTGCTCAAATGTTGTTGTTTTTTTCACCTTTATTTAACCATGTAGGCCAGTTGAGAACAAGTTCTCATTTACAACTGTGACCTGGCCATAAACAACAACACAGAGTTACACATGGAATAAACATATGTACAGTCAATAACACAATAGAAAAGTCTATATACAGTGTGTGCAAATTAGGTAAGATTAGGGAGGGAAGGCAATAAATAGGCCATAGTGGTGAAATAATTACAATTTAGCAATTAAACACTGGAGTGATAGATATGCAGAAGATGAATGTGCAAGTAGAGATACTGGGGTGCAAAGGAGCAAAAAAAGTAATAACAATATGGGGATGAGGTAGTTATTTACAGATGGGCTATGTACAGGTGCAATGATCTGTAAGCTGCCCTGACAGCTGATGCGTAAAGTTAGTGAGGGAGGTATAAGACTCCAGCTTCAGTGATTTTTGCAATTCGTTCCAGTCATTGGCAGCAGAGAACTGGAAGGAAAGGCAGCCAAAGGAGGAATTGGCTTTGAGGGTGACCAGTGGAATATACCTGCTGGAGCGCGTGCTACGGGTGGGTGCTGCTATGGTAACCAGTGAGCTGAGATAAGGCGGGGCTTTACCTAGCAAAGACTTATAGATGACCTGCAGCCAGTGGGTCTGGCGACGAATATGAAACGAGGGCCAGCCAACGAGAGCATACAGGTCGCAGTAGTGGGTAGTGTATGGGGCTTTGGTGACAAAATGGATGGCACTGTGATAGACTGCATCCAATTTGCTGAGTAGAGTGTGGGAGGCTATTTTGTAAATGACATTGCCGAAGTCAAGGATCGGTAGGATAGACAGTTTTACAACATACAAGGGTATGTTTGGCAGCATGAGTGAAGGATGCTTTGTTGCGAATAGGAAGCCGATTCTAGATTTAATTTTGGAGTGGAGATGCTTAATGTGAGTCTGGAAGGAGAGTTTACAGTCTAACCACCTAAGTATTTGTAGTTGTCCACATATTCTAAGTCAGAACCGTCCAGAGCAGTGATGCTAGACGTGCGGGCAGGTGCGGGCAGCGATCGGTTGAAGAGCATGCATTTAGTTTTACTTGCTTTTAGGAGCAGTTGGAGGCCACGGAAGGAGAGTTGAAATGTCATTGAAGCTCGTCTGGAGGTTAGTTAACACAGTGTCCAAAGAAGGGCCAGAAGTATACAGAAGGGTGTTGTCTGCGTAGAGGTGGATCAGAGAATCACCAGCAGCAAGAGCGACATCATTGATGTTTACAGAGTAAAAATGTACTTATAAACCATTTCAAATTCCTTATATTAAGGGGATAGCCAGGGGCAACACTCAGACATAATTTACAAACGAAGCATTTGTGTTTAGTGAGTCCGCCAGATCAGAGGTAGTAGGGATGACCAGTGATGTTCTCTTGATAAGTGTGGGAATTTGACAATTGTCCTGTCAAAATGTAACATGTACTTTTGGGTGTCAGGGAAAATGTATGGAGCAAAAAGTATATTATATTCTTTAGGAATGTAGTGGAGTAAAAGTAAAAGTTGGCAAAAATATAAAAAGTAAAGTACAGATACCCCAAAAAACTACTTAAGTAGTACTTTCAAGTGTTTTTACTTAAGTACTTTACTCCACTACAAAGCAGACGGTGGGATGCCTTTTCACACGAAGGTCCGCAGTGGGTCGGTGTAAATTATGCTATTATGTTAGTTTATAGCAGTGAAAGGTTTATAGCAGTGAATGTCATCCATTAATTTACTGTCATAGTACAGAATTTCTAAGTAGGAGCCATATCAGAATTGTTATCACTTTATGATAGAACATTCAGATTTTTATGCCTGTCTGACTACAGCGCTCTTTACCTGAAATATTAGGATTTTCTTATGATCACAACAAAACGACTTTGCTCAAATATAGAGAGAATTCAATTGTGTTTTCTTTGAAAAGATGACCCTGGCTGAGAATAGAACATTCCGTTTTCTGCCTGAGTGTGGAGCTGTTAACCTCAATTGTCTGGATTATCTTGTGACCAGAACAAAACAATTTATTTTACGCAACTAGAGATTCTTTAGAAAGATGGGCCTGGTTGACATGGACTGGTTTCCTCACCTTATTCTCCTTGTGGTTATCCACAGTTGTTGGTTGTTTACCAGGTAACAAGAAGTGAAAACTATACAAAGACTGAAGCAATAGACTAATTACTTGACTCAACTAGAGATTTGAAAAGATGGGCCTGGCTGACGTGAAATATACATTAAGGGGAATGGATCCACAGCCACAGAGGCTGATTATCATTTTCCGCATCTCTTTATTTACCATGCTGGCTGCCATTGTTAACACAAACACAGGACATTGAACGCTGCCCGAATTGACTCGGAATGAGTAGGCCTACAGTATCACAGCCAGGTCACACAGGTGTGTCTGTGTGTGTTGGTCCGATTATCCCGTGTCCACAGAAACTATGGTCTTAGCCATGCTCTTAATAACCCTCATATTGTCACCCCTTCCAGAGGGCCTGAGGTTCTTGGACCGCGACTGAGGACACCCTAGTCTGACACCTGGATGTGCCTGGGTGACAGAGTCAGAGAAAAGATGAGGGAGAGCTTGGCTAAGACCATAGTATACAACATGCACTGGGGGTAGAGAATAATCAATAGTATTGCTGTGGACACTGGATAATCTGACTAACACACACACACACACACACACACACACACACACACACACACACACATAGCTGTTTGACCAGGCTGTGATACTGTAGGACTACTTATGTTATTTTTTCAGGTTTTATTTCAGGTAGCATTCAATGTCCTGTGTTTGTGTTAACCATGGCAGTTAGCATTTGCAAGCATTTCGCTATAACGTCTGCTTATCATGTGTATGCGACCAATACAATTTGATTCGATTTGTAATTTGTAATTAAGAGATATGCAGAAATATAATCAGCCTCTGTGTCTGTGGATCCTTTCCCCTTAATGTATTTTTCATGCATTTTTTCAATCGCAGTCTCCCACCCCCAAACTACTTCCCGGGGCTATGAAAACACTGGTCTCAAATATATTAGCATACAGTAACTACACAGAACCACATATTGTAGGCTTTTATATGTTTTAAAACATGTCCCAGCGCAACATGCCTAGCTATGCCCACTGAGGCGTTCTTTGAAATAAGCTCTCGTATAGCTGTATTCCAACGGATCGCATTATCTCACCACACATGTGGGGACTGGGACTGGGGACGGGTGGAAATTGCATTTTTGTCCCCCCCAGTTTTATCGTTGGAATGTGATACAAAACGAGGCAACCGTGTGTTTTAGGACCGTGCAGACGCCTCCGAGTGGTCAGGTAATCTGTTTGGAGTGTTTATCCGACAAAAAAAATATTATTATTATTATGTCCCCCCCACTTCTAAAACCAAAGTTGCACCCCTGCTTGTGGGTATATAGTTCAGTAAAATTAGTTTTATATTGGATATTTGGTTTTCTCTCGTCAACAGCTATTGAACTAAGCATGCCATGGTATATTATTACTCAGGGGAGGATGGAATTGTGTATTTAAAAAAAAATATTATTTGGATTTCAATCTTGAAAAACAATCAACAATTTAAAGACATTAAGGTGTGGATTGTTCTTCATCCTTAAGTTCATTCTCGTCTTAAATGCATAAATGTTTAACCTTTGTAGGCTATTTCTTTTGTTCGGTCCCACCAAACTCTCTCTACTCACGTCCACTGCGGTGGACGTGCCTGGTCTGGTTCTCACATGAGGGAGCGCGGGAAGTTCTCGGATTTTAGGAAAAGGTTGCGGGTGCCTGTCATCACATTTTGCTTTAAGACACATGAAATTTGAGCCACGGGACAGTCAGGTGGTAGCATCTTATTATAACAGTTCACTCTGTCATCACATTTAGCTTCTGAGAGACACCCGAAAGAGGACCGGTGGTAGCATTTCCCCCAAATGAAAAGCTTTCAGTCAGAAAAGATATGCTAAACTGTCCGTCTTGTAAGGAGGAGAGCTTCAAACAGACGTAAGCCATTCGAAATCCATGTCATTTAAAAAACAAACAAGGTTCAAAACTATTTAGGCTTGCTGTTGGGAATCAGATTAAAGTCGTCACTTGTATATGCTTAAAAGGGGCAATCAACAGTCGCTATATCCATTTTTGGACTTAAATAAATAATACATTAATTAATTAAATGTACTCATTGATTCTTGAAGAATATAAGTTATTAATAATGTCTCATGAACTTAGTTCAACTGAACCTGAAAATATAATATTGTTTTACTCCAATGTTTGGAAACAAAATGAATGTAAACAAACACGGCATAGCTTCAAAACATGGTTAGAACTATCATGTTGATATCTGTCTATGAATTTGGGAGAGATTACATTTCTCCAGCCCGTCCTTCAGTTTTTCACCTAAACAGGGGCTGGGAAAACGCATTGTTATTGTTTCTACTGCTGATCGCCAATTTAAGCAGTGGGAACTAAATGCAAATTGTTGCCTGGCACACATTGCATGTCAAGCCTTTTCACCGAGAGCCTCTTTATGTAATTGGCTCTTGTTTGAAATACAAAGAAATACTTGTACCTACAACATTCCCTGTTTTGAGCAGCAGAGGGCATAATATGCCTTTGTAGTGTGATTTAGTCGATGTTGTAGCTCCAACTCAACCAGGATGCTATCTAGTTTAAGGGAGGATGGATGACACCAAGATGAATAACCCAGTTAATTAAATATGGTTCCATATGTGGAATTGGAGCAAGAAGGTTTATCCTCCCCTCTTCTCCATCTAAAATGCCTCACAACATATATGTGAGTAATGTAGACAGTGGTTTTATGAACGGCAGATGATTCCCATGGAGGAGAGATTGATTGTCTATGATTACTGTGCTGATGGATAGGTGAGCGGAGAATCCTCCTTGTCTTCGCTCTTCAATCTACCAAAAAAGGAATCAGTAGGTCTGCTTAGAAAGGGGAAGTGTTGAAATACACAACAGCAACCAAGTTCCCTTTACATTAACCACGAGAAGTATAGGTAGTCAGTGTCGATTGATTACTCAAAGAAATATAATGCTCCTTCGTGTATGTCTTGTACACTGTAGGCCTTCCTATTTAAATGCCTAACATTGCTTGTTCTAAATGGAGTCATTGCAATATACTTTAACGTCGGACCCGTGGTCATTTGATGGGAGAGTCTTCTAGAAAGCCCTTTGATCTCACTTGTTTTAAAGCATCCTCCCTCCCAAGACAGGTGATTTTGCATCAGTCATGTCCAGTTCATCATTTGGCACGTAACAGGCCCTCCGTTTTCATTTGGGGAAGACGGATGGTGTTAACAGGCCTATATCCTGCATGCACTTAATCATCCTTCACGGGGGAGGCAGAATTATCTTCCTTTTCACCGTTTACAGGCTCCACCAGCCTCTCACCAGCCTCCCTGTGGCATAGAAAGTAAACTAAACAAACAGGGTCCTCCTGGGAGTCCTGACTGGGAGTGATATGAGCTCTACATTCGGAAGACCGGTTGGAATGATCTTAATTGCTCGATAATGTAAGTAAATGAAACGGTCAGAAGCACAAGGACCGTCGTATTGAATGGGACAGACAGAAGAAAGATCATTATACAGGAAGTCATCATAAGCGTTGAAACAGCGAGCGATAGGAGGCCGAATTGGACCTACATGCCCCATTTTAGGGAATGTAACTTCCCTTCCTTTCCACACAGACACACACATGCATGAACACACATATATGCAGGCACACACACACACACCACTTTTGGCAGCCATAGCAACCAAGGCAATTAATGTGCTTAAACTCCTATGTGCTCCCTCAAGACATATTCCGAATTATATTAGTGCCTGTGCCTAATCCACACATCCCACTTCAAGCCCACCAGCAATTACAGTGGACACCTCAACATCTTCTAATATTGTATCACCTGGAAAGCCTTGAATGTGCAGGTGAGGTATTTACAATTGAAGTCGTAAGTTTACATACACCTTAGCCAAATACATTTAAACTCAGTTTTTCACAATTCCTGACATTTAATCCTAGTAAAAATTCCCTTTTTTAGGTCAGTTAGGATCATCACTTTATTGTAAGTGAGATAACTGAGACTGCTCTTCTCTGTATCACGGAGGCCCTCCGCACTGCTAAAGCTAACTCTCTCTCCTCTGCTCTCATCCTTCTAGACCTATCGGCTGCCTTCGATACTGTGAACCATCAGATCCTCCTCTCCATCCTCTCCGAGTTGGGCATCTCCGGCGCGGTCCACGCTTGGATTGCGTCCTACCTGACAGGTCGCTCCTACCAGGTGGCGTGGCGAGAATCTGTCTCCTCACCACGCGCTCTCACCACTGGCGTCCCCCAGGGCTCTGTTCTAGGCCCTCTCCTATTCTCGCTATACACCAAGTCACTTGGCTCTGTCATAACATCACATGGTCTCTCCTATCATTGCTATGCAGACGACACACAATTAATCTTCTCCTTTCCCCCTTCTGATGACCAGGTGGCGAATCGCATCTCTGCATGTCTGGCAGACATATCAGTGTGGATGACGGATCACCACCTCAAGCTGAACCTCGGCAAGACGGAGCTGCTCTTCCTCCCGGGGAAGGACTGCCCGTTCCATGATCTCGCCATCACGGTTGACAACTCCATTGTGTCCTCCTCCCAGAGCGCTAAGAACCTTGGCGTGATCCTGGACAACACCCTGTCGTTCTCAACTAACATCAAGGCGGTGGCCCGTTCTTGTAGGTTCATGCTCTACAACATCCGCAGAGTACGACCCTGCCTCACACAGGAAGCAGCGCAGGTCCTAATCCAGGCACTTGTCATCTCCCGTCTGGATTACTGCAACTCGCTGTTGGCTGGGCTCCCTGCCTGTGCCATTAAACCCCTACAACTCATCCAGAACGCTGCAGCCCGTCTGGTGTTCAACCTTCCCAAGTTCTCTCACGTCACCCCGCTCCTCCGCTCTCTCCACTGGCTTCCAGTTGAAGCTCGCATCCGCTACAAGACCATGGTGCTTGCCTACGGAGCTGTGAGGGGAACGGCACCTCAGTACCTCCAGGCTCTGATCAGGCCCTACACCCAAACAAGGGCACTGCGTTCATCCACCTCTGGCCTGCTCGCCTCCCTACCACTGAGGAAGTACAGTTCCCGCGCAGCCCAGTCAAAACTGTTCGCTGCTCTGGCCCCCCAATGGTGGAACAAACTCCCTCACGACGCCAGGACAGCGGAGTCAATCACCACCTTCCGGAGACACCTGAAACCCCACCTCTTTCAGGAATACCTAGGATAGGATAAAGTAATCCTTCCCACCCCCCTTAAAAGATTTAGATGCACTATTGTAAAGTGGCTGTTCCACTGGATGTCTTAAGGTGAACGCACCAATTTGTAAGTCGCTCTGGTTAAGAGCGTCTGCTAAATGACTTAAATGTAAATGTAAATGTAAATGTAAGAATGTGAAATGTCAGAATAATAGCAGAGAGAATGATTTATTTCAGCTTTTATTTCTTTCATCATATTCCCAGTGGGTCAGAAGTTTACATACACTCAATTAGTATTTGGTAGCATTTCCTTTAAATTGTTTAACTTGAGTCAAACGTTAAGGGAAGCCTTCCACAAACTTCCCACAATAAGTTGGGTGAATTTTGGCCTATTCCTCCTGACAGAGCTGGTGTAGCTGAGTCAGGTTTGTAGGCCTCCTTGCTCGCACACGCTGTTTCAGTTCTGCCCACAAATGTTCTATGGGATTGAGGTCAGGGCTTTGTGATGGCCACTCCAATACCTTGACTTTGTTGTCCTTAAGCCATTTTGCCACAACTTTGGAAGTATGCTTGGGGTCATTGTCCATTTGGAAGACCCATTTGCGACCAAGCTTTAACTTCCTGACTGATGTCTTGAGATCTTGCTTCAATATATCCATATAATTTTCCTCCCTCATGATGCCATCTATTTTGTGAAGTGCATCAGTCCCTCCTGCAGCAAAGCACCCCCACAACATGATGCTGCCACCCCCGTGCTTCACGGCTGGGATGATGTTCTTCGGCTTGCAAGCCTCCCAGTTCTATTTTTGTTTCATTAGACCAGAGGACATTTCTACAAAAAGTATGATCTTTGTCCCCATGTGCAGTTGCAAACCGTAGTCTGTATTTTTTTATGGTGGTTTTGGAACAGTGGCTTCTTCCTTGCTGAGTGGCCTTTCAGGTTATGTCGATGTAGGACTTGTTTTACTGTGGATATAGATACTCTTATACCTGTTTCCTCCAGCATCTTCACAAGGTCCTTTGCTGTTGTTCTGGGATTGATTTGCACTTTTCGCACCAAAGTATGTTAATCTCTAGGAGACAGAACGCGTCTCCTTCCTGAGCGGTATGACGGCTCCGTGGTCCAATGGTGTTTGTACTTGCATACTATTGTTTGTACAGATGAACATGGTACCTTCAGGCATTTGGAAATTGCTCGCAGGGATGAAACAGACTTGTGGAGGTCTACAATTTTTATTTTTACTGAGGTCGGCTGATTTCTTTTGATTTTCAAATGATGTCAAGCAAAGGGGCACTGAGTTTTGTAGCCTTGAAATACATCCACAGGTACACCTCCAAGTGACTCAAATGATGTCAATTAGCCTATCAAAAGCTTCTAAAGCCATGACATAATTTTCTGGAATTTTCCAAGCTGTTTAAAGGCACAATCAACTTAGTGTATGTAAACTTCTGACCCCCTGGAATTGTGATACAGTGAATTATAGGTGAAATAATCTGTCTGTAAACAATTGTTGGAAAAATTACTTGTGTCATGCACAAAGTAGATGTCCTAACCGACTTGCCAAAACTATAGTTTGTTAACAAGAAATTTGTGGAGTGGTTGAAAAACAAGTTTTAATGACTCCAACCTAAGTGTATGTAAACGTGCGACTTCAACTGTACATACTGTATGTGGTAGCAGCGAGATGGTTTGTTTACAGTGGGAGTGGATTAAGGTTAATTAGTCATGCTACTCTGACTATTCTACTCTCCGACTCGATAAGTGTTCTGTTAGTATGCATCCCAATGCCCACTCTGCGGGAAGCCATTGATTAGTAAATAATGTTTCAGTCTGTATCTGAGAATAGGCCTGACGTATTTAGAGTTCAGCTCTCTTCACAGAGGGGATATGTGTTCCTGTTTCTTGTCTTTTCATGGTTACCAGTTGTCTGCACCACAAAATACAGCAAATTAAAAGCAATTAAAGCATCTCGGTTGTTCATATGGATTCGCAAAACTGTCTTAAATGTGAGCTGTCATGATGATGTGTGCAGTAACAGAAATATGTTCAAGTTGAGACGTTCAGTGTCAAATCTCTGAATGCCAGCGTGGGGTGGAGGCCTTCTTGTGGTTGACAGGGAGGGGGAGTGGGGTGGGGGGTGACCCCCTACAGAGAGAGGGGGAACATCTAGGTGGGGTATCATGTGCACCTGTCACACAGAGGAGGAACAGTTTCTCATTAAATGTGCCTCATTATCTGCTTAGGGTGTGTGTGTGTGTGTGCGTGTGCGTTTGTGCGTGAAATCAAGAAATACAGATTTTCCATTCTGAACAGACCAAACATTTGTAGAAACTCCAACATACCCTGTATAACAGATGCAAATTGTGGTCTAGAGGAGAAAAGATACTGAGGCTAAATGTGGCTATCACATGATAAATGCTTCAAAAACTGCTGTAATACTGCGACTATTATGCATGTGATATGCATGTTTACGCCAACAAATCCTCTGCAAAACGTATACAAAACTCCTACCTAAGTTTCATACCTAGGTACTGTACATAACTGCCACAGCTTGAGTCAGTGTAATTATTTGGTGGAGTGATCATCTCTCTGATTAAAATAAAATGGAAGCTGTGGGTCTGCTGAAGAGCAGTGAGGATTATATGAATTAGCATATTTGCAATGACCATGTGGACTGAGATTATTGTGTAGCTGCTTGGCTGTCTGTTCCATTGCAGCCTCTGAGAGCCAGTGGATTGCTCATTGTCGATGCTCTCCGACCAACAGGCTCCAACACAGCTTCTACCAGCTTCTACCGCCAAGCCATAAGACTGCTAAATAGTTAATTAAATGGTTACCCAGGCTATCTCCATTCACCCTATCTTGCACTGACTACTATGCTCACTCACAAGACTATGTATATACACTATATACACGCTCACTCACACACACTATACTGACACTCTCACACAAAACCCACACTTATTCACATACACTACACCAATGTGGCTTATTTGGTAACTCAGTGCTGGTTAAATAGGTCACAATTGTAAATGAGAACTTTTCTCAACTTGCCTACCTGGTTAAATAAAGGTGAAATAAACATTTTAAAAAATAGTGGACAGAACAAAAGCTGGGTTATTTTGATCCAGCCAGTTGGGTTGCGTGAATAATGAAAAATGTTGGGTTGTTGGGATTAGCTAATTTAATGTTGAATTTAATGTTGAATGTGTACACTGCAAATTTCAATTTTCCTTTAATATTTTGCACACTACATATTGTAGTATAAAATTCAGAACATTATTATTTACCTATCCCAACATTGCGATATAATGTTGGGATATGTATTATTTATCCCAACATCGAGATACAATGTTGGGATGTTGGGATACGTAACATTTGCAAATCCTAACATTGGGATGTGAATGGGCTCTTGAACCCCAACACTTGTGTAAGCCTGGTTAAAGCTACAGAAGTGTCAGTGTCCTTAACATGGGGCAACAATACAACAGAACAGATGGACCAGACTGACATTTACTCTCACGGGTGGTCAAAAATAACTATATGTAAACAACATCCCTACTAAGCCAAACCTCCAGGGTCACACAAACAACCCAGCATTTTTTTGAGTGTACATACACACACAGATAACACACAAAACGCATACTGACACAACACATACACACGCACACACACACATGCACTTTCACAATGATCATATGTTGCCTCTACTCTGATCTTTATTTTTACTGTTATTATTACCTGATGCCTAGTCACTTTACTCTGCCTTCATGTACATACAGTTGAAGTCGGAAGTATATATACACTCATGTTGGAGTCATTAAAACTCGTTTTTCCAACCACTCCACACATTTCTTGTTAGCTAACGTGTGCACGCACACTACACAATCCTGTGAATGTTATTACTCGGCATCGTTGCGAAGTGCTCATATGCAAGCGTCTCACGGTAAAAAAAACTACACCTGTTATATTCGGTGCATGTGACAAATAAAATGTGATTTGACTCACCCGGCAGTTGTGTCTCCTAGCAACACCTCTTGAATTTACTGTACTTCCACATCTCATTGGCGCCTTTAATAATCTGCATATCTATTTCCATGTAATCTTTGTTAAGATATTCATAACTGCATTTCTGAATGCTGTTCTTTCACTGGACTGTTTTGCACATAGTTGCAGATGATAATGTTTATAAACTCATACGAAGGGTATTCCCATGTCCAGCAGAGAAATAAACCAAAATATGTTGTGAGAATTTAGGAAGTGCTGCTTCAAGGCTGCATTGTATGAATGCAAGGCTACAGGTTCAATTTCGTCCATATCGCTGAAGTTCAGCGCTATGACCTGATTGAAATGTAAAGGTCATTTCCGATTGAGACGAGAAGTACAGCGTTTACCGTGAACATGGGAACGTTGCCTTTAAACTTCAATCGAGCTATAACTTGGATCTTCGGCGATACTTTGGCGATACGGACTGAGCTTCACCCTAGGACCCAATTGTCTATTTCTACTTCGAAAGTGTGCATATTGTTAAAGTTGTTCATATCTCTTCACTGATTTGAAAGGAAATGACTGGTATGGTGGAAACTCCCTCTAGCCCATGCCTCCACCAATCCAATGCTTTTAGATTTGTGTGAAGTAGTGAATGAGTGTACACTTCAGGAGAAAAGAAACGTATTATTGGAATGCAGTCCAAGACTTGATGAGCATTCGGGAAAACAATGACCTGCTTTCGGTTTCAGTTTGAATAGTGTTATAGCTGTAATATGTCACTTTTTGGGAGACCTGACAAAATGCATGTAGAAATGTGAGTTATAGATACTGTATGTCATTGCCATTGAAACCAAGTCTAAGAAGCGGTAGATCTGTTATATGTGCGCTATTTCTATGCTTCCCGTTCTTAAGTTAAGTTTTTGCATCTTTACTTTCTGTTTTGTACACCAGCTTCAAACAGCTGAAAATACAATAATTTGATATGTATATAGAAATCTTAGTGTAGTGTACAGAATAATTGTACCATCTATGCCATCTATATAAATTTCCACGCGGTTTAGATGGTACCATGATTCTGTACACCACACCAGATTTATTTTGTCACATAAACTGAAATTAGTCTAACCATTCGAATTTTTGCAACCAGGAAATGATGGAGCGATTTCTGCGTAGTGCAATGCACATTTGATGAATGGCTTTGACCATGGCGATTTCATTAGTAGTGGCATCCTCCAGGAGGAGCAGGTTGAATAAGGGAAGATAAATGCACCAGTGTCCTTCTGGAACCTGACGTTCTCCGTGATACTTTGATCCATGGCCTACAGTGCCACGACATCACACTCCCAAGGCAGCTAGTGCTGTCTTCACCTCAGCTGTGTACGTGGTACTGATAGAAAACATGTCAAATGATTCATGAAACAATCCTAAGTTATAGTTTGGCTCTCTGGTCGTTCCACCTCAAAAAGCACAAGAAAGAGGATTTTGAGGATTGGTGTGGGGGTTATGTGAGTAGATTTTGATCATTTTATTGGATTCCTGATGTCTTACTCATTGTTGTTGGGAAGATTTATGGTCCAAATCGGATGTTCCGCACTATATTTATTGAAGATTATGTGAATCCTATATATTAAAAGGGCAAATTTGAGCTCAATCAATTTGTTTAATTTCGATAAATAATCCAAATTAAATGTCAACAAAATAATGTTGCAGGAACGCTAATCTCATCGGTTTCTAATTACAGAAATGATTTCAGAACCCTCTGTGATTGTGGTTGTCATGGCTTTCTGAAATGACAAGGAGTGACGGTCTCTCTAGTCAGTCGACACAGGAAACAGGCTGCGTTCAGTTTGCATTCAGCCTCTATTTACAAGGGGGCAAATTAAACAGCGATGTGTTGGTAACAATAAGGAGCGAGAAAGGATATCTGTGCGTAGGTGATGAATTCTTCTGTTGTGACATGTATTGTTGTTCCCAATGTCAAGGTGGGAAATGTATTGTGGATATAAAGCCTCCTCATCATGTTCCTGACAGACAATATATATTTTCCCTAACAGGGCAGCATGACTGCTGCTGTTCTGGTACATTGCCTCTGAGGTTTTTTAATCATCAGCCGTCAACTGTTTGTTTTTATGTGGATTTGTATTCATTCTTCATGGTGTAGGAGGAGATTTCATTGACTTATCCAGAGCAGTAAAATATGTCTGTTTTCTGTGTATATTTAATTCCCCTCCCTGTATAAGACTTTTGAAATTTCAGTGTTAATCAAAATCCTCAGCCTATCTGAGCCTGCACTGAGGTTGACTGATACGAATACCCCAGTGTTTTCCTCTGCATCAAAATCCCGTACAGTATCTGACTCAAACAAAAACAAACATGAGGGGAGCTGCTTACAAACCCACAGCATGCCGGCTACTCGGGATACTAAACATATTTCCCAACAACATCCTGCTCCTAGCTCCTTGACTCGACCACCTTTATGTCGCATATTGTTTTATTTATGCCTCATGTCGAACTTCCTCTCTATTCCCCTCCTATTTCAGGGAGCTAGCAGATGATAGCCGGTTGAGTGCAACGTCAAACTCCTAAATGTCTAGCCCACTTTATGCTTTTTACAATTCTGCCTATTTTCGCTCCTGCACGGTTCTTTTCCCTTGAGGTGAGAGAGATGTTGTCTCCCATCTGGCTGACTCCACGGCAGACAGTTTGTTTGCAACTCTCTTGTGACCTGCTGCTCTGTTGCCTACTCTCTAGTTTTTCCTACTACCAGAAGCTCACTCTGAATTAATTCATGACCATTTTGAGTGATTTGATGTTGCTTACTTAAATCCAAAAAACTGCAAATGTTTTCCTCATTGTATGAATTGATGTACAACAGTAAGCTACTGTGGATTTGTGATAATATGCTAATTCTATTCTAGGATAATACTGTAATGATCACCAACCACTGTTCGACATAGAATTCATAATACTGTATGTAACAGAAAGCATAACAGCGAAGGTAATTATGTGTGGAAGCTGATTTGTTTTGCTTCTAGGGTAGTACAGGGACAGGACTGACTATACAGTATGGAAATTATTCAGGTTTGCTGTGTGGGAGAGTGCCATCCCAAATGCATAATCGCTCCTTAACGTCAAACTGCCGAAGGGGGAAATCTGACACTGAAACCACCCCACTGAGATAAGATTCTCTTTAGATCTGGGAACTATATTTAAATCTGTTGACCCTCTTCTTCCACAGCACAGTCCCTCTTCCCAGTTTCATGAAGGCCTCCGGAATCCATTGCAGCATCCCAAATCGCACCCTATTTTCCTAAAAAAGTGCACTAAATTTGACCAGAACCCTATGGGCCCTGGACAAATGAAGTGCACTATATAGGGAATATGGTGCCATTTGGGACACGGCCAATGTTGGCCAGATGACACACAAGTATCGCTCTCCTGTCCTATCATGAAAATAGAGCTTTTTGGCCATGCACACCAAGTTTCAAGTTCTAAGTTTTAATGTCAAATGCACAAGCACAGTGAAATGGCTTTTTTGCCAGCTCTAAAGCCAGCAGTGCAGTGATCAATAACTATGTAATACTAAAAATAACATAAGGTAGAACAAAAACACACAAGATATAAAAATAAGAAATAACAAGAGCATGAGAAAGTAAGCATACTATATACTGTACAGGGTCAGTCAGTTCCAGTAGCATATTTACAATGTGCAGGGGTACTGGAGTGATGGAGGTAAATACTGTATGTATAAGGGACAAGGTGACTAGGCATCAGGATATATGATAAACAGAGTAGCAGCAGTGTATATGATGATTGTATGTGAAAGGGTGTGTGGAGTCAGTATATGTACAGTGGGGCAAAAAAGTATTTAGTCAGCCACCAATTGTGCAAGTTCTCCCACTTAAAAAGATGAGAGAGGCCTGTAATTTTCATTATTATCAGTGGTCTTGTATGTCTTCCATTTCCTAATAATTGCTCCCACAGTTGATTTCTTCAAACCAAGCTGCTTACCTATTGCAGATTCAGTCTTCCCAGCCTGTTGCAGGTCCACAATTTTGTTTCTGGTGTCCTTTGACAGCTCTTTGGTCTTGGCCATAGTGGAGTTTGGAGTGTGTCTTTTATACTGATAACAAGTTCAAACAGGTGCCATTAATACAGGTAACGAGTGGAGGACAGAGGAGCCTCTTAAAGAAGAAGTTACAGGTCTGTGAGAGCCAGAAATCTTGCTTGTTTGTAGGTGACCAAATACTTATTTTCCACCATAATTTGCAAATAAATTCATTAAAAATACTACAATGTCTGTCATAGTCTGTCATAGTTGAAGTGTATCTATGATGAAAATTACAGGCCTCTCTCATATTTTTAAGTGGGAGAACTTGCACAATTGGTGGCTGACTAAATACTTTTTTGCCCCACTGTATGTGCATTTTATGTGTGTGTGTTTGTATGTTGGAGTGTCAGTGTGCATGAGTGTGTAGGAACCTGTGAGTGTGCATAGAGATAGTGGTAAAAAAGTGGAATAGAAGTGGGGGAAAAAGTGTAAACTTGCCAACATTTTTCGTAGCTGTTCATGAGCCTTTTGGTGTCAAAGTTGATGCACCGTTACCGCTTGCCGTGCGGAAGCAGAGAGAACAGTCTATGGCTTAGGTGGCTGGAGTCTTTCACGATTGTCCGGGCCTTCCTTCTTTTCTTTTAGACCACCTGGTATAGAGGTCCTGGGTGGCAGGGAGCTCGGCCAAAGTGATATACTGGGCTGTCCACACCACCCTCTGTAGCCCCATGCGATTGAGGTGGGTGCTATTGCCATACCAAGCAGTGATGCAGCCAGTCAAGATGCTCTCAGAGGTGCAGCTGTAGAACCTTTTGAGGATTTGTGGGCCTATGCCAAACCTTTCTAACCTCCTGAGGGGGCAGAGGCGCTGTCTCCATTTTAAGTAATCGTCGCCGGTGATCAAGCCTACCACCGTCGTGTTGTCAGAAAACTTGACGATGGTGTCGAAGTCGTGCATGGCCACTCAGTCGTCGGTTAACAGGGAGTAAGGGAGGGAACTAAGCATACACCCGTATTGAAGATCAGCGTAGCGGAGGGGATGTTGCCTAACCTCAACCCCTCGGGTCAGCCCATCAGGAAGTCCAGGATCCAGTTGCAGAGGGAGGTGTTCAGTCACAGGGTCCTAAGGTTGGTGATGAGCTTGGAGGGGAAAATGGTGTTGAGCTGTAGTCAATGAACAGAATTCTCACATATGTATTCCTCTTATCTAGGTAGGCGAAGGCCGTGTGGAGTGCAATTCAGATTGCATCATCTATGGATCTGTTGGGGCGGTATGCAAATTGGAGTGGATCTAGGGTGTCTGGGATGATGGAGTTGATGTGTGCCATAACCAGCCTCTCAAAGCACTTCATGATTACAGATGTGAGTGATACAGGGCAGTAGTCATTGTGGCATGATGGTGGTCATCTTAAAATGTGGGGATTACAGACTGGGACAAGGAGAGGTTGAAAATGACCGTTAAAATGCCTGCCAGCTGTTCTGCACATACTCTGAGAACGCCCCCTTGAATACAGTTGGGCTCCGCGACCTTGCAGGTGTTGACCTGATTAAAAAGACCTTACTCACGTAGGCCTCAGAGACCGAGATCACTCAGTCCTCTGGGTCGGTGACGGCCCTCACACCTGGCACAAAGTTGTTATTGTCAAAGCATGCGTCAAATGCATTGAGTTGGTCTGGTAGAGAGGCACCGTGGGGGAGATCAAGGCTGGGTCTTCCTTTGTAATCCGTAATGGACGGTAGCCCCTGTCACACCCGGGCAGGTGTCAGAGCCGGTGTAATATGATTCCACCTTATTCTTATATTGTCCTTTTGCTCATTTGATGACTCTGCGGAGATCATAGCAGAACATACTGTTCCTGTCCTCAGCTATGGCCTCAGAGTTGTAATCCTCTGGCGAAGTGGAGTCTTCTGTTTAGACATGTAGCTAGCTAGCTAGTTAGCTAAACAATTAACCGTAATCCCAACCCATACAGTACAAATGGATTGTCATAGCTAGCCACCATGAAATGCGGTAGTATGAATCTTCAGGTAGCTAAAGCTAACCAACTAGGTTCAACGTTAGCTAGCCAGATAACATTAGGCTCTAACTAGCAATGCAAATGGATTTTCTGAGATATGAATAACATTACTACACAGATCATACACGTAACATTAGCTAGCGAGACAGCAAGCTAACTTTCGCTAGCTGGCTAATAGTACGCTTTAACATGCAACGAAAATTACTTTCTGACAAAATTAGAAACATATCATATCTGAAACTGTATCTCTTACCCGTATACATGGATGAACATTTCACGGCGGACTGGAACCATGTTAACTAAGTAAGGCGTCTTGTGTCGTTTCCGTTATGTTTGAAGCTACAGCTTGTTTGGCCCGTTGTTTAAAGTCACTCCAGTTCACATTGTCCGTGTTCAGAAAGTAGTCCATCACAACTTTTTTCCCACTGATCTTTGTCGATAGTGCCTGCTAAATGCAGGGCAGCAATGTTGTTGAGACAAGTAGCAACACTTTGCAGTTATCCATGGCTAAAGTTATGTCTTTCAAAAAAGCTGCAGTAGCAAGGATTATTTACACATACTGAGCAGCTTATTTTATAGACAGAAGCATGCTACATAGCAGACCAATCCAAACTCATCTCTTGGCATGTCCAGCCCAGTCATCATATCAGTCAATCGTGGCTAGTGGGAAGGTTCCTGACTTTTTCCATGGATAAACCAACTAGGCTCGTAATTTAAATGTTTTATTTGTATTTACAGATGGCATACAAGTTTGTTATTAAGGCACATGTTCACATGTTCCAGAAGGCATTTTGATCAAAAAAAAAAAAATAACATTCAAATTCCTCTCCTGTGAAGTGGGGAAGTGTGACATGTGCCTAACTTCGTGAAACTGGTAACATTTTAGAAAAAAGGCTCCGTGCTTTTATCCTCGGAGGATGAGTTGTTGAAAGGTATTGCAACAGGGGTGCAAACAATTTTGACCCCAATCTTTTTGAGAAAGAAAAAAAAATGTATTAAACAAATACATTTCTCTGTGTATTAGTTTCAAATAATAGAATTGTAAAAAATAAATAAAATGAGCATACAATATAACTCAGAAGTTGAATTATTTATTTTATACAGTCTTTTTTGCTCATCTTTATCAAAGGACAAGGTTGCCAATATTTTTGGACCTGACTGTATATATTAAAATATGTTTTGATGAGAGTACAGATGTAGGTTCTTAATTTGATCCAGTTTGCTACAGCAGGAAAATAATCCTGCAACAACAGGAAATGTGAATTATTATGTGAGTTGTAATTAATGGACATATTTTGTCAGGGTTGATATATTTTTCATTAGGGCAAATCATGTCTGACATTTTAAAGTGTAAATTACAAACTATAGAAGTATTTTTTAAACCTTGAATAAACTACAAGTTTGCATTGACAATTCTCAGCAACAAAAGAGTGATCAGACTAAGATCCTACAACTGTAGCAATCATTAGAAGATAAATTAAAAAGATTAGTTTGGCTCGGATTACTGGATTCATTTGAGTTTCAACATGCAGAGGGGTACCACTGAAATGAGGTGCATGCAATTATATACAGACAATTGCTGTAGCTATTACATACAATACTGTTGGGACCGTATATTTTGCAGTGTTTTACAATGAAATTATAGTGAGGATCTCCACTACTTGAGTTAGAACAGTGTGCTTCAATGTTACTGGAACTGCAGCAGTAGCTGTTCCAGCAATTTGAGTGTTTGCCAGTGTCGCAAATGGCACCCTATTCCCTTTATAGTGTACTGCTTTTGACTACCCACTACGTTGTAGGCTTACATTGCACTTTTGTGTTGACCTCAAGCACTTAGCCAGGTGCGTAAATGTGAGTTGGGCCCCTTATTCATTTCTTCCCCATGCAATTTCCACCTCTCTGTTTGGTGATGCCTATCTCCTGCTTCTGGTTTAGAGCTGATCACAGAAGAAGATAACTCAGCTGTTCTTATATACCACGCAATGCGGATTGCCTGGACACAGCCCTTGATATACTGGCCATATATCACAAACCCCTGAGGTGCCTTATTGCTATTATAAACTGGTTACCAATGTAATTTAGAGCAGTAAAAATAAATGTTTTGCCATACCCCTGCTATACGGTCTGATATACCACAGCTGTCAACCAATCAGCATTCAGGGCTCCAACCACCCAGTTTATAATTAGTAACATGTCACTTACTCTGTTACTGTGGGTGCCAGAGGCAGAATGTTGTTGAAACACAGCCTACTGTAAAAGTCCATCAGGATAATTTGGCCTGTGGCTGATTCATTCAAGTAGGGGTCTGTATGTGTGAGGGTGTACGTGTGTGCATCCATGCGCGTGAAAGGGAGAGACAGAGAGAAGCCCATTACATATTCCACTTCCATATGTTCTCCTCTCATTAGAATCCACTTTCCTCAGGGGAATAATCATATCAGAGTGAGTCACACTTGACTTCCCATACAGAAGATTTAAATAGAAAATAAATACTCCACTAATACAGTCAAATCATTGATATGTGTGCTATGTACTGTATGCTTACTCAGTGTCATAGAGTGTCATGGTGACAATTATAGAGGAGGACACATTGAACAAATTAAGACAAAATTACCAAGGGACAATATTACCCGTGTAGGATCTTAATTTGATCACTCTTTTGTTCCTGAGATTAAACCTGTACCGCAATAAATGAAGATGAGCTTCATGGTTTACATAAATTCACTGAAAACCTGCAGAGAGGGTTATATTACCAGCATTGCACTTTTCATGTATTCTAATTTTGGCCAGCTAATAGCCTATCTCCAGATCAAGCAACGTTATGGACTAAAAGTTTAGGAATATTTTGCCTGCGACAATACTGGTCAAATGAAGATCCTCTACATGTGGGAAATAATAGAAAATGTAGGAGTGAAATAATTATTCTGCTTTGCTAAACATGCAGACATCTATAAAAGAACATCTAACAGGGCTAGGGAAGGAGGGGTCACCTATTGCCTTCACTGTTTGCCTGGTTTGCAGGGAGGCTTTTGTGTATGCTGATGATGTAATTAGCGCAGATAAATTAAACATGAGCTAAGGATTGGAGCACTGGATTAAAAGGGAACAGATGGTTAGCATATTTGGAGCAAAGTCAGACTGAATCATTTCAGCCTACAGAGGATACTGCTAAAATGGCCCCTACCACCACGTTTAATTGCTCATCACCACCAATGTTTGTCCGGCAGAGATGCAGTTGATGTTTTCAAGTCATCGTGATTTGGTTCTGGACTTCTGTCCCTTTGTCCAAATCTGTTTTGATGCGGTCTGTCTACCTCTATCAGCCGACGTGATATGAAGGCAGCAGGATCAAATGCTAGGCTGAGATAACTGTGCTGCTCTTTTGTCCTTGAGGGGTTAGTTGTCCAAAGCCATATCTGTCATGTCAGGAAAGAAGGGAATAGATGATGCCCATTGTTGAATTGAAATCTTTCCTTTGTGCATTGATGGGTTTATTTATTTGGTTTATATTGTCATACATATTGGCAACAACAACCCAGACGAATTCATTTGAATCTCATGGGTACGAACTCAAATAATGTCAAACTGTTTTCACCCCGACTAGACTAGACTAGACCTGAAAAATGTTGACCCGTGTGTTGATTCAGATGGTGAGTCAAGCTGCTGCCCTTAAGTTCATCCTTCCTGTTACCATAGAAAGTCAGGCTCACTGGAAGCCTCCTAGCTATCCTGTCTCCAACAGGCACCACCATTGCAGGTGTCCAGACAGACATCGACATAGCCCACCGATCAATTAGATAATGTATGCAGTCAAATATCTGTGATTTTCTCAGTGACAGTCCCCTCTGGGTTAATCGTTAGCCACGCCATATTCAGATAATAGTGGATGTTTGCAAGTGTAAGGTGAAGATCTCTTTCAGGAACGTACCTTACTTTCTTTTCTTTTTGACAAATCAATCCATCAAAAGACAGACTGTGCTGTTTTGTCCTATTCGTGATGGTAAAATAGAAAGTTAAACAAACCAAATCTAAATGATTAGGCCCAAAAAGAAATGGCATGGTATGCATTTTCTTTTGGCTCGACAGTGTTGTACATTACAGACAGAGTGATTCATTCCGGCTGACAAGTAGCCCCATAATTTAATGTAGCCACCATTTGCCGTGATGAGAAGGCTGTCAGAGTCACCCACGTTCTAGTTCTCTTTCCGCCCTGTAAGCCAACCCCTGAACGCGCCAAGTTCCTACCCTAATTAAGATTATTTCACCATTTCACCACTTCCTTGCTTAAAAATAAATTCCAGGCAAGAAGAATAGGTCAGAGAGAGAAACCAAACGAATGGTCCATTTCAAATTTGAGCTGACCTATTAGGCAGATTTTCTGCGCAACACGACCACACTGCCCATCACAGGGTTTGTATGAACAGAAATTCAACAACTCTTTCAGTCATTTTGTCAGTGTGACGATCGTCGTTGGTGGAATTAGACCAAGATGCAGCGTGGGGGTAGGTTAATCATATTCTTTAATGATAACCACAAAAACAAGAAAGAGAGAACCAACAAAACGTACAGCCTTGTAGGGCTCAACAGCAACAATACAAGATCCCACAACATAGGTGGGAAAAAAGGCTACCTAAGTATGATTCCCAATCAGAGACAACGATAGACAGCTGCCTCTGATTGGGAACCACACTCGGCCAAACACAAAGCAATACAACACATAGAATGCCCACCCACATCACACCCTGACCAAACCAAATAGAGATATAAAAAGGCTCTCTAAGGACGCAGACCCCGGACTGGCGACCCTCTCTGCAGGCCCCGGACTGGGGACCCTCGTTGCAGGCCCCGCGGGGCAACTGCGGGGCACTGGCACAGGACATACTGGGCTGTGGAGACACACGGAGACCAGGAGCGCTGAGCCAGCACAATCCGTCCTGGCACAATCCGTCCTGGCTGAATGCCCACTCTAGCTCGACAAATGCGAGGAGCTGGAATGTAGCGCACTGGGCTGTGCATGCGCACCGAGACAACCTGACTCCGCCAATCGCCCCGTGTGCCGCCCCCCAAAAAATGTGGGGGCTGTGATAAGATAATTATGTTCTCAAGGTACATAACCCAATTTAATTATATTACTCTCAGTCTGCAAACCAGAATTTGTAAGATCCTGGTCGAATGAAACAGACGGAGGCCCAGCTAAATGGTCCAAAAGGTTTATTCACGGGAACGTTCTGAAGTCAAGAATACAAAACAATTCATTTTATACTGACTTCTCACACCCACACATTCACACAACCCCACGCCCACACATTCACACAACCATACGCACACACATACACACAAACAGACGCACACACATACACACAAACAGACGCACACAATGTCCTGCTATGCACATAAAGTCTCACTACCCACCCGACAGAGATTAGTGACCTTGTCCTTGAGACGTACTCCCCGTTCTCTCCCAAATCTCTAGTCAGGTCGGCACCAAGCTCAGACAGTCTGTGTTTAAAATACCATAAAGACATATTGTTTTACCCTGATTCTGACTAGGACTACACATTTATTGATTATGATGTTATACATTCTAATCAATTCCATACAATTATATGTTTCTGGACGGAATATTCAAATCATTCAATTAACAGATAATTCTCAACTAACAGGCTGCCTCTCGTGCATGCTTCGTCGTGCCAACTCCTCCTATCTTCGCAGTTCCGCTTTTGCTGCTTCCATTTCCTCCTTAGGACGGTGATATTCTCCAGCCTGAGCCCAGGGTCCCTTGCCTTCCAGTATCTCCTCCCATGTCCACTCCTCCAGAAAACGCTGCTTGGTCTTTTTGTGGTGGGATCTTCTGTGACGATCGTCGTTGGTGGAATTAGACCAAGATGCAGCGTGGGGGTAGGTTAATCATATTCTTTAATGATAACCACAAAAACAAGAAAGAGAGAACCAACGAAACGTACAGCCTTGTAGGGCTCAACAGCAACAATAAAGGACAAGATCCCACAACATAGGTGGGAAAAAAGGCTACCTAAGTATGATTCCCAATCAGAGACAAAGATAGACAGCTGCCTCTTGTTGGGAACCACACACGGCCAAACACCAAGAAATACAACACATAGAATTCCCACCCACATCACACCCTGACCAAACCAAATAGGGACATTTAAAGGCTCTCTAAGGTCAGGGTGTGACAGTCAGCTAGGAGACAAACAAGTTCTACTTTTCTGATGGTTGATGAATCCATATTGAGTTCCTCAGAGTAGAAGTGCTGATCAAGGAACAGGTCTCCCCTGTCCATATAATTGCATTCATTATGATCTGAGGGGCAAAACTGATCCTAGATTGGATCAGCACTCCTACTCTGAGACGCTTTATGAATACAGGCCCAGATGTTTGATTCATATATTGAGAATGGTTGGTACAGCATCATGATTGTCACATCTATTTTCTCAATATTTACATTCTCATTTGACCTATAAGACCTTCCAGTTATAAGTACACCCACAAATGATTCAAATGTGATAGTGAAATATCTAAGAGACATCATTTTGTAATTATGATCTACTGTACATCGAAGTAGAAGCCACTGAAATTCATAGCTGATGTGTAGACTACAGACAGAGCACAGGGTCAGAGCACAGTATCTTCTTAAAGCTCCCCATTGCTCAAAACAGCCAAAACAATATTGTGGGCTTCCCCTCATCAACATATAATGTTGTCCAAGGTCCATTCACTTATTGACTCCATTCTTCTCCAGTGGATAGCCATTGCCCAAACAACATAGTGATGAACAACGCAGGTCTTCTTTAGGTCAGCATCACTTTCCGCAGTAGTAGAAAGCTACAATAACAGTAGGGTTAGTCCTTCTATTCTAAAACATTTTTGGGCTGCGTCCTAAATCGAACCCTATTTACTTGACTATAGTGTACTTCTTTTGACCAAAGCCCTATATTTATTGAATTAGCTCCCTGTGGATAAAAGGTTAGAGAGGTTTAGGCTCCAGCAGTTAACCAAAGTGGACGCTGCGTGAATGCTGCTTCTTCTTTTTCATTTAATAGCATAAAATAATTATGTAGGTGGGGTGAATTAAGGTTTCTATACACGTAGTGCTAAGTCTATTTTGTAAGTGCTTTAGCCCAGAAGTGAAAGAAGCTACCCACTGCGCAAAAACTGGTTGAATCAACATTGTTTCCATGTTATTTCAAACAAAACATGTAATGTGATGATGTTGAATCAACTTGGAATCAACATGAAAAAAGTCATCAACATAAGGAAATGTCATCTTTTAACCTAAATCCAGTGATATGGTAAATATGTTTTTTTTTTCACGTTGAATTCATGTTAGTTGACAACTCAATCACGTGTAAACCACTAGATGTCGAACTGACATCTGTGCCCAGTGGATACCCCATCCTTCCATACCAGTATAGAACTGGACTCAGACTAAACCATCAGTCATCTATTATTTATGAGGTACTTGTGTTGCGTGAACATCTTTTTGAGAGACAGAGGGCCTCAGGAGTCTGACTGGTCATGGCAAGGTGATCTCTATATGACAACAGTGCATGGACTGTCTGAAACCAACCGGGTTTAAACCAGGTTCTTCTCCTGGCCTCAAGACTGTGTTAGCCCGCTGAGCTAAACGCCTAGGTACATTACTCACTTTTAACAAGAAGATCTGGTATTTTCTTGCACTGCGTTATGTCTTAAGATGTAAATGTATGCAATACTTGAGTGACGGAGAGAGAGAGAGAGAGAGAGAGAGTCATAGAAGAGACAGAGACAGAGCAAAATGTGCAACAACAGTATTAGTGAAAAGTCAAGAGCCCAGGAAAAATGTACTAAGCTGTGTGCAGCAGTTGAGCAGAATACTATTACAAGCATTTCGCTACACCCGCAGTCATGTCTGCTAAACACGTGTATGTGACAAATACAATTTGATTTGATGTAGAGCACATTACACCTTAAAACCAGGGGATCTAATCAAGCACAATACAGAACAGGGACTCTTTAAATATTCATTATACATTAACAGCACAAGGGCCTGGGGGCTTTTTTTGAGCAAAAGCAGCCCCAAAATGCCTCAACAGCATTTCACAGCAATGTCAGGCCATTTCATCCAGAGATAAGTGGGGAGAAATAGCCACAGATGTCCTGTTAAATGTCTCTGTTCTACACGTAAATAGAATATTAAGAGTTCTATATGTAATGATATGGATATACCATCCTGCTTTCACATTCACCTGCTGAGATCAAGAGCACAATCAGGTAAACTCATAAAATATGTAAGTCAACATAATCATATTTCATGACAGGCAAAGTCAGTGTTTGCTCATATGAAATGAATAGCCATGTGCAGAGCCTGGGATGCCCTACAGTGGTACTGTAAAGTGAATCGCTGTAGCAAGGAAAATGCCAAGCTAATATTGAAATGAATATTTCGGTTCTTAAAACATTTACAATAGCGGTTGAATTCAAATTGAGGCCTATAATTCCGAGTCCATGCATTACTCTGAGAACATAATTCAATTCAGATGCTGTTTGCAGTTGCTAGGTAGCAAGTACAGGAGGGAAATCCTCATCATGAAGTATTTAGAATGTATCATTAATGATTCATTCTCAAGCAAAACATTGAGCATAACTCATCAATATTATATTCTGTAGGAAAGTATTTGAACTTGTTTGCCTTCATTTCATCACATACATACATACATGCGTGTCCATGTTTCAAAACAAATGTGATTATTATTGTTGCTGTGTATATAACTTGCTTACAGTATGTGATTCTTCCTTGGATCATTGGTTATTTCTGTGTATGTATGTGAAAATTACTATATATATACGCATGTGCATGGAACATTAAAGAATATGACACATGCAACTAGGGACTGGCTTATGAAACCATGGTGCTTCCATAGCAGCAGAACAGAGAGCAGCCGAAGATACAGTGAGTCCCACCCCCATATGAAAAGGCGTATTTTTAGCTAGGATGGATTATCTGAGAGCACTTGTTTTATTTTAGTCCTAGTGGCTCTGCTTCAAGCACCACAATTATTAGGATACTCTCAGTATGCACAAACTCCATTTCCCTCCCTTCAGTATCTTTCCAACAGATGGGTGGCTAAAGATTGATGTAATAAAATGGCGCTGGAGAAGAAGGCAGACGTTTTACGTGCCCACAAACGATTGTGTTTTTTTCCGTTTATTTGTGTTGTTTTTAACTTATTTTGTACATAATGTTGCCGCTACCGTCTCTTATGACCGAAAATAACTTCTGGACATCAGGACTGCGATTACTCACCACGGACTGGCAGAATCCTTTTTTTTCTTTAACGAGTCTGACGAGCCCGACGCGAACGATATACTGCTTTCTCGGGAAAAGGCCCAGATCCACATGATTTGCGTGAAGAGGAGGCGGAGAAAAAGGGGCCGGAGGGCGGACTGCTTTCTGAGAATTCAAATAACCCCCACTTCCTTCCATTCTGCTAGCAAACGTACAATCTTTGGACAATAAAATAGATGACCCACGCGGAAGATTAAACTACCAACGGGACATTCAAAACTGTAATATCTTATGCTTCACGGAGTCGTGGCTGAATGACGACACTATCAACATACAGCTGGCTGGTTATACGCTGCAACGGCAGGATAGAACAGCGGATTCTGGTAAGACAAAGGGCGGTCGACTATATATTTTTGTAAATAACAGCTGGTGCATGATATCTAAGGAAGTCTAGAGCCATTGCTCGCTTGAGGTAGAGTATCTCATGATAAGCTGTAGGCCACACTATCTACCTAGAGTTTTCATCTGTATTTTTTTTGTCGCTGTTTACATACCACCACAGTCAGAGGCTGGCACTAAGACAGCATTGAATGAGCTGTATTCCTCCATAAGCAAACAAAAAAACGCTCACCCAGAGGCGGCGCTTCTACTAGCCGGGGACTTTAATGCAGGGAAACTTAAATACGTTTTACAAAATTTCTATCAGCATGTTAAATGTGCACCCAGAGTAAAAAAAAACATTGGACCACCTTTACTCCACACACAAAGACGCATACAAAGCTCTCCCTCGCCCTCCATTTGGCAAATCTGACCATAATTCTATCCTCCTGATTCCTGCTTACAGACAAACATTAAAGCAGGAAGCACCAGTGACTAGATCAATAAAAAAGTGATCAGATGAAGCAGATACTAAGCTACAGGACTGTTTTGCTAACACAGACTAGAATATGTTCCGGGATTCCTCCGATGGCATTGAGGAGTACACCACATCAGTCACTGGCTTCATCAATAAGTGCATGGATGACATCGTCCCCGCAGTGACCGTACGTACATACCCCAACCAGAAGCAATGGATTACAGGCAACATCCACACTGAGCTAAAGGCTAGAGCTGCCACTTTCAAGGAGCGGGACTCTAACCCAGAAGCTTATAAGAAATTCCGCTATGCCCTCCGACAAACCATCAAACAGGCAAAGCGTCAATACAGAACGAAGATCAAATCGTACTACACCGGCTCTGTTGCTCGTTGGATGTGGCAGGGTTTGCAAACCATTAAAGATTACAAAGGGAAGCACAGCCGAGAGCTGCCCAGTGACATGAGCCTACCAGACGAGCTAAACTACTTCTATGCTCGCTTCGAGGCAAATAACACTGAAACATCAATGTGAGCACCAGCTGTTCCGGATGACTGTGTGATCATGCTCTCCGCAGCCGATATGAGTAAGACCTTTAAACAGGTCAACATTCACAAGGCCGCAGGGCCAGACGGATTACCAGAACGTGTCCTGCAGGCATGCACAGACCAACTGGCAAGTGTCTTCACTGACATTTTCAACCTCTCCCTGTCCGAGTTTGTAATACCAACATGTTTAAGCAGACCACCATAGTGCCTGTGCCCAAGAACACTAAGGTAACCTTCCTAAATGACTACCGACCCGTAGCACTCCCATTTGCAGCCATGAAGTGCTTTGAAAGGCTTTGTCATGGCTCACATCAACACCATTATCCCAGAAACTCTAGACCCACTCCAATTTGCATACCGCCCCAACAGATCCACAGATGATGCAATCTCTATTGCACTCCACACTGCCCTTTCCCACTTGGACAAAAGGAACACTTATGTGAGAATGCTATTCATTCACTACAGCTCAGCGTTCAACACCATAGTGCCCTCAAAGCTCATCGATAAGCTAATGACCCTGGGACGAAACACCTCCCTCTGCAACTGGATTGTGGACTTCCTGACGGGCCGCCCTCCCAGGTGGTAGGGTAGGTAACAACACATCTGCCACGCTGATCCTCAACACAGGGGCCTCTCAGGGGTGCGTGCTCAGTCCCATCCTCTACTTCCTGTTCACTCATGACTGCATGGCCAGGAACGACTCCAACACCATCATTAAGTTTGCCGATGACAAAGCAGTGGTAGGCCTGATCACCAACAACAACAATACAGCCTATAGGGAGGAGGTCAGAGACCTGGCCGTGTGGTGCCAGGACAACGACCTCTCCCTCAACGTGATCAAAAACAAAGGACATGGTTGTGGACTACAGGAAAAAGAGGACAGAGCATTCTCATCGACGGGGCTGCAGTGGAGCAGGTTGAGAGCTTCAAGTTCCTTGGTTTCCACATCACCAACAAACTAACATGGTCCAAGCACACCATGACAGTCGTGAAGAGGGCACAACAAAACCTATTCCCTCTCAGGAGACTGAAAATATTTGGCATGGGTCCTCAGATCATCAAAAGGTTCTACAGCTGCACCATTGAGAGCATGCTGACCGTTTGCATCACTGCCTGGTATGGCAACTGCTCGGCCTCCGACCACCAAGTACATCACTGGGGCCAAGCTCCTGCCATCCAGGACCTCTATACCAGGCGGTGTTAGAGGAAGGCGCTAAAAATTGTCAAAGACTCCAGCCACCCTAGTCATAGACTATTCTCTCTGCTACCGCACGGCAAGCAGTACCGGAGCGCCAAGTCTAGGTCCAAGAGGCTTCTAAACAGCTTCTACCCCCAAGCCATAAGATTCCTGAACACCTAATCAAATGTCTACCCAGACTATTTGCCTTGCCCCCTCCCACTCTTTTACACCACTGCTACTCTCTGTTGTTATCATCTATGCATAGTCACTTTAATAACTCTACCTACATGTACACATTACCTCAACTAACCGGTGCCCCCCCCGCACCTGTATATAGTCTCGCTATTGTCATTTTACTGCTGCCCTTTAATTACTTGTTACTTTTATTTCTTATTCTTATCCGTATTTTTTTAAACTGCATTGTTGGTTAGGGGATCGTCAGTAAACATTTCACTGTAAGGTCTGTTGTATTCGGCACATCTGACTAATAACATTTGATTTGATTGATTTGATTGATTATTGCTCAAGCAGCCTGCAGAAGAAGATTCCTCATGGCGATGTATTTGTAAAGCATGTCCTCAATTTGCTTATTCTGAAAAAATCTCATCAGGGGCTTCGGTAATGGAAGGTAGTATGATATTCCTTGGAAATGCAGCCCCAATTCGTAGAATTATTTTACAAAATTCAATTTCATTCAATTGATTAAATATACTCGATGTAACAGTTAAAGCATCATCACAATACGACAGCCAAACGATCAATCATTTTTAAATGTCTACAGTACCTTCTTCAGTGGTAAATACCGTATGGCATGCAAGGGTTTCTAATGTCATTTATTTCCTTATTTTCCATCATCAGCTGTCATCGTCATCAGGTCTGCCTGCTGAGTGGAAATTTCCTGAATAGAACAACCATGATAAACAACTGTTTAGATAATCCCCCCATGTTTAATTCATGTGCTCTATTGTGATGCATTACTTTCTAGAACAAATGTCTGTGCCACTGGAGTAATGCAGTTTCTCTGGACCTCCGCAAGGTCAGAGTTCAGCCAGACAGCAACTCACAAAGCATAGACTACCAATTGCTGTCCATGTTGCTGAAATTGCGACATGTCTACGTGGCTGCAATCCTATCGAATCTATGATAGGCTCTCTGTGGTGTCAGGGCATGTAGTGCTTTGCTTTAACTATGGATACATGTTTATCGATAGGCCTATTTGGTCGTCATTTCTGTTCGTCTTGTTGAGCCTAACATTTCACGAAGCTATACAGGGTGTCGCAAATGCGGACATTTTTTGACTGCTGGCTGGTGGCAATAATGTAATTACTTGTTCAGTAATTAAAGTTGGAAATTCAAACATTGCAGGTTGTGAAGTTAATGTTAGATGCAACATCACACTAATCAGCTACCAATAGATTATTTTGCGAATATGCAACTGTCCTGTATAAGGTACCTGAACATAACCGTCCTCTGCTCTTTCAGCTTGGATAGAAAGTTGTTGTGCATAAAACCAGCCCATTAGTTAAAAATCATAGTCAGTCCACCCTCAAAACACTAGCTTAATAAGGAATGTTTTATTATGCAGTGTAGTATCTATAGCTAGGATATACCGTATGTAGCTGCTATTTAGCTGCTATTCATTTTTAAAAAGTATAAAAATGACGTCAATTAGCCTAACAATGAGGAAAAAATTTGCCGGCTTGAGGATAAATTCAGAAAAGATTTATTGTTGAACCTAGCGGGTTTTGTCTGGCTAATAGCCTACACAAACGTGCAAATATTCAACGTACATTTAATCAAACTTGAGAGACTCCCCTGGTGTCCTTTTTTGTGTGCAAATGTTTTCACCGCAGCCTGTAGGTCCAGGGTGCAGGATCGACTGTTTTTTCTACACTGAGTAGACTATTGCCAACCCAGACAGTTTCCCCACTGGACACAGACGTTCAACGTCTATCCCAAATTGGTTCAGCGAAATGTCATTGAAATGATGTGGAAACAACGTTGATTCGAATCAACAAGTGTGTGGCCAATGAGTTTCCAGAGACATTGTGCGTTATATGTCCATTGCGCCGCACACAACTCAAATGCCGATTCACCAGTATGAACGAAATGACAAAACACTTTTTTTTTGTTCAAGCATAAAACCTGTTGTACACTGAAGATGATAATCTGTTCGCATCTGCCAATTTGTTGGCTGTCCAGTATCCAGGCGACCTGCCCCCGGAACTTTCCATACAGTTCATTTATTTCCGTAATGTGTTGAGGCCGGCAATTAATGAGAATGAGAGGCTCAATTAAATATGTTGATGTATTTGAAGCACCACTCCCTTCTGCCCAGTTTCCCTGATGTTTCTATGGCAATCAAGCTGTTTCACCATCCTGTAACTGTCGCTTCTGTAGAGAGATCGTTTTTTAAAACTAAAACTCATCAATCTACCTAAGCAGCATTAGGCTCTCGGCCTGATATGCGCTTTTAAATTACTAAATTCCATTCATTCACTGACGCTGTCGCAGCCTTGACCACGGCAAGTGTTCACCGATATCCCCGTACCGGCGCTACATGGTCTCTACACGCCATCTGCATTGGCTATGCAGCATTTACGGTGATATGGCCTCGGCAGAAGTCAGGCCATTCGTTCTTCTTGCACCTAGAGCAGCGCAGAGCTGTTGTGAAGGAAGTTGTCAAGGAAGTGAGTTTGTGTTTATACACCTACCGTCAACCAATCATGTCAACATATATGGAGCCCTCTGCATTGTTCCAAAGTGTGAGATAGACATGCTCAATTTGGCCTCTGCGTGCCCCAGTTGTACGTTGCTGGTGAATGGTAGGTCACCCAGTGGTGCCCACGACAGCATATCTGCAGTGATGAGATTCTTCCCTGGCACATGGACGATGTTGTAATGCATGCTAGCTAAGTGGGGAGGAAGCCCAGCAGCATCATGTGTCAACAAGCCTACTGTGTCTTGGTTGCTAGGCAATGCCGGGCCCTCAAGAATAAGGAGACGGGACACCATAGCTTTGGGGAACATGTTTAGTAAGATACAACTGGCTATAGTTACAGAGCATTATGAGTCCTGTAGTACACCATGCTACAGAGGGCAATAGTTCTTACAGTAAACATGTAATGGGGGCGAGAAAATAAGGTCAGCATCAATGGAGCAGAGAGACACAGGCTGTGTCCGAAATGACACCCTATTATATGCCATTTGGGATGCAGACAAAGTATTCCAGAGAGAGTGGGCTTGGTGTGATTCTCTTCTCTGCTCTTTTCCACCGCATTCGCTGCTGGCGACTCGAGCCAAGATGGATTCTGACTCAGGTGCAGAGCTGTTTTGCAGACGCCCACACCCGAGTTTTCTTACAAATACAATACACCAGAGACGAGGCATCTGTTAGGTTGCATGTGCATGCGTGCACATATGCGTGTGTGTGTGTGTGGAGGGAGTTCGGGCACATATTTGAGAGATAGATTTTTTTGAAGATATGGAGAAAGAGTAAAACTTGGGTGTGTGAGTGAGAGGTGAGGGGGGTACATGAGATTTGTCTTAACAATTGAGCCTATTTCCCCAGTCTCTGGCACAGCACCAAATGGCTCTCACGCAGAGGTGTCATTGTCATACTTGAGAAAAAGTAAAGATACCTTAATATAAAATGACAGAACTGTCATACTTGAGTAAAAGTAAAGATACCTTAGTATAAAATGACTCAAGTAAAAGTGAAAGTAACCCAGTAAAATACTACTTGAGTAAAAGTCTAAAAGTATCATATTTTAAATGTACTTTAGTACAGTGGTGGAAAAAGTACTGAATTGTCATACTTGAGTGAAAGTACAAAGTAAAAGTAAATGCTATACATCAAATTCCTTATATTTAGCAAACCAGATGGCAATTTCCTTTTTTATTCCTTTTTTATTTTTACAGCTAGGGCCAACTACAACACAGACATCATTTACAAAGGAAGCATTTATGTTTAGTGAGTCCACCAGATCAGAGGCAGTAGGGATGACAAGGGACATTCTCTTGATAAGTGTGTGAATTTGACCTTTTTCCTGTACTGCTAAGCATTCAAATTGTAACTAGTACTTTTTGGTGTCAGAGAAAATGTATGGAGTAAAAAGTACATAATTTTGTAGTGAAGTAAAAGTTAATGTAGTCAAAAATATAAATAGTAACGTAAAGTACAGATGTCCTTGAGTGGCCCAGCCAGAGCGCGGACTTGAACCCGATCAAACATCTCTGGAGAGACCTGGAAATAGCTGTGCAGCGACGCTCCCCATCCAACCTGACAGAGCTTGAGAGGATCTACAGAGAAGAATGGGAGAAACTCTCCAAATACAGGTGTGCCAAGCTTGTAGCGTCATACCCAAGAAGACTCCAGGCTGTAATTGCTGCCGAACGTGCTTCAACAAAGTACTGAGTAAAGGGTCTGAATACCTATGTAAATGTGATATTTCCGTTTTTTATTTTTTTATTTTAAAGAAAAAGTATTCTAAGAACCTGTTTTTGCTTTGTCATTATGGGGCATTGTGTGTATATTGATGAGGGGGGGGGGGACTATTTAATCCATTATAGAATAAGGTTGTAAGGTAACAAAAAGTGGAATAAGTTAAGGGGACTGAATAGTTTCCAAATGCACTGTATATATATTTCCACACTATGAGTTTAGAATAATACTGTGAAATTGTTTAAATTATAATAATGCCTTTTTAGTGTAAGAACGGATTGAAAAGACCGACTGAAATTTCAGCCTGTTTTAGAGGGAGGGAGTTTTGGGTGACATCACCATGAGTTAAATTAGTTAAGAGACCAATACAAAATAGCCCACTGGGCGCAAACTGGTTGAATCAACATTTTTTTTCAATATAATTTGTCAGCGTATTGTAATGTGATTTGAGGGTGAAATTTCAACCACAAGATTATGTCATCATGGTAACCAAATTTCAATATAGACAAACCTTATAAAATAAATCCTTCAATGTGTACCTTTTAAACGACGTCAGATACAATAGATTGGGTAGCACCTCCTACTGGAGAAATGATCTAGAGCTACCCTTCAGTCGGCCATCCAGTGTTTTAACCAAGCCCTGCTTATCAAATATATATTTTTCTGACTGTTACCAATGTGCGAGAATGATTGTTGAGTGATCTCAACATGAAAACTAAATAGATTCAATGTTACTTTCAAAGTAATTCCAAAGCTTAGGTTTAACAGAGAAAATAAAATGTGACCATACTTTATAAGTCATATATCACCAATGAGACTATTTAGGCCTATATAGCATTTGCAAAGTCATCATTGGTTATATTTGTATTGAATCCAGAATTCAACTAAAAATGGACGACACAATAAGCCTAGTGTTTCAAGCTATGGTTGATTTCAAATAAAATGATATTTAGTGATGTTGGATTGTGTTAGGTTGTCAACGTAACCAAATATCAAAGTTTGAAGGAGATGTACAGCATATTCTGCTTGGATAGTCCCATCTGTGCCACTGATAAAGTCTGGATTCAACAAATTATTAACAAATTCATATTTGATATGTTGGATTCACTGCTCCACATCAACTAAAAATCTAAATGAAAGGATTCAATCAAATCCAACTTTTTAAAAGTGCATTTAAAGTCTGATTTGATTTGATCCTATTATTTCACTAAGATATTTGGTTGAGATGGAGAAAAGAATCCAGCACATCAATTATTCATTTGCAGACAAACTGGTATTAAAGTCAGACTGACAAACTGGTATTAAAGTCAGACTGACAAACTGGTATTAAAGTCAGACTGACAAACTGGTATTAAAGTCAGACTGACAAACTGGTATTAAAGTCAGACTGACAAACTGGTATTAAAGTCAGACTGACAAACTGGTATTAAAGTCAGACTGACAAACTGGTATTAAAGACAGACTGACAAACTGGTATTAAAGACAGACTGACAAACTGGTATTAAAGACAGACTGACAAACTGGTATTAAAGACAGACTGACAAACTGGTATTAAAGACAGACTCAGTCAGTGGCACAGATGGAAATATCCAAGCAGGAGATGAATCTCCTTCAAATGCTGTATTTGGTTGCGTTGACAACCAAACACAATTCAATATCACGTTTGAAATACAATAAATAGCCTATTAACTTAACTACAAGTTAACAAATTATGTTTGATTCACATCTCCAATTCAACCAAAAATTATAAAAAATGAAGGAATGGGATTAAGCCATGGTTTACATGGAACTATCCAACCAGTAGATACGTACATCTCCTTTAATAAATGTTGATATTTGTATGCATTGTCAACCAAGCACAATTCAGAATTACTTTGTAATATTGTAAAAAGCCTAAAGTTAAGACTAACGTAACACTCAACCTTAAAATGTGTAACACATCCATGGTTCACATTTTGAGATTACTGTAACCATACATTTTTCTTATGTAATCGTATTCTCTCCTCTCTGCACAGACCATACAAACGCTCCACACCGCGTGGCCGCGGCCACTCTAATCTGGTGGTCCCAGCGCGCACGACCCACGTGGAGTTCCAGGTCTCCGGTAGCCTCTGGAACTGCCGATCTGCGGCCAACAAGGCAGAGTTCATCTCAGCCTATGCCTCCCTCCAGTCCCTCGACTTCTTGGCACTGACGGAAACATGGATCACCACAGATAACACTGCTACTCCTACTGCTCTCTCTTCGTCCGCCCACGTGTTCTCGCACACCCCGAGAGCTTCTGGTCAGCGGGGTGGTGGCACCGGGATCCTCATCTCTCCCAAGTGGTCATTCTCTCTTTCTCCCCTTACCCATCTGTCTATCGCCTCCTTTGAATTCCATGCTGTCACAGTTACCAGCCCTTTCAAGCTTAACATCCTTATCATTTATCGCCCTCCAGGTTCCTCGGAGAGTTCATCAATGAGCTTGATGCCTTGATAAGCTCCTTTCCTGAGGATGGCTCACCTCTCACAGTTCTGGGCGACTTTAACCTCCCCACGTCTACCTTTGACTCATTCCTCTCTGCCTCCTTCTTTCCACTCCTCTCCTCTTTTGACCTCACCCTCTCACCTTCCCCCTCTACTCACAAGGCAGGCAATACGCTCGACCTCATCTTTACTAGATGCTGTTCTTCCACTAACCTCACTGCAACTCCCCTCCAAGTCTCCGACCACTACCTTGTATCCTTTTCCCTCTTGCTCTCATCCAACACTTCCCACACTGCCCCTACTCGGATGGTATCGCGCCGTCCCAATCTTCGCTCTCTCTCCCCCGCTACTCTCTCCTCTTCCATCCTATCATCTCTTCCCTCTGCTCAAACCTTCTCCAACCTATCTCCTGATTCTGCCTCCTCAACCCTCCTCTCCTCCCTTTCTGCATCCCTTGATTCTCTATGTCCCCTATCCTCCAGGCCGGCTCGGTCCTCCCCTCCTGCTCCGTGGCTCGACGACTCATTGCGAGCTCACAGAACAGGGCTCCGGGCAGCCGAGCGGAAATGGAGGAAAACTCGCCTCCCTGCGGACCTGGCATCCTTTCACTCCCTCCTCTCTACATTTTCCTCTTCTGTTTCTGCTGCTAAAGTCAATTTCTACCACTCTAAAGTCCAAGCATCTGCCTCTAACCCTAGGAAGCTCTTTGCCACCTTCTCCTCCCTCCTGAATCCTCCCCCCCCCCCCTCCTCCCTCTCTGCAGATGACTTCGTCAACCATTTTGAAAAGAAGGTCGACGACATCCGATCCTCGTTTGCTAAGTCAAACGACACCGCTGGTTCTGCTCACACTGCCCTACCCTGTGCTCTGACCTCTTTCTCCCCTCTCTCTCCAGATGAAATCTCGCGTCTTGTGACGGCCGGCCGCCCAACAACCTGCCCGCTTGACCCTATTCCCTCCTCTCTTCTCCAGACCATTTCCGGAGACCTTCTCCCTTACCTCACCTCGCTCATCAACTCATCCCTGACCGCTGGCTACGTCCCTTCTGTCTTCAAGAGAGCGAGAGTTGCACCCCTTCTGAAAAAACCTACACTCGATCCCTCCGATGTCAACAACTACAGACCAGTATCCCTTCTTTCTTTTCTCTCCAAAACTCTTGAACGTGCCGTCCTTGGCCAGCTCTCCCGCTATCTCTCTCAGAATGACCTTCTTGATCCAAATCAGTCAGGTTTCAAGACTAGTCATTCAACTGAGACTGCTCTTCTCTGTATCACAGAGGCCCTCCGCACTGCTAAAGCTAACTCTCTCTCCTCTGCTCTCATCCTTCTAGACCTATCGGCTGCCTTCGATACTGTGAACCATCAGATCCTCCTCTCCACCCTCTCCGAGTTGGGCATCTCCGGCGCGGCCCACGCTTGATTGCGTCCTACCTGACAGGTCGCTCCTACCAGGTGGCGTGGCGAGAATCTGTCTCCTCACCACGCGCTCTCACCACTGGCGTCCCCCAGGGCTCTGTTCTAGGCCCTCTCCTATTCTCGCTATACACCAAGTCACTTGGCTCTGTCATAACCTCACATGGTCTCTCCTATCATTGCTATGCAGACGACACACAATTAATCTTCTCCTTTCCCCCTTCTGATGACCAGGTGTCGAATCGCATCTCTGCATGTCTGGCAGACATATCAGTGTGGATGACGGATCACCACCTCAAGCTGAACCTCGGCAAGACGGAGCTGCTCTTCCTCCCGGGGAAGGACTGCCCGTTCCATGATCTCGCCATCACGGTTGACAACTCCATTGTGTCCTCCTCCCAGAGCGCTAAGAACCTTGGCGTGATCCTGGACAACACCCTGTCATTCTCAACTAACATCAAGGCGGTGGCCCGTTCTTGTAGGTTCATGCTCTACAACATCCGCAGAGTACGACCCTGCCTCACACAGGAAGCAGCGCAGGTCCTAATCCAGGCACTTGTCATCTCCCGTCTGGATTACTGCAACTCGCTGTTGGCTGGGCTCCCTGCCTGTGCCATTAAACCCCTACAACTCATCCAGAACGCCGCAGCCCGTCTGGTGTTCAACCTTCCCAAGTTCTCTCATGTCACCCCGCTCCTCCGCTCTCTCCACTGGCTTCCAGTTGAAGCTCGCATCCGCTACAAGACCATGGTGCTTGCCTACGGAGCTGTGAGGGGAACGGCACCTCAGTACCTCCAGGCTCTGATCAGGCCCTACACCCAAACAAGGCACTGCGTTCATCCACCTCTGGCCTGCTCGCCTCCCTACCACTGAGGAAGTACAGTTCCCGCGCAGCCCAGTCAAAACTGTTCGCTGCTCTGGCCCCCAATGGTGGAACAAACTCCCTCACGACGCCAGGACAGCGGAGTCAATCACCACCTTCCGGAGACACCTGAAACCCCACCTCTTTCAGGAATACCTAGGATAGGATAAAGTAATCCTTCTCACCCCCCTTAAAAGATTTAGATGCACTATTGTAAAGTGGCTGTTCCACTGGATGTCTTAAGGTGAACGCACCAATTTGTAAGTCGCTCTGGATAAGAGCGTCTGCTAAATGACTTAAATGTAAATGTAAATGTATCAAGTGTGCATGTTTAAGGTAGCATGCATAGGTCATTTATCACGTCTCAGGATATGACCCCGATGCAGACACAGGAGGCAGATGGTTTGGTGCTCAGGATATTAGTTATGGCAAAGGGGTTGGCAAAAAGGTAGTGAATATAGGTTGTAATCTCATTGGTCAACGTCTCAACCAAATATTACCCAATCATCCACGATGATATGATTTGGTGTGCCCAGTGGAAGAGTTCTAAACCTGTCTGCCAACAGCTAATTTTCGGCTTTCCCCTCCTTACCGAAACCACTCCGACAGTCCTAGCAAAAATCTTGATTGAGAAATTGCTCTTCGCTATGAAGCCATTTGTTTGTTTTTGACAGTTTTTTTTTTTTTAAATCACAGATTTGATTTGATATTGAATTAGAAATGGCTGCATTGGAGCTTTGAGGTTTTGTTCATCAATAAACTTAAAATAGCAATTCAGCCTCGATGGCTTTGTTTGTGTTATGGGAATTTGGAGAAGTGTGAATCTGTGAAACAAGTCTTGACAGAATCAGACAAGACAGGAAAGTCTCTTTCTCTCTCACAAAGGTAAAAAAAAATGTGTCAGCTATGTACAGTGTTTTAGCAATGTGCAAATAGTTGTTGTACGAATAGTAGGGGAAGATAAATAAACAGATAAATATTGGTGGTATTTCAAATGTGGTCATTTGGCAGGAGAATAGGAAGTGGTGCTCAGTTTCCACCTCATTTTGTGGGCAGTGTGAGCATAGCCTGTCTTCTCTCGGGAACCAGGTCTGACTAAGGCCTCCTCTCTCAATAGAAAGGCTATGCTCACTGATTTTGGGTCAGTCACAGTGGTTAGGTATTCTGCCGCTATGAACTCTGTTTAGGGCCAGATAGCATTCCAATTTGCTATGTTTTTTGGTTGATTCTTTCCAGTGTGTCAAATAGTTATCTTTTTGCTTTCTCAATTTGTTTGGGTCTAATTGTAGTGTTGTCCTGGGGCTCTATGGGGTCTGTGTGTTTATGAACAGAGCCCCAGAACCAACTGGCTGAAGGTACTCTTCTCTAGGTTAATCTCTCTGTAGGTGAGGCCTTTGTGGTGGAATGTGTGGGCATCGCTTCCTTTTAGGGGGTTGAAGAATTAAACAGTTCTTTTCTGGATTTGGGTATCTAGCGGGTATTGTCCTAATTCTGCTCTGCTTAAATTTCTGGGGAATTTGCATTGTATAGAAAGTATATTTTTGTGGAATTCTGCAGGCAGAATCTCGATTGGTTGTTTGTCCCATTTTGTAAATTCTTGGTTGGTGAGAGGACTCCAGACCTCACAACCATAGAGGGCAATGGGTTCTATAACTGATTGAAGTATTTTTAGCGAGATCCTAGTTGGGATGTCGAGTTTTATGTTTATTTTGATGCTGTAGAAGGCCCTTCTTGCCTTGTCTCTTAGATTGTTCGCACCCTTATGGAGTTACCTGTGATGATGTTTAGGCCGAGGTAGGTATAGTTTGACAGAATCTGTGCAGAAGATCTAGGTACTGCTGTTGGCCCTCTGGTTAGGGACAGAAGCACCAGATCTTCTGCAAACAGTAGAACAGTAGATTTGATTTCCGAGTCCAGCAGGGTGTACAGTGATTTTATAATGTCATATATTTTTCCCCCAACACCGCTTTCCATCAATTTGTATAGCAGACCCTGATGCCAAACTGAGTCAAAAGCTTTTTTTGAATGAACAAACCCTGAGAAGACTTTGCTTTTGTTTTGTTTGTGTGTGTGTGTCAATAAAGGTGTGCGCGGTTTATACGTGGTCTGTCATACAGTATTTTGGTAAGAAGCCAATTTGACATAGTCGTGTGTTCCCCCCCCCCCCTCTGTCTTCTCACACCCTCCAACCATTGTAATGTTTCCCTCACAGTTATACCCTGCATTGCTAACTCAATTTTTATCACTTTGATCACTGACATTGCAAATTTACAGGGTTATAGGGATTGTGACAAAAACATTATTCATCCTACACAACTTTATTCCTCAGCTTCAGCTGTCTGTAATGAAATGATTGTATCTCTCCTGTCGGTCTTGGCTTTTGTTGAATGAAGTCATATGGATTTAGAAGGGTAAGTCTGAGTTCAGTCCAGAGGCAGCATCAACCAAACACTGGATATATCCAAAGAAAACATCTGTTTCAATTATGTAATTAAGACTTGATTGTCATGTTCCAGCAGCAGAATAAAATGGATGAAATTTGAATAAAATTTACATCAAATTTTAGTTGTCACATGCGCCGAATACAACAAGTGTAGACTTTACCGTGAAATGCTTACTCACATACTAGCATTGAGTTATGCAGCAGATCATCATTGTTTTAGGTCTAACGTACAATAGCATGAACCTGTATGCTATTCAGTGATGCCTTTGATCGCACCCAAATGCTAGCTTTTTTGACCCAACTACCACCTTTGTCTCCACATTCAGATTGGATAAGTTAAGAGTCTAAATGCAGAGGTACTGCATAAATGTGAAAATGAATGGAAAAGTCCTCTAAACTCCTTCGAGGCAAATGGATTTCAGTAATATGTCCCTGGATAGAAGCAGGTCATGACCGTACATAGTGTGTGATTTCCCACAGTATTATGTGTCCAGGACCTAAGTTCCAACTTCCCCCATTAGCCATACCATGTTGGGAAAGGTCAGTTTTGAGTTCTATGGCACCTCAGACTTACTTATTACAGATGTAACTGTTACGAATCCCTTTTGGCCCGACAGTCTAGGGGGGGATGGTAGTGAGACCCATAACATAACTCATGCAAATTATAATTGTGACAAAGTAAAAGTGAGAACGAAATAACCAGGACAACTGAAATCTACCGTCAAACTCAGGGTTTATTGTAAAACACATGGTAATGGGGGGGGGGGGGGGTGATGACAAAGTGCTATGGAGGTGCTCAAACAAAAGATAGCTCAATACACAAAGAGAGTGAACCAGAGAGATCTACAGACATGGCATTTACAGAGAGATTGAGCTCTTGAGCAAACAACTGATGGGGGTTTTAAACCAAGGGAAAGGAACTGTGATTGGGTAGGAAACAGGAGGAGGTGTGTCTTCTGATTGATGATTGGATTGGTGACTGATTGGGGAGTGATGATTTTCACCTGAGGGGAGAAGGAGAGAAAAGAACACAGGATACACACACACACACACAGGATACCTGTTTCCGTAACAGTAACATAAATACAAGCATGTTTTCCTATAATAGTGGAACCCCATTAAATGATTGATCAGTGAATCTGAGATTATCATTCCAATAACATGACTGGCATTTTCATTCTGACCTCAAAGCATTCCATTTTGCCCATTATTTTGGCTACCATGGCTATGACAATGCCTCCGTCCACAAGGCACGAGTGGCCACTGAATGGTTTATTAGCATGAAAATGATATATTTTAAACCATATGCCATGGCTGTCTTAGTCATCAGATCTTAACCAAATTGAACACTTGTGCAAAATTCTGGAGAGGCCCCTCAGACGGCGTTATCCACCACCACAAAAATTGAATTTCTTGTGGAAGAATGGTGTCACATCCCTCCAATAGAGTTCCAGACACTTGTAGAATCTATGCCAAGGTGAGTCGAAGCTGTTCTGGCTCGTGGTGGCCCATCGCCCGATTAAGACACTTTACAGTATGTTGGTGTTTCCTTTATTTTGGCAGTTACCTGTATGTACAGTGGGGTTAGAAATGATTGACACCATTGATGAAGATGAATGCTGAGCTATATTGTATACTCAAAAACATGGGGAAATGATTGTGCTGCCATCCTGTTAGAAGGTAACAGATAATTTTATTACAATGGTTAAGATGGATTTTCATTGTGTTCTGTGGTGTTATTCGCACCCTTAGTGGAGCTTTCTGGTACTTAGAAAGACTGTACGCAAACAGGAAGTAGAGAATTTGTTCTGCACGCATAGAAGCAGCTAAAAACAACGCTGCGGTGCAGGGCTTTCAGTGTAGTTATTTCCTGTCACGCTTCAGCCTCAGGAAAATATTTGTTTGTAAGTTCGATTCAAGCATTTAGCTAGTGATGATAATCTTATTACTGAGTTGCTTACATATCAATGTTGGTTGCATTTACTCACACAAATTGCCTTGCCTTTCATGTATGCCGTTAGCTGTATTACTTTGCTCGTGCGTCACGCAAACAAATAGTAAAATATACAATACTGTAGTTTTTTTACTGTTTCTACTGTGATATGCTTTGTTAATTCTACAGAGATGGTTGTACATTATTAGAGTAATGAAAGGAGTTAGCCAATTACCATATGAGTAACAATTAGCTATATGGTTTGGCGTCATGCCAGATGCATGGTACCTTGGCACGTGCTTTGTATTTTCTTGTAACTTCAACTTGAAAGGTACAATGTACAGCTACAATATGTCGAATTGAATACTAAAGTATATTATTTTCTGTATTTTGCAGTTTCACAACATAAATGTTTTCAATATATTCATTCAAGAAAAGTCACGCCTTGGGAGTTTTATTGAAGACTTGGTTGTTAGCTATCTGTCTAGTTTTGCATGGGAACGCAATTCAAGGGCAGAATAATTATTATTTTATACTAATACAATTGCTCAGTGAAAGAGATTTTGTTAAACAAGTTAGAATTGTTTTCTCAAAAAGGTAGGGGTAAAAATGATTGACTCCCCTGTTTTCAATACCTTCAATAGCTCAAAGGTAATTAATTACTTTCATTACCTTCAATATCTCACCTTGAAAGGTTTCTAAAATGTTTTTATGAGATTTGGAGAACACATTGAGAGGGATCCGAGACTATTCCTCCATACAGAATCCTTCCAGAATCTTGATATCTGTCGTCTGTGCTTATGGACTGCCCTCTTCAATTCAAACCACAGGTTTTCAATGGGTTTCAAGTCCGGAGACTTTGATGGCGTTGCACAATGTTGATATTTGTGGCCAATAACCCGTTTCTTTGTGGATTTTGATGTGTGCTTGGGGTTATTGTCTTGTTGGAAAATCTACTTGGGAACAAGTTTCAGCCTCCATACAGAGGCAACCATGTTTTTGACTAAAATATCCTGGTACTGGGTAACGTTTCATGATGCTGATGACCTTAACAAGGGCCCCAGGACCAGTGGAAGCAAAATAGTCCCATAACATCAAAGATCCACCACCATTTTTTACAATAATATTATTTTCCCGAACCGGTGCTTTAGTCAGATGACATGAAAATAGCTCTTTGTCCATGCACACCAGTGATGGGTTTGGCATCGAAATGGGCAGAAAATGACCCCATACCTACTGTAAAATCTGGTGGTGGATGTTTGATGTTATGGTGCTATTTTGCTTCCACTGGTCCTCATTTTGCCATCAGGCAGAGAGAAATGTTTTACAGCTAATGTCCTGCAATTCTACCCATTTTGCCATGGGGTGGAGAGATTTTTGTTTGTTTTAAAGCTAATTTCCTGTATGTAACAAACAGTTACTTGACCTACAGCACCATGTTAATGTTTCCAAGATTTTCGGACTACTAAACAACTATTGACTTAGAACACCGGAGAGTTACCGCAAGTCGCAAAGAAAAAAGAAAGTGCCTCCACTATTTCAGCACCATTTCAACTTAAACATGTCAACATCATCAAATCACCTATGCTTAGTCTAATGGTGTCCGCATGCTTCACAGCCGAAACAGTTCGAAAGAGTTTGTGCATATATTATGACAACATTTTGTGACGTTTTTGTTTAGGACTTCGGTGGGTGTCATGTATTGTCATGTTATGTCTTGTTCCTGTTCCCCCTGCTGGTCGTATTAGGTTACCTTCTCTCCCTTTCCTTCCCCCAGCTGTTCCTCATCTCCTCTAACTACCTCGTTTACTCTCTCCCACCTGTTCCCTTTTTTCCCTCTGATTAGGTCTCTATTTCTCTCTCTGTTTCTGCTTCTGTCTTTGTCAGATTCTCGTTTGCTTCACCCTTGTCCCGTCCTGTCGTAATCTGCCTCTTCATCAGATGCTACGTGTGATCAGGTACCTCTGTCCTCTACAACCCGCGCCTACCCGGAGAGACCAGCAGTCTGTTGCCGCTAACCCTGCTATTCTCCTCTGCTGCTAGAAGGGGACTCTCCTGTAAAGATCAGAGGACTTTATGATTTATTTGTCGCCCTCTCTGCGGGTTGTCTATTTTGTCAACCGATACATCTGAAGAGGATTTATGTCTTCCCTGTGTTTGGACATTAAAAGACTCTGTTTCTGTTAAACCGCTTTTGGGTCCTCACTCACCTGCATAACAGTGGGGTTTTTCAGCTGTTCGGGCACACAAGATTTTTTCTAGAGACAAACCTAAGCTCGGAGCCGCAGTCCATGCCCCTCGTTGCTGATTGCTCAACAGTAGGGATTCTTCAATAAAGTTTTTAATGTCATTCAACAAGGGACGACTCGTATTCATGCACATTTTTTCATTGAGAAATACTGTGCCAAACATCTTAGAAGTTTTTAAAAAATGTCAAAATTGATGAAAGATTTCTTGAGTTATCTTAGATCAGTGGTTCAAAACCTTTTACAGTCTCGGGCCCCTTCCAACATTCAACCTCCAACTGCGTACCCCGTGGGAAGTGACAAAGAGCTCTAATAGGACCAGGGCACAAATAATAATATAATAATCAATTATTTTTCTCTTTATTTATCCATCTTACATATAAAACCTTATTTGTTCATCAAAAATTGTGAATAACTCACCACAGGTTAATGAGAAGGGTGTGCTTGAAAGGATGCACGTGACTCTGCGATGTATTAGAGAGTCTCAGTCTTTAAAACAATTCCACACACAGTCTGTGCCTGTATTTAGTTTTCATGCCAGTGAGGGGCGAGAATCCACTCTCACATAGGTACGTGGTTGCAAAGGGCATCAGTGTCTTAACAGCGCGATTTGCCAAGGCAGGATTCTCTTGAGCTCAGTCCAATCCAGAAATCTGGCAGTAGCTTCTGATTAAATTAAATTTTCACAGAACCGCTTGTTTCATCCGTATTGGGAAAGTACCTGCGTAATTGTGCACCCAACTCACTCAGGTGCTTCGCTATATCACATTTGACATTGTCCATAAGCTTGAGTTCATTTGCACACACAAAAATCATACAATGATGGAAAGACCTGTGTGTTGTCCATGTTAATGCAGACAGAGAAGAGCTCCAACTTCTTAATCATAGTCTCAATTTTGTCCCGAACCTTGGATATAGTTGCTGAGAGTCCCTATAATCCTAGATTCGGAACATTCAGGTGAGAAAAAACATCAAGCAGATAGGCCAGTCGTGTGAGAAACTCACCATCACGCAAGTGTTCAGACAAGTGAAAATTATGGTCAATAAAGACAACGTTAAGCTAGTCTCTCAATTTTAAAAAAATGTGTCAATACTTTGCCCCTTGATAATCAGTGCACTCCTGTATGTTGTAAAAGCGTTACATGGCCACTGCCCATATCATTGCATAATGCAGAAAATACACGAGAGTTCAGGGGCCTTGCTTTAATAAAGTTAACAATTTTCACTGTAGTGTCCAAAACATCTTTCAAGCTGTCAGGCATTCCCTTGGCAGCAAGAGCCTCTCGGTGGATGCTACAGAGTACCCAAGTGGCATCGGGAGCAACTGCTTGCACGCGCGTTACCACTCCACTATGTCTCCCTGTCATGGTTTTTGCGCCATCAGTACAGATACCAACACATCTTGACCACCAAAGTCCATTTGATGTTACAAAGCTGTCCAGTACTTTAAAAATATCCTTTCCAGTTGTCCTGGTTTCCAGTGGTTTGCAGAAGAGGATGTCTTCCTTAATTGAACCCCCATAAACATAACAGACATATACCAGGAACTGTGCCAGGCCTGCCACGTCTGTTGACTCATTCAGCTGTAACGCATAGAATTACCTGACTTGTATTGTGAAGCAGTAATTGTTTCAAAACATCTCCTGCCATGTCACTGATGCGTCGTGAAATGGTGTTGTTTGATGAAGGCTTTGTCTGTATAGTTTTTTGGGGCTTTTCCCCCAGCATTGTCCCAGCCATATCCAGGGCAACAGGAAGAATAAAGTCCTACACAATAGTATGGGGCGCTTTTTCGCTAACTCGAATGCTTTCTCCGGTGAGATACATTCAGCCTCTTGCAAATTGAAGGACAATTATGAAACACAGAAAGATGAAAGATAAATTATTTTATATGTTTTTTATTGATCATTTTTGGGGGGAGCCTGGCTTCCCTTTGCCTCCATGAATACACACCACTGGGAATAACATAACTCTAGTGAAGCTGATTTACAGTACCAGTCAACAGCTTGGACACACCAACTCATTCAAGGGATTTTCTTAATTTTTTTATATTTTTTTCTACATAATGTTTTTCTACATTTCACAATTCCTGACATTTAATCAGAGTAAAGATTCCCTGTTTTAGGTAAGCTAGGATCACCACTTTATTTTAAGAATGTGAAATGTCAGAATAATAGTAGAGAGAATGATTTATTTCATGTTCCCAGTGAGTCAGAAGTTTACATACACTCAATTAGTATTTGGGTGCATTGCCTTTAAATTGCTTAACTTGGGTCAAACATTTCGGGTAGGCTTCCACAAGCTTCCCAAAATAAGTTGGGTGAATTTTGGCCCATTCCTCTTGACAGAGCTGGTCAGGTTTGTAGGCCTCGTTGCTCGCACACGCTTTTTCAGTTCTGCCCACAAATGTTCTATAGGATTGAGGTCATGGCTTTGTGATGGCCACTCCAATACCTTGAGTTTGTTGTTCTTAAGCCATTTTGCCACAACTTTGGAAGTATGGTCATTGTCCATTTGGAAGACCCATTTACAATCAAGCTTTATCTTCCTGACTGATGTCTTGAGATGTTGCTTCAATATATCCATATAATTTTCCTCCCTCATGATGCCATCTATTTTGTGAAGTGCACCAGTCCCTCCTGGAGCAAAGCACCCCCACAACATGATGCTTCCACCCCTGTGCTTCACGGTTGGGATGGTGTTCTTTGGTTTGCAAGCCTCCCCCTTTTTCCTCCAAACATAACGATGGTCATTATGGCCAAACAGTTCTATTTTTGTTTCATCAGACCAGAGGACATTTCTACAAAAAATATGATCTTTGTCCGCATGTGCAGTTGCAAACCATAGTCTGACTTTTTTTATGGCGGTTTTGGAACAGTAGCTTCTTCCTTGTTGAGCGGCCTTTCAGGATATGTCGATAAAGGACTCGTTTTTCTGTGGATATACGTAGATACTTTTGTACCTGTTTTCTCCAGCATCTTCACAAGGTCCTTTGCTGTTGTTCTGGGATTGATTTGCACTTTTCGCATCAAAGTATGTTCATCTCTAGGAGGCAGAACGCATCTCCTTCCTGAGCGGTATGACGGATGCGTGGTCCCATGGTGTTTATGCTTGCGTACTATTGTTTGTACTGTTTGAACAAGGTACCTTCAGGCATTTGGAAATTGCTCCCAAGGATGAACCAGACTTGTGGAGGTCTACAATTTTTTTCCTGAGGTCTTGGCTGATTTTGATTTTCCCATGATGTCAAGCAAAGAGGCACTGAGTTTGAAGGTAGGCCATGAAATACATCCACAGGTACACCTCCAATTGACTCAAATTATGTCAATTAGCCTGTCAGAAGCTTCTAAAGCCATGACATAATTTTCTGGAATTTCTCAAGCTGTTTAAGTCAACTTAGTGTATGTAAACTTCTGACCCACTGGAATTGCGATACAGTGAATTATAAGTGAAATAATCTGTCTGTAAAACCATTGTTGGAAAAATGACTTGCCATGCAAACTGTTCAGAGGAGACTGCGTGAATCAGGCCTTTATGGTCAAATTGCTGCAAAGAAACCACTACTAAAGGACACCAATAAGAAGAAGGGACTTGATTGTGCCAAAAAACACGAGCAACGGACATTAGACCGGTGGAAATCTGTCCTTTGGTCTTGTCATGATGTCAAAACTAGGAGGGATTAACAACTCAAGTACTGTTGTCAATCAAACAGAGAAGATTATGTTCTCCCTCTCCAAATTCACCAAAGGAATGTGCTTTGTTTCAAGATACTTTTTCCCGCCGAAACTCTAACACGTTCAAAAGCGAATACTGGAACAATATTTCTAACATAGAACATGGGGAATAGTCAGAGGCGATCTATAGAACACTAATGTCATATTGTTTGTTATTTTGTGTTGTCATAAAACTATTAGAAAAAAAATACTGTAACTTGGAAAGTATACCCACTACATGTGCAAAGTTTCCATCCTGCGTGTAGTGCATGTAATATGAAAAATAATGAAAGTGTAGTTGTTAAGAAAGGGATGTGATTTTAGGAGCCATTCGAGATAATTGCTTTACATACACTTGGGCGGCAGGGTAGCCTAGTGGTTAGAGCGTTGGACCAGTAACCGGAAGGTTGCAAGTTCAAACCCCCCGAGCTGACAAGGTACAAATCTGTCGTTCTGCCCCTGAACAGGCAGTTAACCCACTGTTCCTAGGCCGTCATTGAAAATAAGAATTTGTTCTTAACTGACTTGCCTAGTTAAATAAAGGTAAACTGGAACATATAAAAAACCATGACAAGTCATGCCCCTGAGTGAGGTCAGAGAGTGTCAGCCTGATGAACTGCTGTTTCGAACAAACTGTATAAAATGATGGGTTAAGAATGACATACCAGACCAGAAAAGCATTGAGCTGCAGCTGCACGTTTAAAGTGGTCTGAACTTTGAATATCAACACGAGGTAGAGAAACGATAAACTCACCTCCCGGACAATCACTGGTACGGCTGATTAGCTGTCCTAAGTAAAGTATCTAGAAAAGCGAATTTAAGTGAGACCATTCTACTACTCTGCTCAACCCATCGTATTACGCTGCTCTCCTCACCCCACTGGGAACCATCGACCCGGCTAGCCTATCTTCAAAGAGGCATCTTCAGGAGTGAATGGAAGGAAAATAAACTCTGTAGTTCTGTTCAGGACTACATGACAAGTCACCGGATATCGGACATCTACGGAGAAGAACAACAGTAGAAGGCTTGCATTTTGGGACATTCCGAACCTTACAAGCGTGCCGCGAAAAGGCCCCCTTTCCAAGGCCCTGTCCATCAAGAGAGATTTGGAATTTCACGTAAGTACATTCATGATTTCTTACTCAGAAGGCGGTGGTTCGTGTGCAAAGTATATGATTACTGTATGTGAGAGTAGCAGCCATATTGTTGTCATTCCCGCTAGGGATCTGTTTTTAACATAGTGTTTATGTTTATTCTGTGTTACCATTTAATTAGCCAGTAAATAAATAATTAAACCAATTTGTGTAGTACTGAATCATAAGTAAGGCTTGGGATCCCACCATGAAGCATGGAGGAGGTGTGATGGTGCTTTGCTGGAGACACTGTCAGGATTAATTTAGAATTCAAGTCACACTTAGCCAGCATGGCTACCACAGCATTCTGCAGCGATATGCCATCCCATCTGGTTTGCGTTTAGTGGGACTATCATTTGTTTTTCAACAGGACAATGACCCAACACACCTCCAGGCTGTGTAAGGGTTATTTGACCAAGAAGGAGAGTGATGGAGTGCTGCATCAGATGACCTGGCCTCCACAATCACCTGACCTCAACCCAATTGAGATGGTTTGGGATGAGTTGGACCGCAGAGTGAAGGAAAAGCAGCCAACAAGTGCTCAGCATATGTGGGAACTCCTTCAAGACTGTTGGAAAAGCATTTCAAGTGAAGCTGGTTGAGAGAATGTCAAGAGTGTGCAAAGCTGCCATCAAGGCAAAGGAAGAATCTCAAATATAAATATATGTGTTTTACACTTTTTTGGTTACTACATGATTCCATATGTGTTATTTCATAGTTCAGATGTCTTCACTATTATTCTACAATGTAGAAAATAATAAAATATAGAAAAACCCTTGAGTCAGTAGGTGTGTCCAAACTTTTGACTGGTACTGTATATTTAAAATTCACAAAGTGTCTGTTTGGCTGTCACTCACGAGAGAGAGAGAGAAAGAGGGAGAGAGAGAGAGCTGTGCAAGCAGTCAGTCCTCATAAGTCAACAGACTATATTTAGCATGGAATATTCAACTCAGTGCCACTGTTGTTTTGATATGAAAACAAAGTGGGATCCTAATTGCAAATGGCTGAACGCAAGAACATTTATGTTATTTAGCAAACAAATAGATGGGGGAAGGGTGTTTATTTTAGTTCCGTTTGGATTCTATGGAACCGCAGATGGATGCAACTGGAGAATGTAGTCCTTTTAAGTGCATTACCAGCCAGTTCTAAATGTAATTTATTTGGATGATCAGCTGCTAATAACTGCAATGTCCTTGCAATAGGCAGCCTCACTTTACAGGATATAGTATGAAAAAGCATTTCCATAACGCCTTCACATGTTTAACTCTTCAGATGTCAACAAGCATTTTGCATTTTATTGTAGTACCCTCTTTACAGTTAGTACCAACAGATACAGGCAATGTCAATGAAACAAGGAGAGACACATCAGCAGAGCCATTCAATTCATATTGCTCTGCGTATTCTAATTCCACCAACACATCTGAGCAGAATTACAAGTCAGAGTTTCTGCTATTACCTGCCTCTCCTACAGTAGGAAAAGAGAACATGTGACAAAGATGTACGTCTTTAAAGTTCACATACAGTAAGTCAAGGACTACGGTGTGGGTGCAGTTTTTCTGGGTGCAGTTATGAAACCTTTAATGGATAGAGATCTCAGGGACACTGGCGTTCTGAGGGCAGATGACCAAGGCAAATAGCACCTGGTGCAAAGATTTCCTTGATGACAAAGGGAAATTGGCTCAGCTGAGGTAAGTGCTGATTTAAGGTGCATTGTGGGGATTTAGTCTACACTTCAGGAGCACTGAGGATAATGGCACCTGGAGCTCTGATACTATGATCCATGTCACATAGGCTTATTTAAGATTCTGAACTAAAGCTTATCTCTGGATAGAGAACAGACTTAATCCAATGGCAAGCTTGATATGATACTGCATTGACTTACTGTATATAATAAACCATTTTAGGTCACTTTATAAAACAAAGCCAGTCATGCTTATTCATACATTCAAAACATACCTTTAGATTTTATTACAGTGCATCCGGAAAGTATTCAGACCCCTTGACTTTGTTGTTGTTACATTACAGCCTTATTCCAATATTGATTCAATTGGAGTTCAATATTGGTTTCATCAGACCTGAGAATCTTGTTTCTCATGGTCTTAAGAGTCCTTTTGGTGCCTTTTGGAATTCTCCAAGCGGGCTGTCATGTGCCTTTTACTGAGGAGTGGCTTCTGTCTGGCCACTCTACCATAAAGGCCTGATTGGTGGAGTGCTGCAGAGATGGTTGTTCTTCTGGAAGGTTCTCCCATCTCCGCAAAGGAAGTCTGGAGCTCTGTCAGAGTGACCATTGGTTTCTTGGTCACCTCCCTGACCAGGTCCCTTGATCCCCGATTGCTCAGTTTGGCCGGGTGGCTAAGCTCTAGGAAGAGTCTTATAGGTTACAAACTTCCATTCTTAAACTTCCATTTAAGAATGATGGAGGCCACTGTGTTCTTGGGGACCTTCAATTCTGCAGACATTCCTGTGTCGAGGCACAGATTCCTTCAACCTCATGACTTCGTTTTTGCTCAGACATGCACTGTCAACTGTGGGACCTTATATAGACGTGTGCCTTTCCAAATCATGTCCAATCAATCGAGTTGTAGAAACATCTCAAGGATGATCGATGGAATCCACCTGAGCTCTTATGTAAATGATGTATTATGCACTTATGTAAATAAAGTATTTCTGTTTTTATTTTTTTTTATAAATTTACCCCCAAATATTTGCATCTGTTTTCACTTTGTCATTATGGGGTATTGTGTGTAGACGAGGGGAACAAATGTATTTAATCCATTTTAGATTAAGGCTGTAACGTACCAAAAGTTGGAAAAAGTGAAGGGTTCTGGATACTTTCCGAATGCACCATATGTCATATCCATAACAAGTAGGGCTTTTGTCATGTTTTTGTCTTCTATACAAGCTTTTTAATTTCTTTGATAGTGTCCACAAAAAGCTAGCTACCCGTGTCCCATTAAATCAACGTGTCAAGAACTGATCTTAGATTTTTATTCCTGAAGAGTATAAGGATCATACAATATCATTGGTGCTTTTAGTTGAACCAGATTCCATGGATTTGGTAAATATAATGGTTATTGGGCTGCTGCAGACCCTGTGGCTATATAAAGATTATAGTCATTATAACATTATTGCTTTAGTTAAACAGGGAGCCTATGGACTCTTAAGACAAAGGTGGTGACTTTTTCCTAAATATGCTATAGGTCCACCTCTAAATCTATATTTCTGCAGTAACACTTAAGTTGAAATTTTGGTGCACATGTTCGTTGAATTAAATGTAGAATGAATAAGAATTTGAAATTCCAAACTACAGTACTGTTCAATAAGGCATGCGTGACCATGGATTTAGTTGTTTGCCTTCCATGTAAAAGAGTAATTTTTACAGTACTGCTCAGGACATTTATGTCAAAAAGCCATAAATTCGTACTGCCATAAACAGTGTACAGTGTTGTGCTTATAAGGCTGTAGTTTCTGTACAGCACTTTGTGACATCAGCTGATGTAAGAAGGGCTTTATAAATACATTTGATTGAATTTGATTGATAGTACTGGTCGTTTCAACATAAGTGTTACCTTGAAAAGTGAGTTCAGGTTGCTTAATAAGATTGTGCCCAGTTCCAATATAACATATGATATGGATCATGCATTTTCAAATATAGATTGCATCATCCAGCAACATACGGTACGCTTGCTGAACTAAGAAGTTCTTAAAATTGCACATGGTAAAATATCATCCTATACATGAAAATACCAAAAATACAGCTGTGAACAATCGTGGAAATGGAAACAAGGTAATATAGTTAAGGCTAAACATCTGTGTCTATTACCTTTGTATAGCTAAGTCAATAAAAGCAGCATGCATTTAACGGAACATTGCCACACAATTTTACATTAAACAACAAAAGCAGCCAACTCAAATCGAATGTATGTACCCTTCTTCACCGCAAATGAGTCCCATGTTGTGTAGGTTTTCCATTTTGTAAACCATATGGCTTTGTGCAACTGTTCAGATCCATTGGAAGTAACATCCCTGCTCAAATCATCTCTGTAAAATAATATATCTAGAAATATCATGCCAGAAATGAAAGAAACTAGGTTTTACATGCACTTAGTGTATCGTACGTGCCAGATTGTGCTTATCATACATTGTCTTTCATCATAGCATGTATACTTATATCCAGGAACAAATCTGCGGTATTCTATCTAGGTATACTTTATCTGTACGTATTTATATACTACATTTTCTTGAATATAAGAATCATGTCCTTTAATAAATTAGAAATAATAAAGGGTTGGGGTGTAATAAGTTAAAACTGGTCGCCCATTCTACGTGAAGCGGTCGGAATTCATCTTTCTGAGTTTCGGGGGAAGGTGTCCGTCCATTCGGCCCCCTACTCCCCCTCCCCCCTGCATCCTTAGCAGCTTGGGGGGCAAGTCTGCCACGGATTGGCTGATGTGATCGGAGCTGATCTTGGAGGCCATCTTGTTCACCTGTTTCTCATCGGAGACGCCAGGGACGGAGCTGATGCGCTGCAGCTTCATGGGCAGCTCCCCCATGCTCCCGGGGTAGATCATCTCCGATGTGGTGGAGCTCATCCTCAGCAGCTTCCTAGGCATGGGCAGTCCGTCCCGGCCGCAGCCGCCCCCTTGCATCTTCTGCAGCTTGGATGGCAGCTTGGTGGTGGTGCTCTCCTTGTCCTCCAGGGTCTCCAGGCAGTCCATGGAGCTGTTCTTCCCCCCCTCGCCACTGTTGCACAGGGACGGGGCCATGAGAGGAGAGGATATGAGCAGGTTTTCCTCCTGCTCCTTCACGCTGTACGGGGGGGTGTTGACCTCAAACGTGGCGTGGAACTGGGAGTAGTCCACCTTGAAGAACCCCTCCTCCAGAGAGATGACTGGGAAGAAACGATGTCCCCATAGAACCTCGTCCTCAGTGTAAGAAGTCCTCGCTTGGCAAGTCATCCCTGTCGAACACAGACAAAACAACAAAAACAAAAAAAGATCATGTATGATTGGCTTGATTGTCTCCATGTCTTTATTTCAGGAAATTTAATTGACGACTTCGACTCTATGCAGGGAATTATGCACAATTGCCTGTGGACAAGGCAGACAAGGCTAATGCTATGGAGATGAATGCTATGCTAGTCAAATATATAAACAAACACTTCAGAATCAAAGAGAAACCCTGATTCAATTACATGGCTGACGAAGTGCCCTCAGCTCAGTCACAAGAGTGAAGTGTTCCTCAAAGATTATTTTCCTTCAACAAACAATATCCCTCACAAACTGACGTGATGAATAAGTACATATAAACACAGAAAGTGGCCTCAAAAAATACTTCATTTATTTTCCGATTCCATACAACATTAATGAGCAAGTTCCTCAGTAGGTTGAGAACGACGCAGGGGATAGCTGAGCGAGTGCATTCAGCGATTACTTTTGAGTTGAAAAGCGCTACGATGTAAAACACCGTTTGCCTTCGGCGATCTATTCCTGTATAGATTTGGTCTGATGAGAAAAATAACTAAACCATTTCCTCTCCCAAACCACTGTAACAAAATGAAAAAGCACACAGTGTTTTACCTATGTTATTGTTTTTTTTTAAAGTCACTATGTCAGTGCTAAAATTGTCAACTACTAAAGGTGCCGCTTTTATGCACATTCTGCAACAGGCATCAATCCAGCTCCTTGTTCTCATCAGTGTACGAGCAACAGTACCGGGAGCATGAAAATAAGAAACTACAAGCATCCACCTAATACATAATGCATACAGTACAGTGCACACGAGTGGGATTCATTGTCTTTGGAGGAGTACAACATAAACAAGATGCCTCTACATCTTTATTCCTAAAATACTGTTTTCATTTTGTCTTGCATTGACAGGGAAACAATTGCTATTTTCGGAGGCACTGAATCATGTTAAGACACTTTAAAAACAATTTCCTAAATAAGTAAGATGTCTTTTATCTAAGCCACCCGGGGTCTTTAGCTACTTGGCAATTTAGTCCACATCGTAACCTTGGTTAGGAACGACAAAAGAGCAGATTAAAGATAATCAAATGACTTGAGTGACGGACCAGAGGAGGCTTAGCAAAGATAAGGATGCAATGGGTCCAATGGGCTTTCCTGACAACTCGTATACCTTTTTGCGAAACAAATATTCATCAGCATGTATGGGACTTCCAATTCAAAGCCTGTTGACATAACATGTTTGGTCTCAAAATGTTAATGTGCCTATGACAAGTGGTTAATTAGGTCATCATAGTGCTGCCTGAAGAATGTCAGCCTGACCAAAGCAGATTTCATGCATTATTTATTTTTTCCTTAAAAGTTGCTTTTAAGAAAAGAAGATACAATAACAAAAGATAAGATGAAGTTAAAATAAGAGAGCTTTGTGGGATACTATTTTAGCAAGGTCAGTGTGATCAGCCATGTTGCCCGTCAAGGTCTGTGAAGGAAAGTTCAAAGTTCATAAGGTTTGTTTCCATAGATTAAACAAGATACACTCAATCATGAGCACCAGGAATTCATTTTTTTTGTTTTGTTACTGGAGACGTTGAATGAAATGAATGCTTAACAAACACTCCACCAGTTTACCCATAAACAAATTAATACAATTAGTCAAATGATGAGGAATGAATTAATGAGCAACAACATTCATTTTGTTTTACATAAAAGTTACAGGTTCATCTTCAGTGACAACCCTCTCGTCACTGTTATTCGGCAGACGCTATATCGTAATTACTGTTACATGATCTGAATACTTGCAGTGTATCAATCCACCCTCCGCGGAGCTCCATGCAAACCTTTTGTTCTTCGGAATGTCTAGGAAAACGTGGCTGCTGAAAGCAGCGTTTTGCACTGTCGCCCCACAATTCATGAATCAATAGAAACAAATTCTAACAGAGATGAGATGCACGGCTTATCATCTGTCAGTCCAGAACATTGAACTGAGCCACGTCTTCCTATTTCCTTTTAACTAAGTATCCAAGCTGTTACAAAGCTGGAGGCACTTGTGTTCTTGAAGGTCTGTTGAAGTCCATTAAAAGCTGAGTGGTTGCCCTGATATAAATACCACATATACTAATTGCTAGCGTAATAATGCCCTGGCAGCAATAAATGAATCATAAGCATAAGCATTCAAAGAGACTAAAGATCATGGTACACTAGGTATTGCTAATCTTAATGGAAGCTATGATCATCTTTGTTTCTGCCACAGTTTCCAAGGTCCATAGAATAATGCGCTGACAACAGTTTTTAACAGCCACAGACAAGTCACAGATGTGCCAGAGTTATTAACATTGAGTACGGTCAGGGTATTCTGGGCATTATTTCAGCCCTATCGCTCTGCACTTCTGAGTGCTCTCGGCATATGGAAATATGCTTCAATGACTGGGGTCCACAGTAATAATAGGGACTTGAGGTTGAGAAGCCAATTGAGGCTAAGTGCAGGGAATCTTGTAGTCATTTGTATCATGAACTTGTCACACTGCAAAAATCTTCCAAAGCATATAGTCACACGACATGTTGACCAACAGGCATATACTGTAAGCTCAAAGGTTGAGTATTGGTGTACACATGCAAAAGCACACTTCTACTACACTGGTATTTTGCTTAAACCCTCAGTAATTCTTGTATCATTTTACCACCAATAACGGCGTGCCTGTTATCGTAGCTGTATGTATACATACCACTCCAGACCGATGCTGGCACTAAAACAGCACTAAATGCGCTCCTAGTGGCCGGGGACTTTAATGCAGGGAAACTTAAATAAGTTTGACCTCATTTCTATCAGCATGTTAAATGTGCAACCAGAGGGGAAATACATTCTACACCACCTTTACTCCACACACAAAGATGCGTAGAAAGCTCTCCCTCACCCTCCAATTGGCAAATCTGACCATAATTCTATCCTCCTGATTCCGGCTTACAAGCAATACTTAAAGCAGGAAGCACCATTGACTCGGTCTATAAAAAAATGTGATCAGATGAAGCAGATGCTAAACTACAGGACTGTTTTGTTAGCACAGACTGGAATATGTTGCGAGATTCTTCCGATGGCATTGAGGAGCACACCACATCAGTCACTGGCTTTATCAATAAGTGCATCGAGGACAAGAATCGGGAATCGACTCCACATCCCTGGTGTAGGAAGCGCCATGCTCTAGCAACTGAGCCTCTCTGCTATTTTAGTCAGAAGTGGGCTAAGAGTCACGTCCCAAAGACTGCCAGAGACACACAGAACATATTAAAAGTCAATATCACACACCACTCGATGGAAAATAATCAGTAGAGGATATTCAAATATTGTCCCGGAGCATGACAGGAGATTATTAAAGCAAAGAAACAGACATTTCCTCCATTAATTCTAGCACAAATGAACACAAATAGAATTTTCCTCCATTAATTCTACCACAAATTTACCAAAATATAACTTTCCTCCATTAACTCCGCAACATAATCATATTCAGTGATCTATAGAAATTGGCACACATAAGGATAATCGCACAGTTCATCTGAAATCAGATAATCAACTTCTGGTTCCCTGTTGGGTAGCTCTCTATTTTCTGATCTGCATCCTATTGAGCGGCCTCGTATTGGAGGAGAGCCCAGCAATTTTGTAATAGCACCATCGACAGCATGGCAAAAAGGTAAAGTGGTGAGGTATAAGTGGGTTCATTCCTGCATCCATACACTAAAGGCCATCGACAGTCTCACTGAAGAGGCTGCTCTGTTGCTTTCCTTTTCACCCATAGGGAAAAGCCCCAATTACAGACAAATTGCTATCATAACCATTTTGGAAACTTGGAGGTGATATGACTATGATCAAACACAGCCAAACAGCTTTGCTGTGCGTTTTAGATGAGTATAATAAGCTACACTATATACAGCGCATTCGGAAAGTATTCAGACCCATTCCCTTTTCCCCTTTTACGTTACAGCCTTATTCTAAAATGTATTCAATACATGCTTTCCCTCATCAATCTACACGCAATACCCCATAATGACAAAGCGAAAACAGGTTTTTAGAAATGTTTGCAAATGTATTATAAATTAAAAACAGAAATACCTTATTTACATAAGTACTCAGACCCTTTTCTATGAGACGAAATTGACCGCAGGTGCATCCTGTTTCCATTGATCGTCCTTGAGGTGTTTCTACAACTTGATTGGAGTCCACCTGTGGTAAATTCAAATGATTGGACATGATTTGGAAAGGCACACACCGGTCTATATAAGGTCCCACAGTTGACAGTGCATGTCAGGGCAAAAACCAAGCCATGAGGTTAAAGAAATTGTCCATAAAGCTAAGAGACAGGATTGTGTCAATGCACAGATCTGGGGAAGGCTATCAAAAAATGTCTGCAGAATTGAAGGTCCCCAAGAACACAGTGGCCTCCATCATTCTTAAATGGAAGAAGTTTGGAACCAGCAAGACTCTTCCTAGAGCTGGCAACACGGCCAAACTGAGCAATCGGGGGAGAAGGGCCTTAGTCGGGGAGGTAATCAAGAACCTGATGGTCACTCTGACAGAGCTCCAGAGTTCCTCTGTGGAGATGGGTGAACCTTCAAGGATGACCATCTCTGCAGCACTCCCAAAAATCAGGCCTTTGTGTTAGAGTGGCCAGACGGAAGCCACTCCACAGTAAAAGGCACATGACAGCCGGCTTGAAGTTTCCCAGAAGGCACCAAAAGAACTCTCAGACCATGAGAAACAAGATTCTCTGCTCTGATTGAAACCAAGATTGAAGTCTTTGGCCTGAATTCCTGAAACCATCCCTACAGTGAAGCATTGTGGTGGCAGCATCATGTTGTGGGGATGAAACCAAGATTGAAGTCTTTGGCCTGAATTCCTGAAACCATCCCTACAGTGAAGCATTGTGGTGGCAGCATCATGTTGTGGGGATGTTTTTAGCGGCAGGGACAGGAAAACTAGTCAGGAATAAGGGAAAGACGAACGGAGCAAAGTACAGAGAGACCCTTGATGAAAACCTCCTCCAGAGCGCTCAGGACCTCAGGACATCGTGAGGTAAAGGTTCACCTTCCAACAGGACAAAGACCCTAAGCACACAGCCAAGACAACGCAGGAGTGGCTTCGGGACAAGTCTCTGAATGTTCTTGAGTGGTCTAGCCAGAGTCCGGACTTGAACCTGATCGAACATCTCTGAAAAGAACTGTAAGTAGCTGTGCAGCGACGCTCCTCGTCCAACATGACAGAGTTTGAGAGGATCTGCAGAGAAAAATGGGAGAAAATCCTCAAATACATGTGTGCCAAGCTTGTAGCGTTATACACAAGACTCGAGGCTGTAATCCCTGCCAAAGGTGCTTCAACAAAGTACTGAGTAAAGGGTCTGAATAGTTATGTAAATGTGATATTTAATATTTTTCTTTATATACATTTGTTAAAATAAAATCATTTAAAAAAACGTTGGCTTTGTCATTATGGTGTATTTTTTATTGTGTGTAGATTTATGAGAAGAAGAAAAAACAATTCAATCAATATTGGATAAGGCTGTAATGTAACAAAAAGTGGAAAAAGTAAAGGTGTCTGAATACTTTCCTAATGCACTGTATACAAAAGTATGTGGACACCCCTTCAAATTAGTTTCTGATAGGTGTATAAAATCGAGCACACAGCCATGCAATCTCCATAGACAGACATTGGCAGTAGAATGGCCTTACAGAAGAGCTCAGTGACTTTCAACTTGGCACCGTCATAGGACGCCACCTTTCCAACAAGTCAGTTCCTCAAATTTCTGCCCTGCTAGAGCTGCCTCAGTCAACTGTAAGTGCTGTTATTGTGAAGTGGAAATCTCTCGGAGCAACAACGACTCAGCCGCGAAGTGGTAGGCCACACGAGGTCACAGAACGGGACCGCTGAGTGCTGAAACACTCACTATCGAGTTCCAAACTGCCTCTGGAAGCACGTCAGCACAATAACTGTTTGTCAGGAGCTTCATGAAATAGGTTTTCATGGCCGAGCAGCCGCACACAAGACTAAGATCACCATGTTCAATGACATGTGTTAGCTGGAGTGATGTTAAGCTCACCGCCGACTCTGGAGCAGTGGAAACGCGTTCTCTGGAGTGATGAATCACACTTGTCTGGCAGTCTGACGGACGAATTTGAATCTGAATTTGAATCGCTACCTGCCCGAAGGCATAATGCCAAGGTAAGGTTTGGTGGAGGTGGAATAACGGTCTTGGGCTGTTTTTCATGGTTTCGGGCTAGGTCCCTTAGTTCCATTGAAGGAAAATCTTAACGCTTCAGCATACAATGACATTCGAGACGATTCTGTACTTCCAACTTTGTGGCAGCAGTTTGGGCACAAAGCGAGGTCCATACAGAAATGGTTTGTCGAGATCCGTGTGGAAGAACTTGACTGGCCTGCACAGAGCCCTGACTTCAACCCCATCTAACAACTTTGGGATGAATTGGAGCGCCGACTGCGAGCCAGGCCTAATCACCCAACATCAGTGCCCGAGCTCACTGTTGCTCTTGTGGCTGAATGGAAGCAAGTCCCGAGTGGAAAGCCTTCCCAGAAGAGTGAAGACTGTTAAGACAGGAAAGGGGGGCGCAACCCCATATTAATACCCATGATTTTGGAATGAGATGTTCGACGAGTAGGTGTCCACATACTTTTGGTCATGTAGTGTACCAACAGGCATAAAACACCACGTAATCGTCATACCTGCCTGGAATAGTGTGTTCCTATGGAAACCACATCTACCAATGGTACGTGAGCATAAACACACCATATGAAGTCTATTTGGATTGTCACCTTTGAGTGCAACCCGAGGCAAATGTGGCGCATTTACAGGACACACAAAAGTATATTTCTTGTCTTCGGCCATCCCAATCAAAACAACCATCCATAAAACCACTGGTTTTATCACTCAATACTGGATGATACATTATACCCCTAGTTCCTGACCACAGTGAACTGGTTTGAATGCCTGTTTGCCCCTGACCCTTTCCAGCACATCACTGCTCCTCAAAGTGTATTTGTTTTGATCGAATCCTATGTAGTACCTTATCATTGACGTGAGCTCATATTACAAATACCATATTTAATAAGCACAGTGAAAGGTACCTTTAGTACAGTCTGTCTGGCTCTTTCATCCTCTCCGGGACACAGACTGTGCTTTGTGTACAGACCTCTCTTTGATGTTCTAATGTATACCCTGTAATGTGTACTGCGTGATGAGCACTGTCAACAGCGGAGGCTGCTGAGGAGAGGACGGCTCATAATAATGGCTGGAACGGAGCAACTGGAATGGCACTAAACAAATAGAAACCATGTGTTTGATGTATTTGATACCATGGCACCAATTCAGCTCCAGCCTTTACCACGAGCCTGTCCTCCCTCAATTAAGGTGCCACCAACCTCCTGTGATACCAGATCCAAACAAGTCTTAAGAGACAGAAACACCTATAGTGGTGTCAGTTTGTTTTTGAGATAATCTCAGGAGATTGGTAATTTTATATATTATATTTTATATTGTGCCTTCTCTGTATAAATTGGATGTTGCGCCATAAAACTGGATGTTGCAAAATATTTAACTTTAATTAGATGGTGAAATCAGATAGACGGGATTTGAAGCGTGAAAGCCCTGCAAAACACATACTATTTTCAAATATCAGATTATTAGTAAAGGAAACTGAGCTGCAAACAAGACTCAATTTGCCTTCTTTTTACAGCAGGTAAATCTACAATATACCAAAGGAATTTTGCTCTTCAAATTGAATATACACTATATTTCTCATGCAAAAACGTGTTGCCATTGAGAGAGTATTAAGGGCAAAGGACATTGATCTCGCTGAGGTTGTATGTTTGGGAGTCTATCAAAAGCTAGTACTTTGTGAGTAAATAAGGTGAAAGCACCAATTTGTAAGTCGCTCTGGATAAGAGCGTCTGCTAAATGACTTAAATGTAAATGTAAATGTAAATGAAGCTAGCTAGCATAGCAGGATAATACTGAGCTCTCTTGTGTTTCAAATAACAAAGTCAAGACGCAGCCAAGTCGCTAAGGTGACAGGGAGATAAAATTGATTCTTTGGGTGGCAGGAATGGAACATAAACTAGGAGGAAGATTGCCAATAGTTTCTGCTTGATGGTGACTCACAAAACGTACTGGCATTCATGGAGCAGAGAGTCTCGAACGTAAGCTTATCGAGGATATAGAAGCCACAGGAGCAGAGGATTATATCCGTCGTATACTGGAGATCAGGCACAACTCCACTGTCTCCACAGCTCAAGGACCAGAGTCCTGCATCCCGGCTTTAGATAGATGCCTGTTTTATTCAATCCAGTTCTTACATATCAACAAATCCATACACATCATTTGACTTCAGAAAACAGTTTATTTGACAACACTCACAACCACCTGCACTCTTTGGAAAATAGAGCAATGCAAATTGAGCAACGCATTTACATATTTATGCAAATGTTTGATTGCCCGTTTTTCAGATTAGCCTTCCTCTGCACTTCGACTCCCACAGTCCAAGTCACTGGGAGAAAGGTGGGCGTAAAAAGTCCTCCCCGACCTCTCTATTCTCTCACAGACGAGGATCTGCAGATGTAAGACACCCTCTCACAAACAAACACTTGCAAGCACGCAAGTGTAGCACATGGGGATGTGTGAAACTTACTCCTCAGCCTGAAGTTTCCCCACTTGTGTCAGCGAATGGCTAGCTTTTCTCGTGGCGCCAACTGGTAAGACGCAGGGGGGTGGTCAGGTGTTCCAGCAAGGCAGAGGTCCTAGGTTTGCGCTAGAGGCCGACCGATTATGATTTTTCAGCGCCGATGCCGATTATTGGAGTACCAAAAAAAAGCCTCTACCGATTATTGTCGGACCAAAAAAAAGACGATACCGATTAATCGGCCATTTTTTTTATTTTTTTATTGTAATAATGACAATTACAACAATACTAAATGAACACTTATTTTAACTTAATATAATACATCAATCAAATCAATTTAGCCTCAAATAAATAATGAAACATTTTCAATTTGGTTTAAATAATGCAAAAACAAAGTGTTGGAGAAGAAAGTAAAAGTGCAATATGTAAAAAAGCTAACGTTTAAGTTCCTTGCTCAGAACATGAGAACATATGAAATCTGGTGGTTCCTTTTAACATGAGTCTTCAATATTCCCAGGTAAGAAGTTTCCTGTTACGTTGCACAACCTTCAATGTTATGTCATAATTCTGGCAAATTAGTTCGCAACGAGCCAGGCGGCCCAAACTGCTGCATATACCCTGACTCTGCTTGCACACAACGCAAGAGAAGTGACACAATTTCCCTAGTTTAATATTGCCTGCTAACATGAATTTCTTTTAACTAAATATGCAGGTTTAAAATATATACTTCTGTGTATTGATTTTAAGAAAGGCATTGATGTTTATGGTTAGGTACATTCGTGCAATGATTATGCTTTTTTCGCAAATGCGCTTTTGTTTAAATCATCCCCCGTTTGGCAAAGTTGGCTGTCTTTGTTAGGAAGAAATAGTCTTCACAGTTCGCAACGAGCCAGGCGGCCCAAACTGCTGCATATACCCTGACTCTGCTTGCACACAACGCAAGAGAAGTGACACAATTTCCCTAGTTAAAAGAAATTCATGTTAGCAGGCAATATTAACTAAATATGCAGGTTTAAAAATATATACTTGTGTACACATTTTAAGAAAGGCATTGATGTTTATGGTTAGGTACACATTGGTGCAACGGCAGTGCTTTTTTTCCACGAATGCGCTTGTTAAATCACCCGTTTGGCAAAGTAGGCTATGATTCAAGGATAAATTAACAGGCACCGCCTCGATTATATTCAACGCAGGACAAGCTAGATGAACTAGTAATATCATCAACTATGAGTAGTTAACTAGTGATTATGTTAAGATTGATTGTTTTTTATAGATATGTTTAATGCTAGCTAGCACCTTACCTTGGCTGCTTGCTGCACTCGCATAATAGGTAGTCAGCATGCCACGCAGTCTTCTCGTGGAGTGCAATGTAATCGGCCATGATCGGTGTCCAAAAATGCCGATTACCAATTGTTATGAAAACATGAAATCGGCCCTAATTAAATCGGTCGACCTCTAGTTCGCGCCTCGGTGTGTGCCGAATCAGGAGGAAATGGTCATCGCTAAAAGCAGCATAACATCATTTATGCATACAACAAACACTCATCCATGCAACCTCACTCACCAGAATATGGCTATCAACACAGTATACAGGCTTTAGAAGCAACTGATCCCCAATCAGAGACAACGATTGGGAACCAATTCAGGCCACCATAGACCTACATTTACCTAGACAATACCTAAACCCCATAGATATACAAAAAACCCTAGATGAGACAAAAACACATATACCACCCTCGTCACACCCTGACCTAACCAAAATAATGAAGAAAACAAAGATAACTAAGGTCAGGGCGTGACAGAAGCATTATCTGTGAAGGAAACAGTGGCGGAGGCAAGACTGTGAATCAGCGCTCTGGACAGTGAATACAGAGAATCATGAGTCAACCCTCTAATGCTTGCACCGTTAAGATTATTTTCTGTGAACAAATCACATTAACATATGAATGCTTGAATTATTTACCAAACGGTGAGCAGCAGCAGCTAACTAACAATGCATCATGTGGAAGGTTGTTGCTGAAAAGCAGAAGAATTACATCCCTGCTTGACTGCTTTTTGGCCCCGCGGTATCAAATATTAAGGAGACGGCACTGAGCTCGAGCAGCACGGAGGACAACTGATAAAAGAGAGAGGGAATAAGCATCCAAGAGATGTCGTCTTTAATGGAGAAGGAACATTTGAATTCACAGGACATACAGTACAGCAATAATACTGTGCTGAGTACGGTACTTTGGGTTCCTAACAACTGATTATACACATTTTTCCATGAAACGCCTGAAAGGCCACAACAAATTGTGTCTATTAGAGGATATGAGAAATGTTTCGCTCATTTTGATACAGATACATCTGTTATGGGCACAAGTCCTCTCTAAGACAGACAATCTGTTGCTATGGTGACCGCCATCAAACGGTACACTGAGATGAAACACGGTATTCTTTTAGAGGCCTGCTTTTTTCCCTCTTTGATTTGTCGTAGATGAATACAACATTCCTCAGCTGTAATGCTATTTAAGAATTCAATCAATTTGTTAAGGTTGCATCCCGAGCTTATTGCATCCCGAGCTTATTGCATCCCGAGCTTATTGCATCCCGAGCTTATTGCATCCCGAGCTTTTTCCACATTATACGACATGCGGTAGGCAAAATGTGCGCAAAAAAAAGAAGAAGAAAAAACACAGAGAAGGAAATATACTGCCGGAGAAAAAATGGTGTAGAAATGTACTGCTATGGGGGATGGGTGTTGAGGGAGCCAGAATACTCAGGCAATAACATCAGTGTGGAGGTAAACAGCAGAGCAGAGAGGAGCAGAGCAGAGGCTGTGTGTGTGTGTGTGAGAGAGAGAGAGAGGAGAGTGTCATTGCCTGCCAAGCCTCTACACAGGGTGAGGTGACAGACCAGGCACAGGAACATACGGCTCTACACAACAGTAAGACCATTAACAAGCAGCAGGGGGGCAGACATTATGAAGGAAAGAGGGTGTTGGTGGTGATGGTGGGTGAGGAGTAGGAGAGGGAGGAGCAGGAGGAGGGGCACACGATCGATTGCCTTGAAGCCAAACACCAACTAATGGTGGGCAGACAAATCACACTCGGAGTGTGGCCATTTAAAAAGGGATATCTCGCATGTTCAGTTAAGCTTGTGTTTTCTCACTATGGTTTGAGTGAGGTCCAATACCCCACAGCATGTCAATGGGACTGAAATAGAAAGCACACATCCCCCTAAGGATTGTCTCACTAGAAGCGCATCCAAAAGACAAAATGTCAATGTGGCTGTGTCTGTTTAGACATAGATCGATTAACGTGCACTTCAGGGACACTCAGACACTATCAATCAATGCTGCACAGTGACCAAAACGCTGAGAGCTAGGCTAGCAATTAGAGCATTGGGCCAGTAACCGAAAGGTCACTGGTTCGAATACCCAAGCTGACAAGGTGGAAATCTGCCGAGGTGCTCTTGAGCAAGGCACTTAACCCTAATTTACTCCAGGGGTGCCGTACTACTATGGCTGACCCTGTAAAACAATGCATTTCACTACACCTATCCAGCATATGATACAAATATTATATATATATATTTTTTTTAAAGCAGAGCACAACGATAACATATGGTTATTGAGGAGCCACCATCTTTAGTCAGTTTTGACCAAGCTCTAACCTACCCATCCTTTGTGAGTCTTTCATATAACCAAGATCTTTGTCGTTTTCCTTTTAGTTCTGGGTGACAAAAGGAGCAGCATGATACCATAATCAACAATTAAACTGACCCTTTATACACTCTTAGAAATACAAGGTGCTATCTAGAACCTAAAATTGTTATAGGGTAACCTTTTAAATAACACTATTTTTTGGTTCTAGGTATAACCCTTTCCAGGGAGGGTTCTACCTGGAACCAAAAATGGTTCCCCTATGGGGACAGCCAAATAGCCCTTTTGGAATCTTTTCTTCTTGGGGGGTAGGCACTAAACAGTATCATTGGCAATATTACTATACACAATACATTGGCGTGATCCTGGACAACACCCTGTCGTTCTCAACTAACATCAAGGCGGTGGCCCGTTCCTGTAGGTTCATGCTCTACAACATCCGCAGAGTACGACCCTGCCTCACACAGGAAGCGGCGCAGGTCCTAATCCAGGCACTTGTCATCTCCCGTCTGGATTACTGCAACTCGCTGTTGGCTGGGCTCCCTGCCTGTGCCATTAAACCCCTACAACTCATCCAGAACGCCGCAGCCCGTCTGGTGTTCAACCTTCCCAAGTTCTCTCACGTCACCCCGCTCCTCCGCTCCCTCCACTGGCTTCCAGTTGAAGCTCGCATCCGCTACAAGACCATGGTGCTTGCCTACGGAGCTGTGAGGGGAACGGCACCTCAGTACCTCCAGGCTCTGATCAGGCCCTACACCCAAACAAGGGCACTGCGTTCATCCACCTCTGGCCTGCTCGCCTCCCTACCACTGAGGAAGTACAGTTCCCGCTCAGCCCAGTCAAAACTGTTCGCTGCTCTGGCCCCCCAATGGTGGAACAAACTCCCTCACGACGCCAGGACAGCGGAGTCAATCACCACCTTCCGGAGACACCTGAAACCCCACCTCTTTAAGGAATACCTAGGATAGGATAAAGTAATCCTTCTCACCCCCCCTTAAAAGATTTAGATGCACTATTGTAAAGTGGCTGTTCCACTAGATGTCATAAGGTGAACGCACCAATTTGTAAGTCGCTCTGGATAAGAGCGTCTGCTAAATGACTTAAATGTAAATGTAATTATTATTAGACGTGCATGTTAATTCCAAAACACATGCAAGTTCTTGGAGAGAAAGAGACAATCATTTCCAACTCTTAAGTAGAGTGACGGCTCTCCGCATCATGGCCTGATTGTTACCTTGGCTCTAGTAGCGTCACCAAATGTGTTCCGCCCATGTCTGCCACGCCACACCCCTTCCTCCCTCCCTCCCAGGATTTAATACAGAGACCTGACAAATCCCCAAAGACACAATGTAAGCTGGTTTCCCCTTGGGAAAGGGGATAAAGAATCCTCCTTGTCATAGCTGGTTCAACCCAATGCCCATTATGTGGAGTCCATTCCTTGTGCAATTACTATATCTTCAGGAAAGGTGAAGCTCCCCAGTGTGTTGTCTGAATCGACACGTTCTCTCACAGTGGGACAAATTTAGACAAAAGTACGCTGTCACTAAGTGGATATCTCTTAATGCAAACTGGTCATGTGCAATTCGACACAATATACATTTAGTCTATTACAGAAATTACAGTACCTCAACTGAGTTAGAATTCCAGCATGAGACGTACAGTACTGTATGTACTACCGAGTGTATGTTCTATACTGTAAACTGAAAAAAAAAAAATTACATTCCAAAAAGATTATCGCACTAAATTTGGTCGCTAATCACAATTAACATTTGCGTTGGAAAAACATGAAGCTTCAACGCGGCTTCTTAATGCAATGAAATGCGTGAGACGGGTCGTTAAAATAAAAATAAAAAAGTTAAATGAAACAAATTAATAAAAAAACCCTGTAAACCACTGGAGAACAGAAGGCTATTAAATAAGTGTCTTATCAGCGCACCCGTGGGGGGGGGGGCGTGACTCTGCCGTGCTCTGACCCTGGGCACATTAGATTTAATCAGAGACTCCTGCTCTCACCTGCTTAGAAGGCCGACTTCCCCTGGCTGAACCCACATTAACCCTTGAACCGCAGAGTGCTTGAGTGTGGGGCGGAATGGAGAGCGGGGATCATGACGGACATGCTCTGGGTGTGATCATTCTGAATTAATTATGGTCACTTACTCCAGGGGCCTTGTCTATCCTTTCACAGTGGTGTGTAATAACAAGCTCCATTCTGACACTATTTACCTCAGACCAACGCATGCCTCTGACTTCTCAGCAAATCTGCTACATGAGATGTAGTCATTTCTCTGAATTCATTATTCTGCTGCTACTCTTTGTGCACGACAAACTCCTCTTTGGCTTGTTTTACTTTCAAGATTATAATGGAAACGTATTATCATAATGCAGTATGTGGATACTATTAATATCTAATTACAACAATTAAAATATTAAAAAAGAGACACACAACTTTGTTTGCTTTTAGGCCATGCCCTCGCAAAACTTGCATAGCCCGGTTCTCTGATATTAAGAGTGCGATATCTCACATGTGGCGGATTCGCTAAGGATCGCCTACTCTCGGAAGGACCAAACAAAAGCTTCTGTTGGGGACAGACTGGTAGAGTGGCAAATGAGGTGAGAGCCTCACCTCCCTTAAAAGGAGCCACTCTCCGGCCCTCCGGTTATTCTCAAGCATGCTTCTTTTCATGTCCCCAAAGTAGTGCCCAATAGGTAAACTCCTATGTGGGAGAGGGCCCGAAGGTTGTCACCCTCGCGATTATAAATCAGTATAATAGTCCCCATGATCCGGCAGGATATCGTCGGATAACTTCTGAGGGTAGTTGCCCGATCAGCGAAGACCATGACACTCTTGCCCGAGCTCTCCTACATGCCAGGTAGACGCCCACTGCGCATACTGGACAACGACGGGGACGCCCTTCTAGGGAAGGTGACAAGTGAAAAGCCATAGGCACATTAACCTGGGGGGAAAAAACCTGTTTAGTCTGAGGGCGCGAACAGTGGCTAGTAGAGCAAGATCCTGCACGGAGCATAGGACCATGGAAAAACGGATTCACACCACTTCTCCACGAAAAGACGCACCAACTGTAAAACAGAGAACATGCATAAGGGGTTGGCACTGTTTTTCAAGAGTCGCGGGCCTGGCTCTTTCCTTTTTATTCTATGCGTCCGGGTGAGGATAGAAAATTGCTTTGTTCGGTGTGGTATAAGCCCTGCATGACGATAGCTGCCAGGACTGGTCGTAAGCAGGTTTGTAACTGCCGTCTGCGGAAATCCACTTGTCATCGAGGGGCTCGAAGATGATGAGGGAAAGCATACGACATCTCCCAATTTTTCCTGGGTATGTTAGCTCTTCCACCCCAAATGGCGTGGTCACCATGTTTTTGGATGAGGTCTCCCTGGGCCCTCGTAGAACTGGTCATTGCTTCGACCAGACTGCAGCAAGTCAGTCTGGATAGATTGGGGGACGCGGGCTCTCGTAGAACTGGTCATCGCTTCGACCAGACTGCAGCAAGTCAGTCTGGATAGATTGGGGGACGCGGGCTCTCGTAGAACTGGTCATCGCTTCGACCAGACTGCAGCAAGTCAGTTTGGATAGATGGGGGGCGCGGGCTCTCGTAGAACTGGTCATCGCTTCGACCAGACTGCAGCAAGTCAGTCTGGATAGATGGGGGACGCGGGCTCTCGTAGAACTGGTCATCGCTTCGACCAGACTGCAGCAAGTCAGTCTGGATAGATGGGGGACGCGGGCTCTCGTAGAACTGGTCATCGCTTCGACCAGACTGCAGCAAGTCAGTCTGGATAGATGGGGGACGCGGGCTCCCGTAGAACTGGTCATCGCTTCGACCAGACTGCAGCAAGTCAGTCTGGATAGATGGGGGACGCGGGCTCTCGGGGCAGAGCAGCCAGTGACATGACGTGAGACGTCATGCAATATGCCCACTCTGTCTTAGTTTTTTTTTCATGTTTTTTGTCCAATATGCAGCATTTTTGTTTAATATTCAACATAAAAAAAGATGGGAAAATTCATTGCAAATACAGCAATATATTTCAAGAGGCTCATAAATCATGATTAAAACATGATAATAACATAATTCCCATGGTTTCCAAAATCCAATGCATTATACTATTTTTTAAAAGTTGTTTTATTTGACTTTTATTTAACTTGGCAAGTCAGTTAAGAACAAATTCTTATTTTCAATGACGGCCTAGGAACAGTGGGTTAACTGCCTGTTCAGGGGCAGAACGACAGATTTGTACCTTGTCAGCTCGGGGATTTGAACTTGCAAGCTTTCGGTTACTAGTCCAACACTCTGAAATGATTCAACTGGCAGAATATTTGGTACAGGAGAAGCCCAACCGTGAGACTACGAGTAACTTGAAAAACACTTTCTTCATCCAGTACTAGAATTTCCACAGACAAACATACTGTATTTATATGCTCACAGATGCACATGAATAAACATCAAATGCACTTTAAATCAATTCAAGTCCACAACAGTCTCATGCCACCCACACGTCTTAGCATGAACAAATAGCAAAAAAAACAATAACAAGGGAGATTCTATTTTTCTCCAATACCAGTGAATCGTGAAAAAGGCTCGGACTGTCATGGAGGAGGCAGAGAGGAAGCCAAGACAACAGGCCACTTCAATGCACAGCTAACTAGTTATGGACCGTGTCCCAAATGGCATCCTATTCCCTATGTAGGGCACTACTTTTGACCAGCGCAATATGGGGATTGCTCTTTTCAAATAGTGTAACAAAATGTTCCACTGTAGCTTTCGGCTGGAGTTGTTCGGGAAAATATTTGTAAACGCCTTGTTAGCGTCATGTAAATGCCACAGCATGTTCCCAATAGCCCATCAATCATTAGCATTTGCATGATAGTCACATCGCAGTCTTCTCACAGAGTTCATTTCCTGCTGATGTGCCAGCCACTGTGTTTCTAAACATAATTGATGAGTGAACACGAAACTTAAATGAAGTGCTTCACAAAATTTTTTTTTTTGCTGAACTGTGAAGCGTCTTGTTAATAAAGAACGGCACACAACTTTTCAGGGAGAAACGTGTTGGTGACAGCATTCTTCCTCTAGTCAATCACACATTCAAAGTCAGCTTGCCATGAAATTAAAATCCCAGCCTTGTTTGTCATGTAACTGAGCTGATCAAAGATGGAGAACGGGACAAAAGTACAAAATTGCATGCTAGATGTGCTGTGTATAATTGGCATACCATTTGAACAGACGAGTGGTAAATCAAATGCAGTCTGCGCAATTTCACTTTTGCATATTACAAAGAAAATGTTATTGCAACTCAGTGATTCAGTACGGTGTTCCCCGGAATGTTGTTTTTGAAACATTTATAGAAGGAACAGTTAACTAAACCTTAACAATTTGGATTAAACAATCCTATCTGTTATATCAATTGCAAATATGTAAATGACAATGTTATAACACTTGAATCAGTAGTCCCTAATGAAGGATATGTAGAAACATTTTTTTTTTTTTAAAGAACGTTGTTCTGCTGAACATGCCATCTTAACAAAGGTATTTAAATCATATGAAAAGTGTATATTTTCTTGTCCTTTTATTATTATATTGTAACACTCTCATATCATACTTTCATGCATGCAGTGACTATGTTCAAATCTCTGACAACATAACAGATGGGAAGCCATGTGGAGCTGACTTTCAGTTTATGATATCATGAGAGGTTGGGATGATGATGTCATTTGAAAAGCTCATTGTGTGAATATGAAGAGAGCTGATTTTCTATGAACATGTAAAAAAAAAAATGTACATGTAAAACTTGGACATGCTGATGTTAGCTAACACCGGTAAATGTCTCTGAATTAATATTTTATAAACATTCTATCTGGCACCCATTAAGCCTTGTAATACCTCACGGTAGCTCTCACGAGTCCACCTCCTAATTTGATCTCAGAAAAGTAGTTATCTTAATATCAGGTTATTTTGTCAGTAGACCTCTTGTTTTGTGTACGGTTACTGACAATTAAATTGCATTACAGTTTTCCCCCATACCATAGGCATAAAATCTAAGTTCAGGTGCAGTGCTGAAATCCAGAACGCTCAAAGAGAGGTTGCCATGGAAACAGAGTTACATTGGACCGAAATGAAAGTGTCTGAGGATTAGACTTTCACTGTACATACATTTTTAACCACATATTGTTTTCACATTGACATCTCTCTTCTTGCTTTTTAACCTAACCCGACCACCTACGTATGTTCGCATTGATACGGTCGAGATTACACTACTACTGTATCTAGAATTAATCTTGACATTGAGAAAACATCAAAAACATGTTAAATTACAATTACAAAATGTGTTTGCTGTCTAATTTGGTTGTTGTGCCCAATGCATATGACACATGTGAACCTTTAACTCCAAAGTGTATGTTTTGAAATTCTTATCCGCATTCTAGAATTTTCCGTGTTGACGACTGACCAATTAATCAAAACTTTGGGAAAAGACAATGACATAACTAGTTCTAAGGACATATTCTACAAGGCGGCACCATTATGACAGACTTATCATACAGCCATTTCTCTGCACCTTTTTGTCTATATATAACATCAATACGTAACCCCTCATAAATAAAATAGTCCAATTAAATGTTCATATACTATACGAGTTGCATGTCAGTTGCTACTGATTTTTCATCGACACTATATTTTTCATCAACACAAATCTACATTGAAAACGGGGATTTCTTAAGAAATCGGAGGACCGAAAAGATTTCAGATTTGAGATACAACTTTTTTTGTGGATATATAATGACATGACGTAAACCGTATACCACTGCCACATACGTACAGTACAGTACAGGACCAACTATTTCACCTTGAACATAACTGTTTTCTGCAGTGGTCTGTATTGCATCAGACAGGACTGGTATGTCATTCCACAATCTTAAAGTACTCCCTGCAGCCATTTATTAACGGTCTCAAATGAAACACTTGAATTTGAAATATGATCACAGCAACCAAAATGTTTCTCAAGTGTCATTACTGTTTTTATTGAATTGACGTTTCCAATTTCAGAAGGAAATTGGGAAAGCAAAGTATACCCCCAGAAGAGTATGAAGTTGTATTGTAAAACAACAAAACTGTTCCCTAGACAGCAATTATTTTAGGAGATCTCATTAAAAAAAATTGAAAATGATTTGTACAAATCTATCAAGGGACTGGCTCTTTAGATAAACTAAACATAATTGAATCCCATGCCATGTTGATGTACTATATTAAACACAGGCCAACCAAATTCAAAAGAGATTGAGCATATCCAAATGCAATTTATTTTTGTGCCATTTCCACTGCAAACGTAAAATCAATCAGAACATATATGATTAATAAACCTATCCAGCTGTGCAACAGAACATCAATAGCACGCAATCAATGACATCCACTATCATCCAGGGGTCAATGGAGAGGCCCATCTGGGTCAACTTACAGTATACACCTGCAGCTTCACGTTATACTCATTCACATCATTATAACACTCATACTGGTGCATTTATTTTGCTGTCATATACTTTAGCCAGAGCCAAACATTCCCCACTAGTTTATCTCAGGGCATAGATATACAATAGGTCCGATACTGCAAGAAAGAAAAACAAGGTATTTGTGATAACTTACCAGTGGTTTCCACTATTCCTTCCAATATGACCACAATTTCAAACTGCTCTGTTTGCATGGATCTCTGGGAGAGTTCGTAGAATGGACTTTTAGTGTCAATCACGTGGCAGATTGTGAGTGGTGAGACGAGGAAGAGCTGATCCGCCCCGGTACTGAAGCCCACGTCCAATTCCAACTGATCCAGTGGAAGAAACTCACCTTCGGGCGTCTGACGAGACTATGGAAGTATTCAGAGAGAGAGAGAGATTGAGAGAGGCTGGGGGGGACAGTTTAACTACTGCAACCCAGTGAGCCATACTGAAAGCTATCCACATTTGGTGAACAATTAAAGAAACCAATCATCAGTAAATATACAGAGTTAGTAAATCAATGTCTATAGCCAGAGCCATATATATAGCTCTGGCTATAGCTAATCAGGCACATCATGCCACATCAAAGGCACATCTCAAGATGTTAATAATGACCCAGTGACTCTCTTCTACTTCAGGGGGCCTGTATAATGGTCAAATGTGTATTTCTATATGAATAGCATTGCCACTAAACTTCCCTGGAATCAATTGCTTTATGTGTTAATTCACATTGGTAGGCTTATTTGCAAATAAAGTGAAAAAAACGACTGTTCATAAAAGTAGGCTCTAGAAATCCATTCATCTATGTTTAATTAGGCCGACATTAATATCAATAGAAATGTCTCTAAAGCGATAAAAGAGCAATACTGGTATTGAAATGTAATATCAGCAGAGAATAATAAACTTTATAATACTCCTCTAAGTATTTGATGTGTAACTATGGCGTAATTAAACAATAAGAAAACGAATAACTTACACTCACATGACAGAAGTAAATGGGGCACTAACGTTTAGATACACAAATATTGTTGTGCATGGGGCCGTAGAAGTGACACTTACTTTCAGCAATTTGCAGCGGATCTGTGCGGACACCATATGGCTATTACGCAGGTTGCCGACTCTGAACATGAGAGTTAGTTTTCCATCTCGCATCGAAATAGCTGCATGTTCACTAAACATCAAGGTCTCTGCCCTTTTTTTGGGCTGGGACATCTTAATGAACATGCAGCCAATCAAAAAAGCATCAACGATTGATCCCAGGATTGACTGGAAAAGAAAGAGAATGATCCCCTCTGGACATTTGTCCGTGATATACCTATAGCCATATCCTATTGTGGCTTCCGTTTCTATGAAGAATAAAAACGCAGAGGGAAAGTTGTAGACATTGGCAACGCATGGCGTATACTTGTCATCGTGGGTTCGATGGAGGTCTCCTCTGATGTAGGCTATGATCCACCACATGAATGCCATGAAGAGCCATGCCACCGTGTATGTTAGGATGAAGATAAATAAATTCCAGCGCCATTTCAAATCGACCAGCGTAGTGAATAAATCGGAAAGGTATCTACTGGTTTCACCACCCAGGTTTCCATGCTGGACGTTACATCGCCCGTTCTTGTCCACAAAGCGTTGCCTCTTCTTCTTCTTCTCTGGTGCCGGCTGGTTGAATCCAGACCCGCTGGATGAGGTGGTCACTACCTGATAATCGTCCCCAAATTTCTTTCGAAGTGCAGACATACTACGATGACAGCCGCGAGAGAAATAATCTGAAGGGTTCAATATAAAGTCTATTTCTGTACAGGACTTCGTTGTAGTTGCAGTAATTGGCCTTATGTTGTGGGCAATATCCCGGAATTGGAAATACGGCGTGGAAAGTGCGTTCTGTAACGAACTAATCATGCACTGTCCCCTCTCTCCACATACTGTTACTACTACTGCACTTCTAATCCATGAAAATAGAGAGGGATAATGTCACTTCAATCACTACAAACAGATCTTCATCCGAAAAGCAGTCTGCTAAAAACAATTACGCACAGGATCATCTTCTAACCAAACGCGTCCGTCGCAGTTCAGGTTTTGAACAGTTTATTATTTGGTGCGTCGCTGCTGATCATCGCCCTCCCAGGCTAGAGCAATCAATGCAGGTTGGGTCAACACTGTCCTCATCTGTGAAGTCCACACCTTGGGTTAAAAGTTTCAATTGTTTCCACGCCCCATCAAGCAATTAAGATGTTGTAGGTAATCAATTAACCGTTGGTTACTGTGATTATAAGCCGTGGTCAAGATGAAACCGCTCCATACATGCTGCACATCCGATGTCAGTGTTGGTGTTGGACACAATTTGGTTCCCAAACCTCCGCTTTGTGCTCCTGCGTGCGCACATAGGATCTGCATTCAGTTCATTGACAGTGGAATATGATGGGAAATAATGGATTCGTGGAACAATTTACTGTCCGGTCATACTTATGTGGTTCCCCTTAACGATGATGCCTGCACGCTGTCTTTCCTGTCCCCCCTTTCCTCTTCGGGTGGAATTTTACTGGTGTTCTTGTGGACGCATGCAATAAGAATCCGACAGCGGCTGCTTCGTTCTTTCCCCTCGATTTTCCACTTCGCGGCTCCTGCGCACTGCACGTTCCGTATGCTAGGATACACTCACTATTGCCTACCGGTACTAAATAGACATACAGTTTGGAAGAAGAGGGAGGGAAGAGGTATGCAGTTAATTTACTTTATTAACACAGTTTGCTAAGATATCATTGCAATCCATTCAAATCAGCCTACCATTGAATAACGCGTTTTAGAGCAGGCTACTGTGCCATTGATTTTTTTTGAACCAGTTCTGATTTTTCTTTAGTGGTACATAGATGGTGGGATAGACAATTATGTAAGGGATAATCAAGGAGGGGCTATGCGTTCTATGAAAAATAATGAACGACGTGGAAGATGTGTTCCATGACGCACTTGCGGGGTGGTGGAATCCTCCACAAAGTTGCATTATTTTCCAGAGAACAGATAGAGCCTCGAGATGATGATCCATTTTATACAAGAGCTATGCATTTACAAATGTGTGCCTAGAAATGTTTTCAAATGTGTTCAAATCACTTTTGCTTTCATAAGCAATAGCCATTGAATTCCACTCTAGAATCCCCTTTTTAGCCAATCAGAAACGAGTATTCAACAACGACATGTATAAGCACCGACAGAAGGGGTTAACCCAGACATATCACAGGGGCTATAAAGCTGAAGCATCCATTTAAAACGTTTTCTCACCACCAAATATGGTAGTGAAAGGAAGTCCAGTAGTGGGAGAGGATGGAACTAGGTGAAACTGGGATGATAGTCTTCTATTTTTCTCATTGATGAAACATCTGATCTCAATTCATTTTTCTGTTCCAAAAATCTGTTACGAGCACAGTTCACCAGAGCAGGCCATTTATTCATTGACCGTGAGACACACGCATTTAACCCTCTTCTCACACTCTCATAGCAAACCTCCTATATCTCACACATTGAAAAGTACTGTTTTTATTTTTCTAATTAGTCCATTGTATAGTCAGCGCGTTAACTTTTCAACTGTGCTCCAAATCGTTTTGAAATCGGAGCATATGCGCCTGCAAATTAAACATCACGAGCAGAACCTCTATCGTTGTCCTGTCTTGCCACAGCACTGAGAGCCGCGACCAATTGAAGCACATGATTGGTCTAGATATGTAAGGGATCAAGGAGATTGGATGCATGTTTTAAAGGAACGCCCCTTAGGATTTTTTTTAATTTTTTTTTTATTTCACCTTTATTTAACCAGGTAAGCAAGTTGAGAACAAGTTCTCATTTACAATTGCGACCTGGCCAAGATAAAGCAAAGCAGTTCGACACATACAACGACACAGAGTTACACATGGAGTAAAACAAACATACAGTCAATAATACAGTATAAAAATAAAAAATAAAAAAAACAAGTCTATATACAATGTGAGCAAATTAGGTGAGAGAAATTAGCTTTGAGTTGAATGGAGAGAGAACGTTCTCTGCCGAGTGTATAAAAGTGTACAAAGAGCAGCACGTTAGCGCTGTTTTATGTACAATGTTGTCAATACAATTAGGTTGCTATTACTCTCATTGCCTATTGTAGAATGCAGCCTATTGACTGCATGTACTAAAGTCAATTTAATCCACACTTGCACTAGTCCCCTAAATTTGTTTCTAAAGGGGGGGCAATACATAGACAACGTATTCGGTTAGGGTGTAGGCGCAAATGTATGTCATCTTGTCTTCAGGAAATTGTATTACCTATTTACTTTATTTTGTCTGATCTGGGGAACAATTCTCATTCTTAACAGTGGGCTAAAATATAGGGTAAATACCGTGCTTGTCAGGAAGAACACTACTGTTATTACTCAAACTTATTTTATTATTCCACTTCTTCACAATTTCGCCAATGTAATCACATACAGTGCCTTCGGAAAGTATTCAGACCCCTTGACTTTTTCCAAATTTTACGTTACAGCCTTATTCCAAAATGGATACAATAAAAATGTTTCCTTATCAATCCACACACAATTCCCTGTAATGACAAAGCAAAAACACGTTTTTAAGACATCTTTGTTTCTGTAATGAATACTCAGGGAGAAAAAGGTGTAGGTTCACACGCAGAGCGCAGCAGATGTTTAGTAAGCCATCACACAGGAATCGTGGTCACAGGCAGGCAATGGTCAAACACGGGTAGGCAGTCAAAAACAAACAATACCTCACAAGCATACAAACAGAAAGAACGGAACTAAATAGGGAGCTGATGAGACCAGGTGAGAAACCAACACAGGTGACATCAATTGACAAAAATGAAAGACAGGGCTATGTTCAAGAACACAAAGAAAAAGTACACAAGGTTGACTAAGAAAAGAAAAGCAGAACCTTACAGTTTCATCAGACCAGAGAATCTTGTTTCTCATGGTCTGAGAGTCCTTTAGGTGCCTTTTGCCAAACTCCAAACGGGCTGTCATGTGCCTTTTACTAAGGAGTGGCTTCTGTCTGTACACTCCACCATAAAGGCCTGATAGGTGGAGTGTTGCGTAGATGGTTGTCCTTCTGGAAGGTTCTCCCATCGGCACAGAGGAACTCTGGAGCTCTGTCAGATTGAGCATTGGGTTCTTGGTCACCTCCCTGACCAAATCCCTTCTCCCCTGATTGCTCAGTTTGGCCGGGCTTCCCCAGATCTGTGCCTCGACACAATCCTGTCTCGGAGCTCTACGGACAATTCCTTCGACCCCACACTGCACACTGCCCTAACCAATCTGGACAAGAGGAATACCTATGTGAGAATGCTGTTCATCGACTACAGCTCAGCATTTAACACCATAGTACCCTCCAAACTCGTCATCAAGCTCGAGACCCTGGGTCTCGACCCCACCCTGTGCAACTGGGTACTGGACTTCCTGACGGGCCGCCCCCAGGTGGTGAGGGTAGGTAACAACATCTCCACCCCGCTGATCCTCAACACTGGGGCCCCACAAGGGTGCATTCTGAGCCCTCTCCTGTACTCCCTGTTCACCCACGACTGCGTGGCCATGCACGCCTCCAACTCAATCATCAAGTTTGCGGACGACACTACAGTGGTAGGCTTGATTACCAACAACGACGAGACAGCCTACAGCCTACCACGCCCACACAAACACGGGAGAGAGAGAGAGAGAGAAAGAGAAAGAGAAAGAGAGAAGGAGGCAGTGGATTCATGAACCGTGACATTGTGCTTCTAGTTCCGACAATGCAGTAATAACCAACGAGTAATCTAACCTAACAATTCCAAAACTACTACCTTATAGACACAAGTGTAAATTACCATCTGCCAAGGAGACAGCGGTAACTGTCGTGGATCACGTCTTTCGCTTACATGGCCTGCCGATGGACGTAGTTTCTGACAGGGGGCCCCAATTTGTGTCCAAGTTTTGGCAAGAGTTTTGTAGGTTACTGGGAGCGAGTGTCAGCCTGTCTTCAGGGTTTCATCCCCAGAGCAACGGTCAAACGGAGAGGGCCAACCAAGATTTGGAGAGAGTGTTGCGATGTTTGGTTTCTAAGAATCCCTCTTCCTGGAGTCAACAACTCTCTATGGTTGAGTACGCTCACAATTCGTTGCCAGTGGCAGCCACGGGTCTCTCTCCGTTTGAGTGTAGTTTAGGTTACCAGCCACCTATCTTTCCCAGTACGGAGTCCGAGGTCACTGTTCCCTCCGCTCACGCTTTCATCCAGAGGTGCCGTCACGCATGGAGCAGAGCCCGTGAGACTCTTCTCCGGGTGGGGGCGCGCACCAAGGCTAAGGCCGATCGCCACCGGTCGAAGCCTCCGGTATACGTCGTTGGCCAAAGAGTGTGGCTTTCTACTAAGAACATTCCACTCCGATCCGTTTCGAACAAGCTTGCCCCCAAATTTATCGGCCCGTTCAAAGTCACCAGGATCATTAGTCCGGTGGCGGTCCGGCTCAAGCTTCCTCCGGCGTATAGGAGAATTCATCCTACCTTTCATGTGTCTAAAATAAAACCTGTGTTTCAGGCACACATTAACCCGCCGGTCCCGGTTCCCCCGCCGCCACGACTTGTTGATGGGGAACCCACCTTTTCTGTCAATCGTATTTTGGACTCTAGAAGGAGGGGACGCGGATTCCAGTACCTGGTGGACTGGGAGGGTTACGGCCCGGAGGAGAGAAGTTGGGTACCTGCTAGGGACATTCTGGATCACTCCTTATCGATGATTTCAATCGACAGGTAAATTCGCCTGGGAACGCCAAGAGGCGTTCCTAGGGGGGGGGTATTGTCACGGTTCATGAATCCACTGCCTCCTTCTCTCTTTCTCTTTCTCTCTCTCTCTCTCTCCCGTGTTTGTGTGGGCGTGGTTCCCAATCTCGGCCTGATTGTCTGCACCAGCTGGAATCACTTATCTTCCCTTTATATGTTCTGTAACCAGTGTTTCTTGTTGTCAGATCGTTGTTACTTCCCTGAGGTTGTGTCGTGTGTCCGTGCTCATCTCTCGCCGCCCTTGTGTGGATTATCTGCTGTGCTCCTTCCTACCCATCCGGACACACTCCCCTGGATTTCTCAGCACGCTATCATAGGAAGATGCGCCCTAGTCCCTGGGTCGGATTCCGTCTGAGTACAGTCTGTCTGTCCTGTTGCTGCTGTAAACTGTATTCATTAAAGCATCGTTGCTTGCATCTTGCATCCGCCTCTGTATTGTCACACACAAGCATTTCGCTACACTCGCATTAACATCTGCTAACCATGTGTATTTGACAAATAAATTTGATTTGATTTAGACAGGTTTGTGCCTTTCCAAATCATGTCCAATCAATTTAATTTACCACAGGTGGACTCCAATCAAGTTGTAGAAACCTCTCAAGGATGATCAATGGAAACAGGATGCACTTGAGCTCAATTTAGAGTGTCATAGCAAAGGGTCTGAATACTTATGTAATTAACGTATTTCTGTTTTTTATTTGTAATACATTTGCTAAAATGTTTTGTTTTTTAACTGTTTTCACTTTGTCATTATGGGGTATCATGTTAGGAGTGTGTATTGGAGGCGAAGTCAGGTGCAGGAGAACAGAGTGTAGTGAACAGTCACACTTTTTATTCCGGTCCAAAATGACAGCACAAAGTAACATAAAATGTGCCCAAACACGGAACATAGACAAAAAGTAATGCGCGTAACAATATCCACAATTCCAAAATACACGTAACACAAACAATCTTACACAAAGACATGATGGGGAACAGAGGAATAAATACATATGGATTGATTGGGGAATGAAAAGCAGGTGTGCAGGGAACAAGACACAAAACAAGTGGATACATGAAAAATGGAGCAGCGATGGCTAGAAAGCCGGTGACGTCGACCGCCGAACGCCGCCCGAACAAGGAGTGGAGCCGACTTGAATCCAGTACCCCCCCGACGCGTGGCTCCGGCGGTGCGTCGACACCGGCCTCGGGGACGACCCGGAAGGTGAGGTGCAGGGCAATCCGGCCGGCAACGGTGGAACTCACGCAGTAGTTCAGGGTCTATTACATCAGCCACCAGAACCCAGCACCTCTCCTTCGGACCGTACCCCTCCCACTCCACGAGGTACTGAAGGCCCCCCGCCCGACGCCTTGAATCCAGGGCGGAACAGACGGAGTACGCCGGGGGCCCCTCGTTGTCCAGAGGGGGCGGAGGAACCTCCCGTACCTTAAGACTCCTGGAGCGGACCAGTCACCACTGGCATAAGGAGAGACACATGGTACGAGAGGTTAATATGGTAATCGGGGGGGGGAGCTGTAACCTGTAACATACCTCGTTCACTCTCCTCAGGACTTTGAACGGCCCCACAAACCGCGGGCCCAGCTTCCGGCAGGGCAGGCGGAGGGGCAGGTTTCGGGTCGAGAGCCAGACCCTGTCCCCTGGTGCGAACACTGGGGCCTCACTGTGGTGACGGTCCGGGCTGGTCTTTTGGCGCAGCACGGCCTGCTGGAGGTGACCATGGGCAGCTTCCCAGGTCTCCTCCGCGCGTCTGAACCACTCGTCCACCGCAGGAGCCTCGATCTGACTTTGATGCCACGGTGACAGAACCGGCTGGTACCCCAATACACACTGAAAGGGGGAGAGGTTAGTGGAGTAGTGGAGGAGCGAGTTCTGCTCCATCTCTGTCCAGGGCACGAACGCCGCCCACTCCCCCGGCCGGTCCTGGCAATAGGATCGCAGAAACCTGCCCACATCCTGGTTCACTCTCTCCACCTGCCCATTACTCTCGGAGTGGAAATCCGAGGTAAGGCTAATCGAGACCCCAAAAGTTTCATGAACGCCCTCCAGACTCTGGAAGTGAACAGGGGACCCTGATCAGACACTATATCCTCAGGCTCCCCGTAGTGCCGGAAGACATGTGTAAACAGGGCCTCCACAGTTTGTAGGGCCGTAGAGAGACCGGGCAGAGGGAGGAGACGACAGGACTTAGAGAAACGACCCACAACGACCAAGATTGTGGTGTTCCCCTGTGAGGGAGGAAGATCCGTTAGAAAATCAACCGACGGGTGTGACCAAGGCCATTGTGGAACGGGTAAGGGATGTAGCTTACCTCTGGGCAGGTGTCTAGGAGCCTTACACTGGGCGCACACCGAGCAGGAGGAAACATAAACCCTCACGTCCCGAGCAAAGGTGGGCCACCAGTACCTCCCAGACAGACAGCGCACCGTGCGACCGATCCCCGGATAACCAGAGGAGGGTGATGTGTGGGCCCAATAGATCAACTGGTCACGGACAGCAGACGGAATGTACTGAAGTCCGACGGGACACTGGAGTGGAGCGGGTTCAGTACGCAACGCCCGCTCAATGTCCACGTCCAGCTCCCACACGACCGGCACTACCAGGCAGGAGGCCGGGAGAATGGGAGTCTGATCCATGGGCCGCTCCTCTGTGTCATACAGCCGGGATAGTGTGTCTGCCTTAACATTCTGGGAACCTGGTCTGTAGGACATGGCCCACCTTGCCAGACGAGGATTCAGTCTCCTCGCTGCCCGGATGTACTCCAGGTTGCGGTGGTCAGTCCAGATGAGGAAAGGGTGTTTAGCCCCCTCAAGTCAATGTCTCCATGCCTTCAAAGCCTTAACCACAGCCAACAGCTCCCGGTCCCCCACATCATAGTTCCGCTCCGCCGGGCTGAGCTTCTTTGAGATGAAAGCACAGGGGCGGAGCTTCTGAGGAGCCGACTTAAGGCGGAAGTTGTGACGTGTAGATTGATGAGGAAAATGTTTCTATTTAACTATTTTAGAAAAAGACTAACGTAGCAAAATGTGGAAAAGGGGAAGGGGTCTGAATACTTTCCGAATGCACTGTATTTGATATCTGATACTTGTGTCTTTGAAAATGTATTAGATGACGCTATGTATTTGCAGCCATTCATGGACAGTTTTGTATAAATCCTACAAATAAGCATTGGATATTAAATGCTCCAGGAATCAAATATTTTTTTCCTGATATTTTAGGGGGACTCACAACTCATAAACACATCATATTTAGTCTATGTAGAGTAAGATGATGACAAGGATCTTCAACTAGTAGGCATAAACCACCTGAATATTGATAATCATTAGATTTTTGAGAAATTCATTGTTATAACAAGAACATTTTCAAACACTCAGCACTTGGGAATCATAGATTATGGGTGGCCAACCCTCAAGCTGAACAAGCAGAATTTTCTTCCATCCCTATTTTTAAAGACATAGTTCACCCAAATTACAAAATGTTTGTGACCTTACCTTGAAAGCAGTCTATTGACAATGATATATTATTTGGTTGTCAACTGCCATTAGCCATTAATATTAAAATGTCCTGTGCAGAGCCTTGGTGTAGTTTTAATTCTTTTAAATGTTCCACCCTGGTCATGGGCCTAAGCCATGTCAACATATGTAGAATTGCAGGAAATTAGTTGGGAAAAAAAGTTAAATATGTGTCTAGGGGTAGTGCCAGAGGGCAATGAAATTCACATAGCAAATCTCACTCCAAGCTTTCTTCAAAAGTTGGCAGCCCTTGGTGCACTACATTTATAGACTTGCCTTGTTCAGAAGGAGTGCAAGGTCGAATTGAGTTTGTGCATACTTGCACTTCACAGAGGATGTGTTCCCTAATGGAAATATGCAAATACATGCTACAACGTGCCAATAGGATCTTACTAGTTCGTTCTTGGCTTTGCCTTTCTCCTTTCGTGTTCTGTCCACTATGCTTCATTTGCTAACACTGTAAACGACACAGATGAACTATCTTGGGTTAGTTATGAAAATATTTTGCATAAGTAAGGGATAATGAATGAGGGTCTATGTAAAATGTGTTCATTTGCCGGTAGAAATGTGTTTAACATCCACTGAAGTAGCTACCAAGTTTACAAGATAGTTACAATAATTAGTTGCCGTGGTAACCAAACAAACATATTTGTCAGTTTAGCTAACCAAACCATCTGTCCTAGCTTGCTATTATGAAAATCGAATTCAACAATGACAATAATGTTTTCAATTCGACTTTTGTTTTCAAAAGCAGCTCAAACATAGAACATGTAAGAATGAACTATAGCCATTGAAATCTACCATGCGTTTTAAGGAAATAACGCATGCTCTAGAATTCCCGTCAAGCCAATTAGAAACAAGTAGTCAACAACGCCATGGTATAAGTCACTAAATGTATCACTGATCTTTTTTTCTGGTTTGACCACAAATCGTTTTTCATCTGCTACACGTTTTGTAATGATCGTGATAGATATTTAAAAGCTATTACCTCCACCATTCTTTTTATTATTTTATTTTCTATACCTCCACCATCAGTCTCATCCATTCCATTGTCTTACGTCAGATCACCTCACTCCCACGCAATGCTCATCCCTCAACAAAAGATGATCCATTATATTTACTAGTGGCCGCTCTAACAATGAAAATAAACGTCTTCAAAAAAATTGAAGGCAGTCTGGAGGAGGACCATTCTAGCAAATAAGAGGGCAGACACGCGTGTGAACGACAGTCATAACCGTTTCCACTAGTTACCACAGTCAAAACAGTACATACACCCAGGGTCGTTACAAGTATATCATAAAAATTCATGAAAACTAAAATGTGCTTTTAAATCTTCGTTTAAGGTTAGGGTTAAACATAAGGTTAGCAATGTGGAGACATTTTAACAGGAGACGTTGTAGAAATAGGCAGGGGTTATGACTCTGTGGCTGTGGTAACTAGGGACGACAACCCAGCTAGCAGTGGATCTGGGCGGATTCTTTCGGAGAGTCGGGACACCGCTGAGAGTCAGACTCGGCGGACGTCATGTGGCCCGAGTCTGGGTCGTGTTCGGCAGTATTACATATGGCTAGGATGCGGGGATTGAGCTCAGGCCGATTCCGGTGTGAGTTATCTGGCCCAAATGTATTACTTTGTGCTCGGACCGATTCTAGTGAGAGTTATCTGGCCCAAATGTATTACTTGGGGCTGCTTTATATACTTAACATTTCATTATTTATTTATTTTCCCCCATATTTTCTCATTGTTTCTGTGATCAAACATTACAATTAACATTTTAATTAAATTCTTTATGATTCCTGTTTAAGTAGTATATTAGTATTTTGATACTTTGTGCAAGGCAATTGATAAGCATTAAAAACTTTGTGGATGGAGTCTCCCAAGTGGTGCAATGGTCTCCGATATAAAGTTGTATTTTTTCTCAAAGTTGCTGGGATGTCACGTGTCCTACTTATATCAGGACACTGTTAACAACCTAATCATTACGAAACTTATGTTCAATCAAATAAGCCATTACATTTTTATTTACCAAATTCGACACTATAGCCATTGAACTATAGCTGACATGCAATAAAAAACGTTCTGCTTGGTGAGCGTTATTTTATTTTTACACCACCTGCTAGAAATGTGTGTGTGTGGTTTTTTTAAGGCACCTGCTGGAAAAGACAGATTTTGGGCCCAGTTATCCCTCTCACTTCGCTGCTTCTTCTCTGCTTCTTTTTTCTTCTTCTTTTCTTCTTTTTATTATATATATTTTTTATTAACAACAAATCAATACATAAAGCACATGAAGGAACACAAGCATACAAATGTGGTTTTCTGTTTGTAAATTTAAATTTTGTATATGAAATTTGGCCAAAAGAATAATGAAATTAATTACATAAAAATGTTTCAGCTTATTTCTATTGTATGTAAAGAATCCAAACAGTACATCTCTCCACAATAGTGTAAAATCTTCATAAATGTGTTCAATTATAAACCTACTGATGTCTTGCCACAGTTTTCTTACATGCATACAATGCCAAAACAAGATGCAACACTGTTTTTGGGTGGTCATTACAAAAGGAGCAATTTGAGTTGATGTTTTCCTTCAACTTCTTCATATAGTGGTTGGCAGGATAATATTTATGAATAATTTTAAAGGAAACTTCCTGAATTTTGTTAACAAGTAGGTATGTGTGTGGCAACATCCAAACTTTTTTCCAACAGATATTATCAATAAATCCATTCCAATAAGGCATGGCATAAGGTATACAACATCCTGCTGAAACAAGGTTCGTATCGCTCTGTTGTTGAATGGACCAAAAGAGAAACAAATCTTTCCTACTGATGAGTCAACAGGGTCAATAGAAGGTAGGCTCTGAGGGTCAGGTCTTGACACGTTCCTGAATAACATAGCAACACCTGAGGGAATGGCATCTAAAACAATTGCAAAATCTTTAGACGTTACAGGGACCTTGTAAAGTGATAAGAATTCTTTATAACTGAGTAAAAGACCCTCTGCATTTACCAGTTGGCTCACCAATAGGATATTATTTCGGAACCAATATTCTAAAAACAAAGGGGTATTTTTATACAATATATCCCGATTATTCCATATATAATATCTGTGTGAAGAAAAATTGTGTTTATAAATTAGAGACCATGACAAGAAAACCTGCCGATGAAAATCAGAAAGTTTCACTGGAACTTTGTCAATATTATAATTGCAAAACAACATGAAGTTAAGGCCACCAAAAGTAGAGAAGACATGATGAGGAATAAAATTCCAGATAGAAGTGGGTCTTCTTAGGAATTGTTTTCTCCAATTGATCTTAAAAGTATTATTTAAAGTAGTAAAGTCCAGAAAATTCAGTCCACCATTTTCATAAGTGTTCATTAAGTGTTCTGACTCAACTATGTTGAATTGGCACAAAAGTGCGTAGATCTATGTGGAGCGCTATGCAAACGAAGCGCCGTCGGGCTCATTACGGAAACCTCGCGTAGGCTGTGTGAAGCCCTTTAGCCAACTTGTTCTAGCTAGCTAGCTTACTAAGATATAGGGTGTCCAATCAAAAATATTTTGACAAATTGGTAAAATAATGTTAATTGTGTAGATAATCCTCTAAAAAAAACATTGGTTCAAACTCTGTCTCTATCATAATCCACTCAATGTAGACCAGAGAAAAAAAGTGGTCTAAATCAGGAAAATTGCATTGTGTCAGCAAGGCTGGATTCTGTGCAAGAATTAAGACTACAGTCTACTATTTTAATTTGATTTATTTTTATTTCACCTTTATTTAACCAGGTAGGCTAGTTGAGAACAAGTTCTCATTTGCAACTGCGACCTGGCCATGAAGCGAGGGCCAACCAACGAGAGCGTACAGGTCGCAATGGTGGATAGTGTATGGGGCTTTGGTGACAAAACGGATGGCACTGTGATAGACTGCATCCAGTTTGTTGAGTAGAGTGTTGGAGGCTATTTTATAGATGACATCACCGAAGTCGAGGATCGGTAGGATGGTCAGTTTTACGAGGGTTATGTTTGGCAGCATGACTGAAGGATGCTTTGTTGCTGCGATATAGGAAGCCAATTCTAGATTTAATTTTGGATTGGAGATGCTTAATGTGAGTCTGGAAGGAGAGTTTACAGTCTAACCAGACACCCAGGTATTTGTAGTTGTCCAGGTATTCTAAGTCAGAGCCGTTTAGAGTAGTGATGCTGGACGGGCGAGCAGGTGCGGGCAGCGATCGATTGAAAAGCATGCATTTAGTTTTACTTGCGTTTAAGAGCAGTTGGAGGCCACGGAAGGAGAGTTGTATGGCATTGAAGCTCGTCTGGAGGTTAGTTAACACAGTGTCCAAGGAGGGGCCAGAAGTATACAGAATGGTGTCGTCTGCATAGAGGTGGATCAGAGAATCACCAGCAGCAAGAGCAACATCATTGATGTATACAGAAAAGAGAGTCGGCCCGAGAATTGAACCCTGTGGCACACCCATCGATACTGTCAGAGGTCCAGACAACAGGCCCTCCGATTTGACACACTGAACTCTATCAGAGAAGTAGTTGGTAAACCAGGCGAGGCAATCATTTGAGAAACCAAGGCTGTCGAGTCTGCCAATAAGAATGTTGTGATTGACAGAGTCGAAAGCCTTGCACAGTAATGTCTCTTATCGATAGCGGTTATGATGTCGTTTAGAACCTTGAGCGTGGCTGAGGTGCACCCATGACCAGCTCTGAAACCAGATTGCATAGCGGAGAAGGTATGGTGGGATTCGAAATGGTCAGTAATCTGTTTGTTAACTTGGCTTTCGAAGACCTTAGAAAGACAGGGTATGATAGATATAGGTGCCGGGCAGTTGACCGGGGTAGGGGTAGCCATGTGGAAAGCATGGCCAGCCGTAGAGAAATGCTTATTGAAATTCTCAATTATAGTGGATTTATCGGTGGTGACAATGTTTCCTAGCCTCAGAGCATTGGGCAGCTGGGAGGAGGTGCTCTTATTCTCCATGGACTTTACAGTGTCCCAGAACTTTTTTGAGTTCGTACTACAGGATAAAAAATTCTGTTTGAAAAAGCTTGCCTTAGCTTTTCTAACTGCCTGTGTATATTTGTTCCTAACTTCCCTGAAAAGTTGCATATCACGGGGGCTATTCGATGCTATGCAGAATGCCACAGGATGTTTTTGTGCTGGTCAAGGGCAGACAGGTCTGGCGTGAACCAAGGACTATATCTATTCCTAGTTTTAAAAAAATTGAGAGGGGCATGCTTATTTAAGATGGTGAGGAAGGCACTTTTAAAGAATAGCCAGGCATCATCTACTGACGGGATGAGGTCAATGTCATTCCAGGATACCCCGGCCAGGTCGATTAGAAAGGCCTGCTCGCAGAAGTGTTTCAGGGAGCGTTTGACAGTGATGAGGGGTGGTCGTTTGGTCGCAGACCCATTACGGATGCAGGCCATGAGGCAGTGATCGCTGAGATCTTGATTGAAAACAGCAGAGGTGTATTTGGAGGGCGAATTAGTTAGGATGACATCTATGAGGGTGCCCATGTTTACTGATTTGGGGTTGTACCTGGTAGGTTCATTGATAATTTGTGTGAGATTGAGGGCATCAAGCTTAGTTTGTAGGATGGCCGGGGTGTTAAGCATGTCCCAGTTTATGTCACCTAGTAGCACAAGCTCAGAAGATAGATGGGGGGCAATCAGTTCACATATAGTATCGAGGGCACAGCTGGGGACAGAGGGAGGTCTATAGTAAGCGGCAACAGTGAGAGACTTGTTTCTGGAAAGGTGCATTTTTAGAATTACAAGCTCAAATTGTTTGGGTACAGACTTAGAAAGTAATACAGAACTTTGCAGGCTATCTTTGCAGTAGATTGCAACACCTCCCCCTTTGGCAGTTCTGTCTTGGCGGAAAACGTTATAGTTAGCAATGGAGATTTCAGGGTTTTTGTGATTTTCCTAAGCCAGAATTCAGACACAGCTAAGACATCTGGGTTGGCAGAATGTGCTAAAGCAGTGAGTAAAACAAACTTAGGGAGTAGGCTTCTAATGTTAACATGCATGAAACCATGACATGCTCACGTTCCCATTGAACTCATGGTCTTTCTTCTCAAATCCGCAAGACATAAAACAATATAGAGGTAAGATAGATATCGATTTTGAGACATATTATTTTCATATTTTAGTCTACACTTTTCATATTCATTTGAAATTCCTGTTATTTCTCGAAGAGTTCACACAAAAACAAGCGTATATCTGTGAAATGTCAATGGAGCACTGAGCTTATCTCATTACCTTTTCATTTTCAAAGCCTTTTGCATTTATTTTAGCTCGTGTCATGCTAACATTGCTTTTTGTGACCCGGGGAAGCAACTTTGAAGACGACAACCACAAAATGTAAAATCCTCAAAAATTGTTACGAGAAACCAGTATTGCTATGTCAATAGACCTCTGTGCTTACTATCAAATGCATTAGATTACAAAAACATATTATGGTAATGATGTGTTACAGAAAGACCCCACTGAACAATTCAGAGCATTAATAACATTTATCTTGGTCAAAAAACTCTGGGCAGAGTGGGTGGACACCCTATAGCATTGCTAGCTAGCTCTACCTTTACTGATAAATAAACAGCTTGCTTACAGTAGCTTGACCTGAAGTTGTAGACATGTTACCCCAAAATGAAGAGGGACTGTTATCAGAAATCAGTCCATAGATCAACATGTTTCTCTGTGATCGTTGCTAACGTAGGGGTCAAATAAGCAGCTAAGCGCAGCGGCAGCTGAGCTGAGAGTAGACTACTGGCCGACTGTGTACATGACTCAACATGTTTCTCTGTGATCGTTGCTAACGTAGGGGTCAAATAAGCAGCTAAGCGCAGCGGCAGCTGAGCTGAGAGTAGACTACTGGCCGACTGTGTACATGACTCAGCATGTTTCTCTGTGATCGTTGCTAACGTAGGGGTCAAATAAGCAGCTAAGCGCAGCGGCTGCTGAGCTGAGAGTAGACTACTGGCCGACTGTGTACATGACTCAGCATGTTTCTCTGTGATCGTTGCTAACGTAGGGGTCAAATAAGCAGCTAAGCGCAGCGGCAGCTGAGCTGAGAGTAGACTACTGGCCGACTGTGTACATGACTCGCGGCACAACAGGCAGCGCTAGCTCTTCTTCAAAACTCATTCATTGTGATAAAATAATGTTACTAAAATAGTGTGCTAGCTAGCTAGCTAGCTTATGGAGGAAGCAGTTGGTGTTCAGCATAGAGTGTGTTCACTAGGTTAGCTTCCTATTAATTTCATACAAAGTGACTAGCTTAGAGCTACATTAGCAAGCTAATGGACAAATTTAAGCTAGGTGCCATGCTCATCGTCAAACTCCAGAAATACTGCTCATTCAAAGCACCAAACTTCTTAGCTAGATATAAAATTGAACGACTACGACTTCCTCAACAACAACAAAAAATCACAATCAATTACGGATGAATTGTTTTAGCTTATATTAATTTGGACGATTTGAGGGTGAAATTTGGGTCATAAGGCGATGTCACCTAAGTAATATTTTCAAATGTTATGGCAGCCCATTGTAGCCAGAGTACTTTTGAGCTATCTCATTACCTTTTGCGAGATACGAGACAGATCAGTGCAGGCGGAATTTATGTGCTATCTGATAGAAGAAAATGGATCCATTTCTCAATTGTGTTATATAATACATACGATACACTGAATTAATTTACATTTTAAATTCACACAAACCCTCTGTAATGTCTGGGATTTAACCAGGATAAATGAGGATACAAAAAAACTCTGTGGAATGTCTCTTTCTCTCCAGTCACATTGTAGCTATTAGCTAACTGGAAAGCAGACCTGGGAGTGTATTCAGCGACTCAGAACCTTTTATATCATAATGGACAGGGAGGACCTGATCCTAGATCAGCACTATACTCTGAGGCGCACGACAAATACAGGCCCTGATCTCTACATGTACTTGGTCTTGGGAGACAATGATTGATATCTCTTCCATTCGCTATTACTCTCAGTCAACTCCACTAACAGGCACTGACAAACCCTCACCCCCCCTTTTCCACTTTTATTCCCAGATAGCTTTTCTTCCTCGCAAGAGCTGCGGATATCTTTCCTAATCTGGAAAGAGTAACAGGTTATGCAGACAACACCACCTGCTGAAACTCATTGCAAACTATTGTTCCCCAGAGACGGAGAACATAGAGGGAACACAAGTCACTATTCAAAACTGATGCACTGCTCATATCACACCCCCCCCCCCTCCCGTTACACACATCACACACGCACATAGGTATGCAGGCATGCACACACGGACGAGTGCACGCACACACAGACTCGCACAGGCACACACACATGCGCACACATGCAAACTGGCACCACCACACACGGAGCCAAACTGCCATATATACTGTACAACCCTTTGGAAAAGAAAAGCTATTCAGAAAAAGAGACACCATGTTAAAGTGGAATGGAATGTTCATACATAGCTGGAATGGAATGTTCATATCCTGTATATTTGACTGTGATATGTGTCTCAGCTAGCTTTCTTAAAGATGAATGCACTTATGGAAAGTCGCTCTGGTAAAGAGCATCTTCTTGACTAAAATGTGAAATGTAAATGTTTTACATACAGATCTCATATTGCTGTATTGAGGAATACAATTGTTTTTTATATTGATGTCACATATGTATCATTTGTAAATTTCTTTATTAATACTGTAGTTATTTGTTTCATTATACTGTGTAAAACCTAGCAGTATACTGATTTCTCTGAGAGTTTGAAAAAAAACTTGAATATTTGAGTTAATAAAGCCGCATACAAACATACAACATCTCTTTTTTGTTTTCTTGAGTCAGGCAACTCCAAAATGTAGGTGATTCAGCCTAGTTCAGTGCTTTCTGTGGTGGTGGGGCAAGCCAGCAGAAAATACGGAGCGTTGTGCCGGAATTGGGTCAGTTTTCTGTCACTCATGGGGACACTACGTCACGGCCAAGTCTAAGGGTAGAGCTTTCAAATTCTAGCCCCTTGAGTGCTGCCACAGAGTTTACATTAGAAGTGCCCATCCAAGAAGGCTGTAGGTCATTGGACCCAGATAAAAAGACGTCAAATCACGGTATATCTACATTAGCTTTGATTAGACATCATTTTAAAATCTTAGCTAGCAGTCATCATCATGACTCAAGTCGAAAATCAACTGGATAATCCTTTTTAAACCTTGTCATAAGAATAGAAATAATGAAGAGAAATTACAGATAAAACGTATCGGTGCTCATCGGCCATTGGACAATAACATTACACAACAAGTTGGAAATCGCAAATTCAACAATGAGCGGTTTGGAAGGAATCAGTGGCTAACTGCAAGCATTGCAAAGCAATCATTAGCCTGCTATTCAGTGGAGTGCCTGTGTAAGATTAAGGGTCTCTTTTCCAAGTTTAAAATGATAAACATTCAACATTGGCCATGCTGTCAATGAAGCATGATTTGTGACGCGCTAAAAACAACTGTTAACTCGGAACTGCAAAATCAGACTTTAGTGAGTTCAAGACAATTGGGAGTCAGGAAAAACAAGCTACGACTGGGAAAATACGTTTTGAACTTTCATCCTACTCGGAATTGTAAATCGGGAACTCTGGCCTCTTTCTTGAGCTACAACCTGAGGATCACTGACTTTATTATGATTCAACCTTTTTTCCCCCCCGAGTTCCCAGTTGTCTTGAAAGCACCATAAATCCAGAGAATGCCAGTCTTTGATGACAAAGTATGATGACAACATTTTCCGATGAAGGACCTCAATGCCACCTTCCTATTCAAGTGAGCACAGAACAAAAATGTATTCTATGCTGCTGCATAAATTATGTAATATGCCAAGAATATATGTATACTGTAGCTAAGAAAGTATGTTGTTAGTAAGCTGTTAGTAGCCCATGTGCCTCACCATAATAATTTGGTCTATTTTCACCTATTAATTTTGCCTGCTGTTCTAACTTGGTGGTGCCTATAACCTATTTTAGATAAATGTAATCATAGAATATTGTAAGAGTTTTCATTGTCTGCTTATTTAGCCCCTTTATTTATCCTACGGTTCTGACTTGGTGTACAGGGAGTACACTTTAAGAACGGCCCATGTTCTGAATTCTGTCGCTGTACATTTCAAAAGTGCCGAACAAATAGTTATATTGACTACATCCGTCGTCACGCGCTCATTGTCTTAATCAAAATAACGGATTGCCTTTTATCCGCTCGTCGTCCCCTTATGCCATAGTTTGTACATCTCAATTGTCAGTAGAAACCACATTTGTTTCAGCAAGTCAGCCATATCAGCTATATTTTTTTAAAGGCAGTAAATGAGTCTAAATACACTGTTTCGATGCCAGACAAGGCTCCGCTGATAGCCAGGTGTAGCAGTGGTAAGGTGTTGCGACTGCTATTGGGACAGCTTTATGTAGGGTCTAACAGTTTGTGGGCACCATTTGTCACCGTTATAGTGCAATTAACGTGTTGTTTAGTGTTGTGTTGTGTAGTGGCTTTGCTGGCATGCATCCGACATTGTTCGTTTTCCGAGATTTACATGCTAAAATCGCCACTGATTTTGAAAAATGTATCATTTGAATTGAATGCCATTTTAACATATTTTAACATATATTAATTGAATTATTGATATCGACAATCCTTTGTATATCAAAAATACTATTACTGGTATAAAACATTCTATGAATGTACAGTATGTTAACACGTCTTTCCATACACCTCGTTATAGTACAAATGAGCACATTCTAAAAACAGCACAGAGCCAGGGGCTGCCTTACACCAACATGCAGTGCCTTGCAAAAGGATTCATCCCCCTTGGTGTTTTACCTATTTTGTTGCATTACAACCTGTCATTTAATTGGATTTTTATTTTGATTTCATGGACATGTTATGTGTTGCATGAATATCTATCCACCCCCTTTGCTATGAAGCCCCTTAATAAGATATGGTACAAACAATTACCTTCAGAAGTAACATAATTAGTTAAATAAAGTCCACCTGTGTGCAATCTAAGTGTCACATGATCTGTGACATGATCTCAGTATATATACACAAACATATTTGGCATCTTCATAGTGGCAGGCATGTTGTGTAAATCAAATGATACAACCCCCCCCAAAACAAAAAATATTTTAATTCCAGGTTGAAAGGCAACAAAATAGGAAAAATGCTAAGTGGGGTGAATACTTTCGCAAGCCACTGTAACACTTGTAACAGCTAACACTGGGCCGGATCTGTATGTCAGTGCACTTATAATGTGTATCAAGCATTTCGCTACACTCCAAGCATTTCGCTACACTCGCATTAACATCTGCTAACCATGTGTATGTGACAAATAAAATTTGATTTGATTTGAATGTGGCTACAATAGCAGCATGTGTCTGAAGCAATAGTTCAAGCCTCTCGAGGCTAGACAGCAGCCACCAATGTCTTCATTATACCAAGGTAGAAGATGAAGAAGATTGTTTATCTTATGTTTGTTGTGTAGTAAATATTTCAGCTTTTATTTTCATTGCTTTTGATTCGTTTTTCCCCCCTGTAAACCACATTGTGTTGCATTCCGTGTCTGAAATATGCTGTACAAATAAAGCTTGATTTGATTTGAATTGATTTGATTTGAAGAAGAAAAAGAAGAAGACAAGCTAACTGCAGCATTCAGTCATTTTATAATGACTACGGGGTGACATATTCTTCCCCTCATTATGAGGAATAGGCTACTTAAATACTTTTCTGTGAAAAGACCAAAGCATTAGCTTTGGCCTGACAACATCTGCTCTGTGCTGTGAGCTAGAGATTTTTAATTGCTATATTTTCAGACACAGCTAAAATTAGGCCAGACATCCTTACACTGTCTTGACTATGTCTACACTTTTAGTAGACAACACGCTACATAGGCCTAACTGGATAAATGTGTGTCCTTGTTTATTGAGTCACTATTTTACCCTATTGTGTTCTTATTACTGTGTAACTGTTGTTGTACAGTGTATCAACAGTGATCATGATATTTGTTGCACTGTGTAAGAATAGATACACAGTAAGATGATCATTAGCAGGAATAAGAAGACTGTGAAGTGTTACCCTCTTCTGTCATATTGTTTCTGTCCAATTCAGACTGTGTTAGGATAAAACATCTGCTCGTGGATGAGGATTTACTCTAACCACACAGACATCAGAATCAACGCAAGTCAATTACACAGCTAGCATTGGCTTTGTGGTGCAAGGGAGTCTGCTATTGCATGGCTATTTATGGCCTGGCCCCGGCTAGATCAGTGACAAGGAACAATTTGAAAATGCCGTCTGAATAATCCCTTTAATTGTGAGCAATCCGTTGAACCCTCACACTCACACACACACACACACACACACACACACACACACACACACACACACACACACACACACACACACACACACACACACACACACACACACACACACACGATTAGTTTTCAATTTTAAGTTTCACATTGCACGTCACTCAAAAGTACTTAGAACATGTGGGTTAGAGGTTGATCGGAGTCTTTTCACAGAACACACTGAAAGGCTGTTGAGCTGTGCAACATTGTGCACTTAACTGGAAGATGTGCAGACTTGTTCTCGTCTCAAGATGATCCTAGATGGGTGATGGGTTGAGAGTAATGCACATTGCAAGAAGGACGGAGAACAACATTCGCTAGTTGTGATGGCACCTATAAAAAGGATGATTGATGTCAGGGTTTGTATTTCAGATTCACATCGTTGAGGAATCCTGTGAGGGTATGTTATTCTTGCTACTGAAGATACTTCGATTTTTGTTGGGGCCAATATACCGTCTCCCATCAGAGTTTGATTGAAGGGATTTTGATGTTCTTGTGTAACCCATTTAACAAAAATAGCCTGGGCAAGGCCTGATAGGAGGGCTGGGATTGATTTAATAATCTAATCAGAGAGACGTAGGGGGGATGCACTTATTGTGCACTTTATATCAGCAGAGATGGCACTTGAGGTCATTCGCTGGGAAGAACAGCCAATCACTTCACAAGACATTCTCTAATTTCCCATCTCACCCCATAATCTCTCCGATCAGGGACACTGCATGGGCCGTGTTGCTGGTTTAATATTCGCTGGTTGATGGATTTGGAGCCTTGTTTCTCACCAATGCCATTTACCTCTATTTGAAATACTATACAACCTTATTTTTCGTTGGGACAATATTGATTTCCTAATGGAGCTCAAGGTTGATCAAAAATCCTCTATCCATGAAAGAAATGGGCTGTGATTTTCTCAGCGAAGACGGCGTTTTAACATTATCTAGGACATAATCTCCATCCCGAGTGTCATGCTATTCCATAGCGCACTACTTTTGACCAGAGCCCTGTGGACCCGGGTCAAAAGTAGTTAACTACCTTGGGATAGGGTGCCAATAAGGATGCAACCATGGCCACTCCATATGGAAGCAATAATAGGCCATCGCACATTCTTCTGTCATGTAACATGAGAGCATGTGGTGGATACTATTGGTATCCCTGAGTGATTCCATGGAGCATCACAACTGGGTCAAATGGATAAAGCAACTGAGACAGACAAGAAGCTGTCAACATATTGTGGTTATCAAATAACATCTGTCCAAGAGTTGAGAGAGTTGGATTTTGTTATATAGAACATCCATCCTTCATTAACATAACATCATGCATAATATGCTATATATAGTATGCATTGTTGAATACAGTGAATAATTACTGTACTGCAAAAAAGTGATATCTAAGCAAGACTACATATCTTATATTGAGGGATAATTAGCTTATCATTTGAGTTTCTTGTGTGTTTTTTCTTACCAAAGCTAAATTATCTAGCATCATATGCAGACGATTTTGTTTTGCAAGTCATTTATTTTATTTCAATAACTGTTTCAATATATTTTATCTTAATGTGACGACTAAGGTAAAATATCTTGAAAAATATCTTGAAATAAGATACGTTTCATATATCGATTTCATATATCAGTTATCATACAAAAAGACTGTATTAAGACAAAGAAAACCCTGGATGATCCTAAAGGAAATCATACTTTAGTAAACAGTCATTTTGCAGGGATGTCTTATATGGAACAGCTAGTCATATACGGAACAGCTAGTCTTATATGAAACAGCTAGTCATATACGGAACAGCTAGTCATATACGGAACAGCTAGTCATATACGGAACAGCTAGTCTTATATGAAACAGCTAGTCATATACGGAACAGCTAGTCATATACGGAACAGCTAGTCATATACGGAACAGCTAGTCTTATATGAAACAGCTAGTCATATACGGAACAGCTAGTCTTATATGAAACAGCTAGTCATATACGGAACAGCTAGTCATATACGGAACAGCTAGTCATATACGGAACAGCTAGTCTTATATGAAACAGCTAGTCATATACGGAACAGCTAGTCTTATATGAAACAGCTAGTCATATACGGAACAGCTAGTCATATACGGAACAGCTAGTCTTATATGAAACAGCTAGTCTTATATGGAACAGCTTGTCTTATATGGAACAGCTAGTCTTATATGGAACAGCTAGTCATATATGGAACAGCTAGTCATATATGGAACAGCTTGTCTTATATGGAACAGCTAGTCTTATATGGAACAGCTAGTCATATATGGAACAGCTAGTCATATATGGAACAGCTTGTCTTATATGGAACAGCTAGTCGTGTATGGAACAGCTCGTCATATATGGATTTTGTCATTCTCTACAATATCAGCACTGTCACGCCTTGGTCATTGTATTTTGTGTTTTGTTATAAGTTTGGGTAGGCCAGGGTGTGACATGGGTTTAGGTTGTTGTATTTCGTATTGGGGTTTTGTATTATTGGGGATTGCGGTTGAGTAGGGGTGTGTCTAGTTAGGCTTGGCTGCCTGAGGCGGTTCTCAATTAAGAGTCAGGTGCTTCTCGTTGTCTCGGATTGGGAACCGTATTTAGGTAGCCTGAGTTCACTTTGTATTCGTGGGTGATTGTACCTGTCTTTGTGTATTCACCAGATAGGCTCAGTCACTTGGTTTTTTCTTTTCAATTGTTTTGGAAGAGAAGAGAACGAGCGCCATTCTCCTTGCGGAGATGGTGCTAAATACATCAACACGGTCGGTCCCTGGGATTGGGCTGGCCAACACGATTCGGTTTGCTTGGAAGGAAAAGGAGTTTGAGCCTTTAGGACGGGAATCCTTTGGAAGGATAATATTGATGGGGATTCTAAAGCTGACGGTGAAGGACGTGTTTTGTTTCCAAGGCAACTCGTTGGAGGGAGCAAACGACGTGGCACTACATACAGAGGAGAAACACGATGATATCCTGAGAAGGGCAAGAGCAGTGGGAGGTGAGAGGCCGATGTGCCACTACGAAATAACAAGCCTGGCGAAGAATAACTTTAGGGTTGTAACTGTAAACATTTACAACCCTTACGTTAAGGACGAAGAGGTGAGGGCTTTTCTGGGGAGATACATGGATAACGTCTCCTCAGCAAGGCACCTCAAAGACTCCCTTGGGTTTTGGAATGGGAGGAGAGGCTTCCAGGCCCTCCTCAGAGAGGACCCAAGGGGACATGGTGGCTACCTCCATCCTCCTGCAATGTTCTCCCTAGGGGCTGACAGGGGGACGTTGTATTATGCACGTCAGCCCCCATTTTGCAGACGCTGTATGGCCTATGGTCACATATTCGCCTCATGCAGTGCAAGAAAATGCAGATTTTGTGCATCTGAGGATCACGAGGCGAGGGATTGTGACAAGCCTAAGACGTGCCATGGGTGTGGCTCGTCAGCACACCTGTGGAGGGGTGCCCGGCCCGTCAGAGGTCATATGCGTCTGCGGCTGGGGGGAGCAGGAGCGGGGGATGGGGGAAGAAGAGGAGGGGAAGGAAGCACGCCTCATGACCAGAGTTCAGGTCCAGAGGGGAAGGCCACAAGGAAGGAGGAGGAGCCAGAAGCGGCGGATGGAAGAGAGAAGGAAACGGAAGACACGGGAGTAGGAGAACCAGAAAAAGCGGCGGAAGAAGGCAACCGAGTGGAGGAGCATGAGAGAGAAGAAAGCGAGGGAGGAGTGGTGGAGAAGGAGACGGTGGAAGAGAAAGTGGACTGGGGGAAAGTGCCATGGTGGAAGAGATGAGGGGTATGGTGGAGGAGCTGGCGGGGGGAGGGTGGTATCTCTTCACTGCCGCCATCACCAAAGAAGAGTATGAAGAGGAGGGGGCGATTGGCCGACAGTGAGGGGGAAGGGATGGCCAAGAGAGTGATGGGGGCGGGAGAAACCTCTGGGTTGCTGCTGGTTTCCCCAGGCCCTCAACTTCTGTTGGGTGGGGACACACATAACAAGACTCAGGACTGGGTACAAGAGGAGGTGGGGAGTTTTTTGTTTGGGGACTCAGCCTCCCCAATTTTTTTCCAAACCAGCTGCAACACTGGGGAGGGGGAGGATTGTGGGGGTAGACCCAGGGTGCAGGGCACTCCGGAGCCAAACACTATTCCTGCATCCTGGGAGGGTGTGATGGAGGAAGAGGGGGGGATGTCGGGATTACGGATGGTGTTCTCACCGGTAGATATGGAGCAGGGGAGCATCGGGTGAGTCTCCTATTTTCTGTTTTTTCTGTCTGGGTTTAGAATTTGAGTGTATTACATGTATTTATTTTTCATGGAGTCTAATTTTACTTTTGTTAGTTTAAATGTAAGGGGTTTAAGGGATTTTGTTAAGAGGAGGGCGGTTTTTAGTTATTTGGAGGGTGTGGGGTTTGATTTTTGTTTTTTACAGGAGGTTCACCTGAGGGATGGAGGGGATGTTATTAGGTTTAAGAGGGAGTGGGACAAGGGGGAGTCGGTTTGGGGTGTTGGGGGGTGCACTCATCGGGGGGTAGGGATTTTGTGTGGGCACAGGGAGGTAAAAGTAGAGGATTCTTTCGTGGTAATGCAGGGGAGGGTTATAGGGGTGGATGTCACGATAAGGGATTGTAAATTTAGATTAGTGGTGGTGTATGGGCCACAGGTGGTGGCAGACAGAAGGGAGATGGTGGACTGTCTGACGCCCCTGTGTGTCACAAATAGGAAATTAGTGATAGGGGGATTTTAATACAGATTTAGGAAGAGGGGGGATAGCAGTGCGGGCGCCATTGCCAGGCTAATGGCTTGCCATGGTCTGGTAGATGGTGGTCTGCACACTACTCCGAAAATGGACGGTCCTACATGGCGTAACTCCAGGGGTTGAGCGGAGGCTCGACTATATTTTTGTACCCAGGTCTTTGGGTAAGTTGTCTGGGCGGCTGTTGCCTGTTTTCTTTTCGGATCACGACGGGGTGCTCCTGCAGGTGGGGTCGCCAGTCTGCCTCTTTGGTAGAGGGTACTGGAAGCTAGATCGGGATGTGCTGGAGGAGCAGGCTTTTGTTGACGGGTTTTATGGTTTCTTTTGGAGGCTTGAGGGCCTCCGGTCCATGTGCGAGGGGTGTTAGAGTGGTGGGAATTAGTTAAGGTGAGGATTAGGGCTTTTATAATAGGGTATTGCAAGAGGAAAAAAAGGGAGGAGAGGAGGGAGGTGGATCGTATCCAGAGGTTAATTGAACTCGAATACGAGGCAGGCAACCTCGGCGGGTCGTTTGACTGGGAGAGATCCGCAACCCTAAAGGCGCAGCTCAGGGAGTTGCAGGAGCGGAAGGCTCAAGCTTTCCTTGAGCGAGCGCATAGTGGCTTTCTAGAACATAATGAGACTTGTTCTGCTATGTTCTTTAAGTTGGTTAGGGCAAGACAGAGTAGGAAGGTAATGCATGGTGTTAGGGAAGAAAATGGTAGTATAGTTAGAGAACCAGAGGATATGGTCAGGGTGACAACTAATCATTTCCAAGGTTTATTTAAGGAAAGGGAAATAGATGTAGAGCAGGGAAATGTGTTTTTAGAACACTTGTCCAGGCGGTTGCCGGAGGACATTAGAGAAGTGATGGAGGCCCAGATCTCACTAGAAGAGGTTGAGAGCGCTCTTAGGAGGATGGGAAAAGGGAAGGTGCCTGGGATAGATGGGCTGCCGGCTGAGTTTTATCTCAAGTTTTGGGGTATACTTGGACCAGTGGTCCTCGAAGTCTTGAAGGCCATCCTTGAGACGGGGGTCCCGGGAGGATCAATGGCTGTTGGTGTGCTGTATAGTTTCACGTTCCGTCTGTTGTTTTGTATCTCACAGTTATTTCATGTATCGCTATTTCCTTTATTAAAGCACATGAGTAACCTACACGCTGCATTTCGGTCCGACTCTCTTCTTTAAACAGACGAACGCCGTTACAAGCACAGGGCTTGTTGCTAATGTAGCAGTTTCTGGGCCCAGTTTTTTAGTTATCTGTTCGGATTTCAGCAGTCAGATAGGATTAAATGCATAGAAATAGAATGAATATACCTTGGCATCATTCTCTTGAATGGGGACTCCGGTTCTTTTAATTTGATTTCTATGAATTTAATCCTATTTGAATGACAAAATCTGATCAGATAACTTTTGAAAAACTGGGCACTGTTGATTGACGATTGAATACCACACAATAACTGTAGTTAGAAGCATGACTTCACTGCCTAATCATTGCTTTACTGTTTAAATGCTATGATCACAAGGCTCCCCCTGTTTTACTGTTTAAATGGCTATGATCACAAGGCTCCTCCTCCTGTTTTACTGTTTAAATGGCTATGATCCCAAGGTTATTCCTAATCACTGTTTTACTGTTAAAATGGCTATGATCACAAGGCTCCTCGTTATGATCACTTCCATTCAACATGTCAATATCCAGATTGCACCAAGGATTGCAAAACCACGTAAATTGCAGGTTATCTAGCAGCTGTGTCCCAAATGGCAACCCTATTCCCCTATATAGCGTGCTACTTTTGACCAGGGTCCATGGCACTAGCCCTATAGGCCATTTGAATTGGGACGCAGCCAAGTTCTGTACATTTTAATTGATGTACTACTACAGAGAGACACCTCTCCTGTGGCAATGGATCAGTCTCCCTAGTCTCCCACAGAGTCTAGCCTCACCATCTCTAATTAAAGCTACTTTTCATTCCGGGCACAGTGGAAGCGCAGGTCCCCATAACAATTAAGGACAGGCTTCCTCCACTGGTCCTCTGTGAGAAGAAAGGGGCCATCCAGGGCACTGACTATCCCTCCACTCTCCCCATTATTGGATTCACTTCTCTGTCTGAATAGAATCCCATATATCGAGCACCAGCAGGGAGAGAGAGGCTGGCAGACCCACACACAATCAAGCATATATCAGACACAAGGAGATAGAGAGGACAAACACATACAGTGCCTTGCAAAAGTTTTCATCCCCCTTGGCGTTTTACCTATTTTGTTGCATTACAACCTGTAATTGAAGTGCATTTTTTATTTGGATTTCATGTAATTGACATACACAAAATAGTCCAAATTGGTGAAGTGAAATGAAAAAAATAACTTGTTTAAAATGTAAAATTAAAAAAGTCAAACAGAAAAGTGGTGCGTGCATATGTACGGTATTGCCCTCTTTTGCTATGAAGCCCCTAAATAAGATCTGGTGCAACCAATTACCTTCAGAAGTAACATAATTAGTTAAATAAAGTCCACCTGTGTGCAATCTAAGTGTCATGTGATCTGTTACATGATCTCAGTATGTATACACCTGTTCTGAAAGGCTCCAGAGTCTGCAACACCACTAAGCAAGGGGCACCATGAAGACCAAAGAGCTCTCCAAACAGGTCAGGGACAAAGTTGTGGAAAAGTACAGATCAGGGTTGGGTTATAAAAAATATCAGAAACTTTGAACATCCCATGGAGCACCATTAAATCCATTATTAAAAAATGGAAAGAATATGGCACCACAACAAACCTGCCAAGAGAGGGCCACCCACCAAAACTCATGGACCAGGCAAGGAGGGCATTAATCGGAGAGGCAACAAAGAGACCAAAGATAACCCTGAAGGAGCTGCAAAGCTCCACAGCGGAGACTAGAGTATCTGTCCAGAGGACCACTTTAAGCAGAACACTCCACAGAGCTGGGGTTTACGGACGAGTGGCTAGAAAAAAGCCATTGCTTAAGTAAAAAAATAAGCAAACACATTTGGTGTTCGCCAAAAGGTATGTGGGAGACTCCCCAAACATATGGAAGAAGGTACTCTGGTCAGATGAGACAAAAATGGAGCTTTTTGGTCATCAAGGGAAGCGCTATGTCTGGCACAAACCTAACACCCCTCACCACCCCGAGAATACCATCCCCAGGATGTTTTTCATTGGCAGTGACTGGGAAACTGGTCAGAATTGAAGAAATGATGGATGGCACTAAATACAGGGAAATTCTTGATGGAAACCTGTTTCAGTCTTCCAGAGATTCAAGACTGGGACGGGGTTCACCTTCCAGCAGGACAGTGACCCTAAACAGCTGTAATTGCTGCAAAAGGTGGCTCTACAAAGTATTGACTTGGGGTGAATAGTTATGCACGCTCAAGTTTTCTGTTTTTTTTGTCTTATTTCTTGTTTGTTCCACAATAAAAAACTATTTTGCATCTTCAAAGTGGTAGGCATGTTGTGTAAATCAAATGATAACCCCCCCCCCAAAAAAATCCCCGGAGCCAGTAGTGATGATCCATGGCCCGGAGCCTGTAGTGATGATCCATGGCCCGGAGCCTGTAGTGATGATCCTTGGCACGAAGCCTCCAGTGATGATCCTTGGCACGAAGCCTCCAGTGATGATCCATGGCCCGGAGCCTGCAGTGAAAATCCAGGGCACGGAGCCTCCAGCGACGGTCCCCAGTCCGGAGCCTGCAGCGACGGTCCCCAGTCAAGAGCTTGCAGTGACGATCTACGATCCGGAGGTCCCGGTGACGATCCCTGCACCGGAGGCGCCACCGAAGTGGGGGGAGCCTAAAGCGGAGCGGGGTCTGCGTCCCGCACCGGAGCACCCTCCGAGAGTAGATGCCCACCTGGGGTACTGTCACGCCCTGACCTTAGAGATCCTTATTTATTCTCTATGTTTGGTTGGGTTAGGGTGTGACTCGGGTGGGAAAATCTACATTTTCTATTTCTTTGTTGTTTTCCCGAGTGTGGTTCCCAATCAGAGGCAGCTGTCTATCATTGTCTATGATTGGGGATCATATATAAGTTGTGATTTTCCGTTTGGGTTTTGTGGGGTGTTATTTTCTGTTTAGTGTCTGTGCCTGACGGAACTGTTCGCTTTCGTTTTTGGATTTGTTATTTTTGTTTGAGTGTTTCTTGTAAATAAAGATCATGAACACTTTCCACGCTGCGCTTCGGTCCCCTCTTCCTTCCACCGACGACGAGCGTTACACATTGTTGGAAAAGGACCCCTAAGTAAGCATTTCATAGTTCGTCTACACCCGTTGTTTACGGAGCATTTGACAAATAACATTTGATTTGATTTTGATATGATATTCAGGACACTGGATGTGAAATGTCTCTATCATCACAACCACGGAAGCTGGTGTATAATGGTCCATGAATCGTGTGAATATTGAGGCTTTTCCAAAGCAGGCATGTCAATCCTTTCTGTGTTAGTCTGTCCCTGATGGTACAGGAGACAAACGGAAAAAAAAGTGTTAAATCCATGGCTGTCTCCATGGTGAGGGGCACTGATCATGCAGTGGCTCCCGAGTGAGGCAGCGGTCTAAGGCACTGTATCTCAGTGCTAGAGGCATCACTACAGACCCTGGTTTGATCCCTGGTTGTATCATAACTGGCTGTGATCGGGAGTCCCATAGGGCGGTGCACAATTGGTCCGGGTTAGGGGAGGGTTTGGCCGGGGTAGGACATCATTGTAAAATAAGAATATGTTCTTAACTGACTTGCCTAGTTAAATGAAAAATGCTCTACCTCTTAGAGCCACAGCAAGCCCAGGCAGATAACGTTTCCATTAGGCCATTATTTTAAACCATCTCACCCTGTAATGGACTGGCAGCCCTGGTCCCTGTGTGGCTATCTTATCCCCATATGTCCAGATCTGTCTGTCCAGGCCCTGCAGCTGCCCAAAGGTGTGAGCCTGGCTGATTGCTGATGGCTTAGTGTGCCTGCCTCAGAGTGCCTTGCTGCCTACTGCTGTGCAGAGGTGCTGAAGTGTTGCTCAGCCTAACTCAGATTGGGCCCCATGAGGAGTCGTTAATTACACTGGAGTGGTTGCCTTGGAGAGGTTTACTAATGTTTATTTTTTTTAAACTCCCCTTCTCTGATGTGGGCGGGGAAAATAGAAATATACCGTAAAGCAATTAAGTTGTGGCATCAAAATGTTACATACAAATTATGCAAATAGGCTTTGAGACAGTTATACAGCCATGTACGGCCTCTATAAACTAAATTAGTGTGAAATCGTTTGTTGTCAAGAGATTTGTTGTCCCGGCCCCAGTCTTATCTGTACTTCATCCATAGCCTAACCCCTAACCCCTAACCCTGACCTAACACCTACAGTATAACGAGCCTATTATTGAGCCATGGTTAAAAGCGCTGCCAGCTTCCTAGTAGCATATATTAGGGGCTGGGTCCCAAATGGCACTCTATTCCCTATATAGTGCACTACTTTTGACCAGGAACTAGATTCCTATAGGCCCTGGTCAAATGTGGTGCACTATATAGGGAATAGGATGCCATTGTGGATGCATTCCCAGTAGATTAGAGATAAGAAGGAAGACACACTGGGGCCTTAAAAGTTTCAACAGAAAGGTTTAATCAACAACAAATTTATTGTTGTTCACAGTTTTATTCATACGCATCATCACCAGTAACAAAATGCGTGATTTCCATCTAGCCTTTTTTTAAACATTTTTTTATTGCTGCTTTTTATTTTATAAAAATGTACGAACAGGTAACATACATCACTTTAGACCAATAAATGTACAGTGTAACAGTTCAAAGTTGAAACACAATCTGTAGTACATTCCTATTGTAGTACCATGCACATAAATATAACCTACAGTAGGTCAAAATATAAACAATAAATATATATGAAGTTCATTCAATTTGAGTCTGAATGCCAAACAAACAATAGGCATAGATATGACAGTGTTCAAGCATTGATATAGTTTCAACATAAAAACAAATGAAACAGAGTAATAATCTCTCGTGTCCATTAGGTCATTTGTGGGTTTGTGTTGATGGGAGAGCTGATGAACCTCATAAACCCCAAGAAAGCATTATATGTGTTTCATTGATATTTCTAAACAGCGCACAGCAATGCCTTCAAATACATAACCATGCCACGTTTTACATTTCAATGGGGCTTTCAAGTTTTACAGCATGTTAGAAAAATAATTGGTTCTGTATGTACAGTTACTATGATGATTGACAGCGTTAGTTATTTACAGTACACATGTCAGCTGCTCCAGGTCCACAATCCATTGAAGAACAAATAGTTGTTCCACTTTCTTAAAGGAGCTAACACGTTGCCCATATCAAGCCATTTGGTTGCGTCCCAAATGGCACCCTATTACCTATATAGTACACTACTATGAGACCTGGCCAATAGTAGTGTGATATATAGGGAATAGGGTACGATTTAGGATACACATGTTTGACTGATGATCAAAATGGTACAGTAAAGTGGTTAAATAATATGATGAGTTTATATACCATTATACTGTTGACATCGTTCATATTGATTTATTCACTAATGCTCGATGTTTCGGAGATCTTTATACTAAATATGACTCATTTTCACAATAGCTTAATTCAATCAACTAGAAACTTGATATTCAGTCAACATTCTAAAAGAATTCACTACCTTTATATGTCTTAGGGTCATTTTTGCTTTATGTTTCGATCGGGCAAAAGATTTGCCATAAAGAATCGTGCTAATGATGAGTAAACTATGATAATATAAGTGATGAACATGATGTATACATTTAAGGAAACCTTAAAACAGACAAATGTATCCCAAATAAAATAGAACAAATAAATAATCCAACATTTCGGGGAGCTAACAATGATATTAGAAAAAAAGAATCCTCAATATTTCTATGTAAAAATGGTCAAAAGAAATAACTGCATTCTGTGATAAATACTCCACTTGACTTATTGAGGGAAAGCAAACTGATTTTCTTGGCAGCTACATGCATCCATACATGAGTTCTGTATCACCTCCAATGTTCAGAGTTTTTTCATCCTCTTAATGTATCCATCAACAACAACGAGGCATGTGCACAGGTAGGGGTATACCTATGTCAGACCCCTGGGACTTTGCCCTTCCACTCAATATTGGGTGGTCACTCATTCTTTTTTTTTGTTGTATACAGTTCTTGTGGTTGTTGTTCTGAACCCACTGCCCCCAAGTCGTCAAGTTCGCCACCCCCCCACCCATCCGTTGGTCTGCCCTGTACGGAGCTCATGTGCACCTGGTTGTGCATTTTACCCAGTCTACCCTGTACGGATATTGCACACGCCCGGTATCCAAACATGCATGGCTTGTGATGCGGCTCACCAGTCGAGTGGGTGTAGCAAGCTATCTAGTTTAAATATCAACAGTACTGCCACACCATAGCAGCATAACATTTGATTAACACTTGATATCGCTTGATTTACATCATCATCAATATTCGGTCTGGTTGGCTGATATGCAGCAGCAGTTCATCATTTATTTCCTCATAGAATCATAGCCACGGGAAGGGTGCTGGAGGTGCTGCAGGACACCTGATAAATTGAAATACATTTGGCAACGTTCTAGAATTACTGCTGTCCGTTCAGAAATAAATGAAATAATTCAGAATAGCCTACTGCACCAAGAGTAGGCCTATAATTTAGCCACAAAGGATCAATAGGACATTTTTTTTAAAATTGCTTAGCTGTGGATTGTGTGTAGCCCAGTCACAGTCTACAGTTAGGAACGCACTGCAAATCTGTCTGTGAACAGCATATACAATTGTGGGAAACACAGGCTGGAAAGCAAATGGCTCCTGCTGAAAAGAGAATACTGAAATCTGTCTGCTGTAGGCTACCACAACAGTTTATTAACTTGCAAATAGGCTATTTGAGCAAACATTATTTACAAGAGAGGGATCAGCTTTTGGCACGAGTGCATCAGCCATCGCCGGTGAGTGAGCGGCGCATCATTGGGTGAGTCAATGACACTGGAAAGCTTTTTTAGGATTATAATGTCCTCCTCATATTGTAAATATGTGTGTCTCCACACACCTAGGCCCAGGCTATTGATGGGTTCAAGACAAAGTTGTTTTCATTGAGCTCAGACTCTGTCAGTGTCAAAAGTAGCCTATCTTTTGGTCATTTGTGCGGAATTAAAAAAGATTCTGTCAAAGTCTCCAGTCATGTACATTTACATAGAGTTGCATGACATGCATTTATAAAAAGGCCCAATTGTTTTCGGACACTACGTTACTAAAAAAAATTCCCCATGTGTGCAGCTTCTGTAAGCACCTCTACTCTACTGCTCTATGCCACTAGGGAAATGTCCAGAGAGGACATATGAATAAAAAACAATTCCTCGTTATGTCGAGAATCACAACTTATTTCTCTCATGATCACTACATAACAAAAGTAGTTTTTTTTTCGAGATCACAAGACCATTTTCTCATGATCACAAAAGTTGTTTTGTCGAGACCACGAGAAACTTTATAAATAGGAGTGGACGTATTGATGATAGATGGACAGTATGGTTGAGGCTTATGTTAGTTAGCTAGCTAAGTTAGCTAGTTAAATTAGGTATTGGGGGGGCTTAGCTAGCTAGTTTATACATTAAGGTTACTCTGCAGCATAGAGAGAGAGTATTAACTCTACAGTTAAGAGTTATCGTAGCTTTCTAGAATGATTGTCAAACCACTTGATGAACTTAGGACTGCCAGAGCATCTAGCTAGCTGACGTTACGGGCTGGTATAGCGTTAGCTACAGTGACTAATCGTAGCTAGTAAGCTATATAAACTTGCAAACAATGAAAAAGTCCACAGATATCTCTTCTTTCTTTAAAAGAAGAAGAGTAGTACAGGGGAGACTCAGCCGACAGGGGAGCAGCAGCAGAGGGTTAACGTTAGTGAGGATGCAGTCGAAGATGATGATAACATCATTGAGCAAGCCAATGAACAGGCGGAGGCAGCGAGAGAGCATGACAGAACAGAGGCAGAACATGACAGCGACGAACAGGCACAGGCAGCATCAGTGACAGAGCACAGTGAAGAACAACAGACGGCAGCATGGCACGAAAGTGCAGAACAGGCAGCAACAACAGTTTCTCATGTTATAATTATTATTGTTATAAAATCAGAATAACTGATTTTTGTCTCGTTTCATCCGAGATATATCCCAGTCAGGAGCAGAGAGGCCCAAACAGCCACATCTGATGTTTTTCGCTCGAACCCTTCGGGGAGATAGAAGATGGGGCTTCATGAAAGAGTGGAACAGTAAGCATACAGTGCCTTGAGAAAGTATTCACCACCCTTGGCATTTTTGCTATTTTGTTGCCTTACAACCTGGAATTAAAATTGATTTTTGGGGGGGTTGTATCATTTAATTTACACAACATGTCTACCACTTTGAAGATGCAAAATCTTTTTTTATTGTGGAACAATAATTACGCAACGTAACGTAACCAACACTGCTAGCTAGCCAGCTAGCTCCCGAAAAGCAGCATTGTAGAAACTTCACACTCAACGGTACGACTTGATTAGGGTAGTGTCAACAACGCAGCTAGCCTACCCCAGCAGTACTCTATCATTTTAATCATTTTAGTCAATTAGATTCTTGCTACGTAAGCTTAACTTTCTGAACATTCGAGACGTGTAGTCCACTTGTCATTCCAATCTCCTCTGCATTAGCGTAGCCTCTTCTCTAGCCTGTCAACTATGTGTCTGTCTATCCCTGTTCTCTCCTCTCTGCACAGACCATACAAACGCTCCACACCGCATGGCCGCAGCCACCCTAATCTGGTGGTCCCAGCGCACGACCCACGTGGAGTTCCAGGTCTCCGGTAGCCTCTGGAACTGCCGATCTGCGGCCAACAAGGCAGAGTTCATCTCAGCCTATGCCTCCCTCCAGTCCATCGACTTCTTGGCTCTGACGGAAACATGGATCACCACAGACAACACCGCTACTCCTACTGCTCTCTCTTCGTCCGCCCACGTGCTCTCGCACACCCGAGAGCTTCTGGTCAGCGGGGTGGTGGCACCGGGATCCTCATCTCTCCCAAGTGGTCATTCTCTCTTTCTCCCTTACCCATCTGTCTATCGCCTCCTTTGAATTCCATGCTGTCACAGTTACCAGCCCTTTCAAGCTTAACATCCTTATCATTTATCGCCCTCCAGGTTCCTCGGAGAGTTCATCAATGAGCTTGATGCCTTGATAAGCTCCTTTCCTGAGGACGGCTCACCTCTCACAGTTCTGGGCGACTTTAACCTCCCCACGTCTACCTTTGACTCATTCCTCTCTGCCTCCTTCTTTCTACTCCTCTCCTCTTTTGACCTCACCCTCTCACCTTCCCCCCCTACTCACAAGGCAGGCAATACGCTCGACCTCATCTTTACTAGATGCTGTTCCTCCACTAACCTCATTGCAACTCCCCTCCAAGTCTCCGACCACTACCTTGTATCCTTTTCCCTCTCGCTCTCATCCAACACTTCCCACACTGCCCCTACTCGGATGGTATCGCGCCGTCCCAACCTTCGCTCTCTCTCCTCTTCCATCCTATCATCTCTTCCCTCTGCTCAAACCTTCTCCAACCTATCTCCTGATTCTGCCTCCTCAACCCTCCTCTCCTCCCTTTCTGCATCCTTTGACTCTCTATGTCCCCTATCCTCCAGGCCGGCTCGGTCCTCCCTCCCGCTCCGTGGCTCGACGACTCATTGCGAGCTCACAGAACAGGGCTCCGGGCAGCCGAGCGGAAATGGAGGAAAACTCGCCCCCTGCGGACCTGGCATCCTTTCACTCCCTCCTCTCTACATTTTCCTCCTCTGTCTCTGCTGCTAAAGCCACTTTCTACCACTCTAAATTCCAAGCATCTGCCTCTAACCCTAGGAAGCTCTTTGCCACCTTCTCCTCCCTCTTGAATCCTCCTCCCCCTCCCTCCTCCCTCTCTGCAGATGACTTCGTCAACCATTTTGAAAAGAAGGTCGACGACATCCGATCCTCGTTTGCTAAGTCAAACGACACCGCTGGTTCTGCTCACACTGCCCTACCCTGTGCTCTGACCTCTTTCTCCCCTCTCTCTCCAGATGACATCTCGCGTCTTGTGACGGCCGGCCGCCCAACAACCTGCCCGCTTGACCCTATCCCCTCCTCTCTTCTCCAGACCATCTCCGGTGACCTTCTCCCTTACCTCACCTCGCTCATCAACTCATCCCTGACCGCTGGCTACGTCCCTCCCGTCTTCAAGAGAGCGAGAGTTGCACCCTTCTGAAAAAACCTACACTCGATCCCTCCGATGTCAACAACTACAGACCAGTATCCCTTCTTTCTTTTCTCTCCAAAACTCTTGAACGTGCCGTCCTTGGCCAGCTCTCCCGCTATCTCTCTCAGAATGACCTTCTTGATCCAAATCAGTCAGGTTTCAAGACTAGTCATTCAACTGAGACTGCTCTTCTCTGTATCACGGAGGCGCTCCGCACTGCTAAAGCTAACTCTCTCTCCTCTGCTCTCATCCTTCTAGACCTATCGGCTGCCTTCGATACTGTGAACCATCAGATCCTCCTCTCCACCCTCTCCGAGTTGGGCATCTCCGGCGCGGCCCACGCTTGGATTGCGTCCTACCTGACAGGTCGCTCCTACCAGGTGGCGTGGCGAGAATCCGTCTCCTCACCACGTGCTCTCACCACTGGTGTCCCCAGGGCTCTGTTCTAGGCCCTCTCCTATTCTCGCTATACACCAAGTCACTTGGCTCTGTCATAACCTCACATGGTCTCTCCTATCATTGCTATGCAGACAACACACAATTAATCTTCTCCTTTCCCCTTCTGACGACCAGGTGGCGAATCGCATCTCTGCATGTCTGGCAGACATATCAGTGTGGATGACGGATCATCACCTCAAGCTGAACCTCGGCAAGACGGAGCTGCTCTTCCTCCCGGGAAGGACTGCCCGTTCCATGATCTCGCCATCACGGTTGACAACTCCATTGTGTCCTCGTCCCAGAGCGCTAAGAACCTTGGCGTGATCCTGGACAACACCCTGTCGTTCTCAAATAACATCAAGGCGGTGGCCCGTTCCTGTAGGTTCATACTCTACAACATCCGCAGAGTACGACCCTGCCTCACACAGGAAGCGGCGCAGGTCCTAATCCAGGCACTTGTCATCTCCCGTCTGGATTACTGCAACTCGCTGTTGGCTGGGCTCCCTGCCTGTGCCATTAAACCCCTACAACTCATCCAGAACGCCGCAGCCCGTCTGGTGTTCAACCTTCCCAAGTTCTCTCACGTCACCCCGCTCCTCCGCTCTCTCCACTGGCTTCCAGTTGAAGCTCGCATCCGCTACAAGACCATGGTGCTTGCCTACGGAGCTGTGAGGGAAACGGCACCTCAGTACCTCCAGGCTTTGATCAGGCCCTACACCCAAACAAGGGCACTGCGTTCATCCACCTCTGGCCTGCTCGCCTCCCTACCACTGAGGAAGTACAGTTCCCGCTCAGCCCAGTCAAAACTGTTCGCTGCTCTGGCCCCCCAATGGTGGAACAAACTCCCTCACGACGCCAGGACAGCGGAGTCAATCACCACCTTCCGGAGACACCTGAAACCCCACCTCTTTAAGGAATACCTAGGATAGGATAAAGTAATCCTTCTCCCCTCCCCCCCTTAAAAGACCTAGATGCACTATTGTAAAGTGGCTGTTCCACTGGATGTCATAAGGTGAAAGCACCAATTTGTAAGTCGCTCTGGATAAGAGCGTCTGCTAAATGACTTAAATGTAAATGTAAACAAACAAGAAATAAGACGAAAAAACTGAACTTGAGCGTGCATAACTACCCAAGTCAATACTTTGTAGAGCCACCTTTTGCAACAATTACAGCTGCAAGTCTCTTGGGGTATGTCTCTATAAGCTTGGCACATCTAGCCGCTGGGATTTTTGCCCATTCTTCAAGGCAAAACTGCTCCAGCTCCTTCAAGGTGGATGGGTTCCGCTGGTGTACAGCAATCTTTAAGTCATACGACAGATTCTCAAATTGGATTGAGGTCTGGGCTTTAACTAGGCCAATCCAAGACATTTCAATGTTTCCCCTTAAACCACTCAAGTGTTGCTTTAACAGTATGATTAGGGTCATTGTCCTGCTGGAAGGTGAACCTCCCAACACCTCTCAAATCTCTGGAAGACAAACAGGTTACCCTCAAAAATGTCCCTGTAGTTAGCACCATCCATCATTCCTTCAATTCTGATCAGTTTCCCAGTCCCTGCAGATGAAAAACATCCCCACAGCATAATGCATAATGTTTGCACCAAACATAGCGTTTCCCTTTACTCTCATCTGACCAGATTACCTTCTTATATATATTTGGAGAGTCTCCCACATACCTTTTGGTGAACACCAAACATGTTTGCTTATCTTTTTCTTTAAGCAATGTTTTTTTTCTGGCCACTCTTCCATAAAGCCCAGCTCTGTGGAGTGTATGGCTTAAAGTGGTCCTATGGATAGATACTCCCATCTCCACTGTGGAGCTTTGCAGCTCCTTCAGGGTTATCTTTGGTCTCTTTGTTGCCTCTCTGATTAATGCCCTCCTTGCCTGGTCCATGAGTTTTGGTGGGTGGCACTCTTTTTTTATAACCCCACCCTGATCTGTACCTCTCCACAACTTTGTCCCTGACCTGTTTGGAGAGCTCCTTGGTCTTCATGGTGCCCCTTGCTTAGTGGGGCCTTTCAGAACAGGTGTATATATACTGAGATCATGTAACAGATCATGTAACACTTAGATTGCACACAGGTGTACTTTATTTAACTATGTGACTTCTGGGGGTAATTGGTTTCACCAGACCTTATTTAGGGGCTTCATAGCAAAGGGGTTGAATACATATGCACGCACCACTTTTCCGTTTTATATTTTTGAATGGTTTTTAAACAAGTCTTTTTTTTTCATTTCACTTCACCAATTTGGACTATTTTATGTATGTCCATTACATGAAATCCAAATAAAAATGAATTTACATTACAGGTTGTAATGCAACAAAATAGGTCAAACGGCAAGGGGGATGAATACTTTTACAAGGCACTGTAAATGGCTGGAATACTCTCATACTAAAGACTGTCTACTTCTATGCCTGCCGGCACTTCAGTCTCCCCTCCTCAGGCGATTCAGTGTTTACATCTGAAGAGGGGTTAAGAAATTGGAAAAAAGAAACTTACAAAGATGAGGGATTTGTAGGCCATGCCCAATCAGAATAACATGCTATGTTAACATGGGCAGACTATGAAAAGTCGACTGCAATCAAATGCTCTCTCTCAGCCATCCTTAAATGCAGAGTATGATAAATTAGTGAGGGAAAATAGAGAGTACATTTAAAACTGTTGGAGAAACCCTGCTCCTCACTGCTATGCAAAACTTTACACAGAGAGCACATAAAGAAACGGAAGGTCAGAATAAAGGACATTCCCTCTCTATTATGGAACTGCTAGCCAAGCATGATCACACAGTCAAAAGAAAAATGAAGTCAAAGAAATCAAAGAAATGTCAAAGAAATACAACATACTTTGGGCATAGTACACAAAACAAAATAACTGATTGCCTGGCCCGAAATGGTCCGCACCTCAATAATTAGTGAAGTTGCACAAAGTGAGGCTTTCAGCATTATGGTTGACGAGATCAAAGACATTAGCAAGAAGGAACAGATGTCCTTAGTATCGAATTGCAATTACAATGGGTCAATATGTGAACGTTTTCTCACCTTTGAAGCAGCAGAGGGCCTGGATGCTGCAGCACTTTCACCGAAATTTGTACAAATACTGCAGAAGTATGGCCTTGACTACAGAAACCACCTAGTAGGGCAAGTATATGATGGTGCCTCTGTCATGAGCGGAAACAACACAGGTGTGCCAGCACCCATTAAATCAGAGGCCCCATTAGCTTTGTATGTTCACTGCAATGCACATTGCTTAACTGTAGTATTAGTTGACGGTGTGAAATGCATCCCTGAAGCATATTGTTTATTTTCTCTTTTGCAGAAAATGTATGTCTTTGGGTCAGGGTCATATGTGCCACAAAGGTGGCAAGAGGGAGATGTTTCAGGGGGCCCCGAGAGAGTTACAAAGGCTGATAGAGACACGGTGGGCATGTAGGTACAATGCTTGCAAGACCGTGAGGGCACAGACTGCCAGCCATCATACAGACTACTGAAAGAAATATCTGAAGAGAGAAATGGTGACAGAGCCGTAGAGGCAAGAGGTCTATTAGCCCAAATAGATCTAGTTTATTGGCCTCCTTGTAACATTCACCAATGTTTTTTGGTGAGATTAAACATCTGTCAGACATTTTACAGTCCCCACAACTCAAATTTGGGCACGGCTGTTTACCCTTGTTGATTCTCTTGTCGACACCTTGAACATTGATACAACATCGGATGTTGCACCTCCAGGCCATCCCAGGGCGTCAGGTCACACCAAGCTCTAGGCTTGAAGGGCATTACATTTCCACTCCAATAGCTCAAAGACCGGTCAACACAGATAAGGAGTCATTTCCGACAGGTTCATTCATTCCAATTGTTGATGTGCTTCTCTCTGAGGTGAAGAGAATATTTCCTAAAGAAAATTGTATCATCATGCAAGGGATGCAAGCCTTGAATCTCTGCAGTCACACATTTTGTGAGAAAAATGTAGTGTTTCCATTTGCCTCACAATACAACTGCAGCACTGAGGATCTGGAATATGAGATCCCTCAGCTTAAGCGAATTCTTGATAGGAAGCAAACTAGTGGCTTGGAAACACCAACCCGTTTAAAAGAGCTCACAGTCTTCCTTGAGCCATATAGGGAGGTGTTCCACAAGATGTTTAAACTGCAAAATAACACTTGCATTGTGAGCACTGTAGCAAGCGAGCACAGTTTTCCAAGACCGTCTTGAGAAATACAACGAGTGACGAGCGATTGAGCAATTTGGGGGTGTAGAGTCAAGAAGGGCGAGGGCCATAAATCTTGACGATTTTGTGGATGTGTTTGCCAAAAGACACAGCAACAGCCAAATAAATCTGTATTGAAAATAATGTAGCCTAATAAAGCAGGGATATGAATAGGTTGTGAGTAGGCTATAGTAAAATGTATATTGTTGTCCATAATTATGTTTTTTGTTTTGTTTTTCATTTTTGGACATATTTCATATTTTTGTTTATAACAAGACACAGCAACAGCCAAATAAATCTGTATTGAAAATAATTGTAGGCGTCTGTGTGGCGTTTTTAAACCTGAGTAGGCTTGTTCCCAGTAAATGTTTTGCTCCTTGCAATCAATGTACTGATTTCAAATTAAAGCTGTATATTTGTCTTTCTAAGGAAAAGGGCAACTAGCCCATTTGAAGAACAATCGCCTAGCACATGTATATACAGATACATAACACATTAAAACAGGATTGTTGTGGAACTTAAAATGTTAATAACTGTACTGGTATTAGTCTATGCACATCAGATAAATAGTAACATTTAACTGTGAAATAAGAAGCCAAAGTATATCAGTATGCGATTCCTTAACTCTAATATTGACATAGTTTCCAACTAGCCTATATACTACAACAGCATAATAGAATTCCTGAAATTCAGTCACGGCTTTTGGTTTTGGTGTGCCACCCCAAGATTTTCAGTGGCCCCAACCAGCCACCCACCCCTATGAACAATTTCTGGGGGCGCCACTGATTGTGCAGCTGAACAAATGAATGGGTGATGCGTGGTACTTCCGATTATCTCGTGATCTCGACAAATCAACTTTTGTTATATAGTGATCGTGAGATAAGTAAGTTGTGATCGCAACATAGAAGGGAATTCTTTATTTGGATGAATATGTCCCCTCTTGACTTCCGTAATGCAATGCTTTATTATAAAGGTGACTTTTTTTTTTTTATTCTCATGAGTTCCGGTACTTCAGAGCTCCACTGTTCACCCCTCTCTCTCGCACTCACTTTTTGCTCCGGCACCTCAAGATTGACAAATTAATTACTGAACACAGGTAGTATAGAATCTGGCTAACCACCATATACTAAAATATACACACAAACCACCAGCCAAGCCAGCCATACACTGAGTGTATAAAATATTAGGAACACCTGCTCTTTCCACGACAGACTGACTAGGTGAATCCAGATGAAAGCTATGATCCCTTATCGAGGTCACTTGTTACATCCACTTCAATGAGTGTAGATGAAGGGAAGGAGACAAGTTAAAGAAGGATTTTTAATCCTTGAGACAATTGAGACATGGATGGTGTATGTGTGCCATTCAGAGGGTGAGTGGGCAAGACAAAATATTTAAGTGCCTTTGAACGTGATATGATAGTAGGTGCCAGGCGCACCGGTTTGAGTGTGTCAAGAACTACAACGTCGCTGGATTTTTCACGCTCAACAGTTTCCTGTGAGTATCAGGAATGGTCCACCACCCAAAGGACATCCAGTCAACTTGACACAACTGTGGGAAGCATTGGAGTCAAAATGGGCCAGCATCTGTGTGGAACGCTTTCGGCACCTTGTAGAGTCCAAGCCCTGGCGAATTGAGTCAAAATGTGTGCAACTCAATATAAGTAAGGTGTTCCTAATATTTTGTACACTCAGTGTACATCACGAGTCAGATTATATATATTATGTAGTTATTATTTAAGAGCATTGAAGATAAATCACAAGTTGTTAAAAAAATAATTGAGGTAGCTAACTAGCAGATTTACATCAATCATCAACATCCCTCTTTTCCCGATGTCAATCATGTCTTTTGGAGGCACTGTAGCTAACTAGCTCGCTTACAATTTGTGATGGGTGAGTGTGTTGCTGAAATAAATAGGCCTATGCTCAAAAAGGTTTGTTATTAATTTTGAGATCTGAATTATGAAAGTCTTATATTTGGGGTGAGAGGGGGTTGGGTGGGGGGCTTTGTTCATTTTGAGCACCTGCTCCCTGAAAGATCTGTGCATGGCACTGACAACAACCCTTACCCTTAGACCCTTCATCCTCAGATTTACAGGTGGTTCTGACATAAATATGAATTGGGGGTGTCCAAAATCACAGAACAGAATAATCGACCTTGCAGGGTTGCACTTTAAACAAAACACTTATGTACAGAGCCAGAGTAGATTGTCTATGAGGCCCCACAGACGCATACTACAACGCTCTGTCTAGGAAATGCTATCCTGCAATTGGTGCTTCTGCTGTACTAAAGTCTGAACTCTGACCTCACACATGACCAGCCCTGAGAGCCATCAGACATATACAGTATCACTGATTCCAGCTTCCTCCACGTGTAAAAGTGTTAGTCACCGTCACTACAGACACGCCCAGATGATTCAACCATACAGAGAGCTCTGGCTGAGAGTGTGCCGGTCAACCTCTAGGCAACCACTGTGTAATATTGACTGAATGGGAGGAGCAGCATCTCAGATAAAGCCCTCGCAAAGCCTCAGAAGCCCCATAATAAAATACTACAGGCTGCCTGCCTGCTTCTTCCCCACCCGCGAGTGCTGAAGGAGGCAGGAACACGTGCATGACAAAAGACACCTGGTGGAGCGAGGTGAGGTCGTGGCCAGTTTAGGTGGGGGCGAGTCTGGCCGGTGTGGTTGTGAGTGAATGTGGAGGTCCTACTCCTGGGTCAGATCAGAGCGTCAGTGTCATGTTGCGGAGGAGCCACTGCTGGGAGCGGCTGCCTGTGCAGTCTCTCAGGGTGGGCACCATCTTGTCCTCCTCAGTAGGCATGTCCAGACATTGGTTACTGTTGACATGCAGCAAGGTCAGCCGCTGGGGAGAGAGGCACAGGCAGAAACAGGCACACACACAAACAAACAAACAAACAAACAAACACACACACAAACACACGGGTCAATGAGCATTACGCACTAAACACATGGGCACTGCAAAAAGTGAGCCGAGATTCTGGCCTCTGCTCCATCTGCAGCCAGAGAGATGGTTTCTGGGTAGATTAGATTACAGATGAGCGCCACTTCAACATATTTTAAAATGGATGTTGTCCACCCACTCATACAGATTTTGCAGTATCTTCCCCAGCAGCTTGTATGTGGATTACACTTCATTTACAGAAACGTCATCACTGGGTATTGAAATGATGCAAACTTGTGTTCGGCCAAATAAGTGTCAAACCTTTCAAAATAAATGTTGTGATTAAAAAAAACAGATGCTCCTGAATGTACCCAAGGACTTTCACCTCAGGAGGATTCGTTTGGTAGAAATCAATCTTTTGAGTGCCGTCACAACGATGCCTGTATTCCCCACGTCGATACCTAAGCCCCAAAACGAATGGAAAGGAGAGGAGACATAAAAGCTCTTAATTAACCACTTATGGCCACTCTCTCTCTCATAGGTAATGTACTTAGCCAGTTTATACCTCCGTTGGCGGTCGTTACTCTTGTCATAATGACCATACAGAGTGCAGACGGCAGAATCCAATTCTTACCGTTATGGCCGCGTTTTACTTCTTAAGGACGGAAAATGCCATTCTCTTTCCAAGAGCCATGACATACATTGTAAAACGACATCAAAAAAGTATGTAGGTCTGTGAGGGGGGGGCAACAGCCCAACCAGTAGTGTAACCCGTCAGAACAGATTTCCCCATTATGAATCTCCAGCTCATTGTGTGTTGTGTTTTCTTCTTGTTATCACCATTTCAATTAAATTCAGGCCAATTTCTCTCATAAGATGACCTATTGGTAACAGAGAGGGAACCCCACCCCCCCCCATTTACACCTTGTGTTCTGGCCTGTAAGCCCGTGGTATATGAGGCTGATTCTCTTGTTCTTCTCACATACTCAATTTCACACGGACAGATTCTGTGAGAGGGGCCATTGATTTGAAAATCAATAGGTAGGCTACTGAGAGGAGATGGGAGGAAATGGTTGGGAATCAGACCGACTTGAACGGTGTCAGGTGCTGCAGGTGTGTGTGTGTGTGTTCATGTGATACAGCTCTGTGTTCGTTGGGACACCAGTCGTCGTGCAGAGCCATTGTAGAAGTACAGTAGAGAATGCTCAATCTGCAATCTGTCCCTCCTTGTGTACCGTACAGTAGAATAGCAATCAGATGAGCTCGCAACTTTAAGGTAATAGAGTGTTTGGCATCAATAGCTAAACTTTTAATAGGAAGACAGACTATTTTATGTTCTTTTGGCACATCATTCACACATCCCAGGAGGTGTTTTCCAAAACAATGTGTGACTGGTACACACTAAATCCAAGTGACACCATGAGACCAATGAGGATTGATTTTGTATTATAGGTTGACAGAATGCTAGAATCCTTATTCCCCATTCCTATTGCTTAAGGGTTTGATTAAATGCAATGAGTTTCCTTCCAGGCAGTTTTTCCTGCCCATTGTGCTCTCACCTCTGCTTTGCTCTTTGGGGTCTAGGCTGGGTTACTGTAAAGCACTGTTTCGACAACTTCTGATGTAAAAAGGGCTTTATAAAATCTATTTAATAAATGAATTAATACACTTTCCTGCAGTGTAACTGAGAGGCATAAGCATTGTTACCGCCAAGTTAAATGAAAAATCATTAGTAATATGAGGTTTTAGTAATAATCAATAAATGAATACAACACATGACTAAGAACACACTGATTCAACGATATAAAATGGTTCATATGTAGACTTTGCAGCAATGATTGTCTTTGACTTTGAGGCAGTAGTGGTACGTGGGTAAAATCACCAGGGAAGCCAATCCAGACAAAAAAAGCCATATTAAAACCTGTGTGTTGTGATAACTGCGTTGTTTGCTCTATAATCTGTTAGTTCCTATACCTTAAACACCGTGATATATAGGCCTAAGGCCGAGACAATAAGACGACGCAGTGGCAGAATACATTCTAATAATACACATTTGTTTCATTACAAAACCGGAGAGCAACATTTATCCGGGGAAGTCCACCCCCAAAAAATATTGCATGTAACAAACAGTTACATGACCTACAGCATGGTCAAGAAAGTTAATGTTTCCGACATTTTCAGACTACTAAACAGCTATTGAGTTAGAGTCACGGCAAGTCGTAAAGAAAACAGGAGCTGCCTCCACTACTCCAGCACCATTTTAACTTCAACATTTCAACATCTAATCACCTCTGCTTTAGTCTAATTCAGTGACAACTAAAATATACCAAAAACTATTCAGTCCAATCAACATAAGCTAAATATGATGTGGCTGTCCATGGTACTGATTTGTGTGTGAGTGTGAGTGTGTGTTGTGAGTGCATGCAAGTAGAAAAAACATGTTGACTCACCCTACTTACAGAGAAACGGTAATGCCATCCTCCTCTTTCATGTTGCCTAAACGGTCTATGACTCTGTCATACAGTACACACTTTTAGTTTTTGTTGTCCTAAGCTACCAGGCTAAAATACTTGCTCGCTAGCCTAACTTCTTTTCATGGTCAACGCCAGCTAGTTAACATTAGCCTACTACATCTAGCTACATGTTGAACTTCCATCTTCTCAGGCCAGGGGCACAATGTATGGATTTAAGGCTTACGTAAAGGCTTACGTAAAACCACAAGTTCCTATCTCCAACGGTGGTTAATTTAGGAAAGGGATGAGGACAACAACACAACAAGATGCAACAATTCCATTTTTTCTGTCAATAAGGATGTTTGGCTTGTGATGTGATTGGTCTTAAACCAAATCCAAACTGGCTTCCCTTGACACTTTTTTTTTGGTGGGCCAGGACCACACACAGCTGAGCTCACGTAGTTTAGCTCAATGCTGATTGGCTATTATTTTATACATTTTTATCAAGTGAGGCCAAATGCTTGCTGGCTTCCCTTGCATTCAATGCTACGGGCGGCAACAATGTCATACACTTTCTGACCAGACAGCATCAGATAGACACTCTACACATACTGAGACAGAGGGGCGTTGTTTTGTTCGTTCGAATGCTTTCTCCAATGAGATACATACAGCCTCTTGTGAATTTAATTTTTTTAATGAAAGACAGAGAAAGCCCCATTTTTTTTAAATTACTTTTTTTGGGGAAGCCTGGCTTCCCTTGGCATCCATGAATACATATAGGACATTTTCAGATCCATATACAGCCTTTATTTTTTGAATGGGTAGCACAAACCAAGATGGTTTGTATGTGATTGTGCATATCTGAGCTTGTGCTTCCTTCAATGCAACAATACACAGAAGGGTCCCGCATTTACTCTACCTACAGTGCCTTTGGAAAGTATTCACACCCCTTGACTTTCCCAACATTTTGTTGTGTTACAGACTGAATTTAAACTGGATTAAATGTCACTGGCTTACACACAATACCCCATAATGTCAAAGTGGAATTATGTTTTTAGAAATGTTTACTAAAAAGCTGAAATGTCTTGAGTCAATAAGTATTCAACCCCTTTTTTATGGCAAGCCTAAATAAGCTCAAATGTAAAATGTGCTTAACAAGTCACATAATAAGTTGCATGGACTCACTCTGTGTGCAACAATAGCGTAACATGAGTTTTGAATGACTACCTAGGTCCCTCAGTCTAGCAGTGAATTTCAAACACAGATTCAACCACAAAGACCAGGGAGTTTTTCCAATGCCTAGCAAAGTAGGGCACCTATTAGTAGGGTAGAAAAAAAGAGAAAAGGCAGACATTAAATATCCCTTTGAGCACGGTGAAGTTATTAATTACACTTTGGAAGATGTATCAATATACCCAGTCACTTCAAAGATACAGGCATTCTTCCATACTCAGTTGCCAGAGAGGAAGGAAAACGCTCAGAGATTTAACCATGAGGCCAATGGTGACTTTAAAACATTTACACAGTTTAATGGCTGTGATAAGAGAACTGAGGATGGAACAACAACATTGTAGTACCTCCACAATACTAACCTAAATGACAGAGTGAAAAGAAGGAAGCTTGTACAGAATAAAATATTCAAAAACATGCATCCTGTTTGCAATAAGGCACTAAAGTAAAACTGCAAAAAAATGGTCATAGAAGTTAACTTTATGAACTTAAACTGCACTCAACGAGCTGTATACGGCCATAAGCAAACAAGAAAATGCTCATCCAGAAGCGGTGCTCCTAGTGGCCAGGGACTTCAATGCAGGTGTCATGACTCTCCTGGTTGAGGATCCAAGGCCTCAGATCAGCTTGGCAAATGGCTGACAGATAGCCATACCCATCTCTATCCCACAGAAGAGGAGAGGGGGGCTGGGACGGTTTTATGACCCCTCATGCCAATCGTAAATCTTATGCAGCAGAGAACTCTTGCCTGCTCTTCAGTATCAACCAAAGGAATGCCTTTGTCTAGAGAGACTGTTACCCACTCAAAAAGTGAATATTGGAACAATATTTCTAAGATAGGAATGTTAGGAATGGTCAGTGGGGATCTAAAGAATAATCATGTCATATTGTTGTTCATTTTGAGATGTCATTAAAAACTGTATAACAAAAATACTGTAACTTGAAGAGCTTTCACACTGTATGTCAGGTTTACATCCTTTACGTTGTGTAGGAAATATGAAGAACAATGAAACTGTTTTTAATTAAGATAGGAATGTGATTTTATTTTTCTAACGAGATCATTGTTTTCATGTGTCTTGCACATTAACAAGCCACGCCCCGAATGAGGTCAGAAGAGCGTGTCAGTGTGATGGAACCGTCCTTTTCGACCAGAGTGCTTAAAAGGACTCAGAATTAACATATCAGACCAGCAAACGTGAAGCGTGAGCTAAACGTTACAAATGCTTGAAACTCCCAGACCAGAAAGCGTGCAGCTGTGGCTACACGTTGAAATTGTTGGAAACTCAAATTTAACACTAGGTGTAGAAGAGAAACTCACTTTACACACAGCTGTGCATGTAAAGTGATCTAGAACCTTGACTATGTACCTGAGGCAGAAAAGAGGCGAAAAGCTCACCTCAGACAATCAATGGTACATCCGATTAGCTGTCTTACGTCAGATATCGAGAAAAGTGAATCTAAATGACTATCCTACTACAATCATCATCATTGGAGACCGGACCACTAAGAAGAAAGACATTGTGACCTCTGGTGGACAACCAAAGCCTTACACCTATCGAGCCAATCCCCATAGAAGGATTGATTGGTTTCAACAGAGAGACGACGAACAAAGACATCTACACGTAAATACATTGCATTTCTTACCCAAATGAGCGGTGGCTTGTGTGTAAGGTCTATGGTTACTGTGAGCGTAGTTTCCAACTGTACGATAAATGTCCCTTTTTCCCTCTATTTTCCCCATCCCCTTTTCCATCTCTGTATAATAAGCCGTCATATCTTGTGAGTCCACTAGGGACATTTGCCTCATGTAAGTTTGTATGTGGATTCTGTGTTATTATTAAGTTAGTTAGTAAATAAATCCTTAAAACATTTGTGTAGAACTGAATAATGAGAAAAGGATGGGGTTCTTGCGGATTTAAGAACGACAGCAGTCTGAACGACTGAACGACTGCTATCGACATATCTTATAAATATCCTCTTGAGTTTAATTCGGGAGATGATAACGCATTAAACAACTTCTTTTGTGGTGCCCCAAATTCCTACTGAGTTAATTGTTACATGATTAATTTAATCAAGTAACAATTAAATATAGTTGATTGATTCGATAAATAAAAATCATCACATTAATCAAAGTCACATCACGACACAGGCAAACTTAAATCTGTTTTACCTCATTTCTACCAGCATGTCACATGTGCCACCAGAAGAAGAAAAACCACCTTTACTTCACACACAGACACACATACAAAACTCTCCTTCGCCCTGCATTTGGCAAATCTGACCATAATTCTATCCTCCTGATTCCTGCTCACAAGCAAAAACTAACGCAGGAAGTACCAGTGACTCGCTCAATACTGAAGTGGTCAAATGAGACGAATGCTACGATAAAGGACTGTTTTGCTAGCACAGACTGTGATTCATCCAATGGCATTGAGGAGTATACAACATCAGTCACTGGCTTCATCAATATGTGCATCGATGACGTCGTCTCCACAGGTACTGTACGTACATATCCCAACCAGAAGCTGTAGAATACAGGCAACATCCGCACTGAGCTAAAGGCTAGAGATGACGCTTTCAAGGAGTGGGACACTAATCTGGACGCTTTTATGAAATTTCTCTATGCCCTCAGACAAACCATCTAACAGGAAAAGCACCAGCTGTTCCGGATGACTCTGTGATCACACTCTCCGCAGCCGATGTGAGCAAGACCTTTAAACAGGTCAACATTCACAAGGTGGCGGAGCCAGATGGATTACCGGGATGTGTACTCAGAGCATGCTGGCAAGTGTCTTCACTGGCAAGTGTCTTCACTGACATTTTCAACCTCTCCCTGGCTGAGTCTGTAATACCTACATGTCCCTGTGCCCAAGAACGCCAAGATAACCTGCCTTAAATGACTACTGCCCCATAGCACTCACATCTGTAGCCATGAAGTGCTTTGAAAGGCTGGTCATGGCTCACATCAACAACATCATCACGGAAACACTAGTCACTAATTCGCATGCTGCCCCAACAGATCCACAGATGATGCAATCTCAATTGTACTCCACACTGCCCTTTCCCACCTGGACAAAATGAAAACCTATGTGTTCATTGACTACAGCTCAGTGTTTAACACCGTAGCGCCCACAAAGCTCATCAATAAGCTAAGGACCCTGGGACTAAACACCTCCCTCTGCAACTGGATCTTGGACTTCCTGACAGGCCGCCCCCAGGTGGTAAGGGTTGGCAACAACACATCTGCCACGTTGATCCTCAACACGGGGGCCCCTCAGAGGTGCGTGCTTAGTCCCTTCCTGTACTCCCTGTTCACCCACGACTGTGTGGCCAAGCACGACCATCATTAAGTTTGCTGACGACACAACGGTGGTAGGCCTGATCACCAACAATGATGAGACAGCCTATAATTCAACAATCTCTCCTTCAATGTGAGCAAGACAAAGGAGCTGATCGTGGACTACAGGAAAAGGACAACTGAAGACACCCCCATTCACATCGATTGGGATGCAATGTAGCGAGTCGAGAGCTTCAAGTTCCTTGGTGTCCACATCACCGACAAACTGTCATGGTTCAAACACACCAAGACAGTCGTGAACAGGGCACAACAATGTCTACTCCCCCTCAGGAGACTGAGAAGATTTGGCATGGGTCCCCAGATCCTAAAAAAGTTATACAGCTGCACCAACGAGAGCATCATGACCGGTTGCATCACTGCCTGGTATGGCAACCGTTCGGCATCCGACCATAAGGTGCTACAGAGGATACTGGCCATCTGGCCCAGTACATCACTGGGGCCAAGTTTCCTGCCATCCAGGACCTCTATACTAGGCGGTGTCAGAGGAAGGCCCACTTTTTTTTTTTAAGACTCCAGCCATCCTAGTCATAGGCTGTTTTCTCTGCTACCGCACAGCAAGCAGTACCGGAGTGCCAAGTCTAGTTCCAAAAGGGTCCTTAACAGCTTCTACCCCCAAGCCATAAGACTGCAGAACAATTAATCAAATGGCTACCCGGACTATTTGCATTGACCCCCCTTTAGTTTTTTTTTTTACACTGCTGCTACTCGCTGTTTATTATCTATGCATAGTAAATTTACCACTACCTACATGTACATATCACCTCTATTACCTTGACTAACCTGTACCTCCGCACATTGACTCGGTACTGGTACATAGACTGGTATATAGCCTTGTTACTGTTATTTTATATGTTTTACTTTAGTTTATTTTACTCTTATTTTCTTCACATTGCATTGTTGCTTAAGGGCTTGTAAGTAAGCATTTCACGGTAAGGTTTACACTTGTTGTATTCAGCACATGTGACAAATTAAATTTGATTTGATATGTCCTGAATGCAAAAGGCATTATGTTTAGGGAAAATGGTGGTGTCTGCATTATGTTATGGGTATGCTTGTCATCGGTAAGTACTAGGGAGTAAAAAAAATCAAATGGAATAGAGCTAAGTACAGGCAAAATCCTAGAGGAAAACCTGGTTCAGTCTGCTTTCCAACAGGCACTGGGAGACAAATTCACATTTCAGCAGGACAATAAGATAAAACAAAAGGCCAGAGTTTTTAAAGATATCACGAAGAACTACATAAGTGTTGCTAATGCTCTCCACTTTCTGGAGGACCGAGTTTTGATATAGGTGGAATGCTCAGTGGAAGCAGAGTATGCTAACTAAGGAGATAGGGACTATTTGAAGAATATAAAATATAAATATAGAATAAAAAATATTAATCAAATATCATCCAACTCGGAATTGTATATCAGGAACTCGGGCCACTTTCTAGAGCTACAACCTGAAGATCAATGACATCATCATGATTAAACCTTGTTTTTTCAGTTCCCAGTTGTCTTGAAAGCACCATAAATCCAGAGAATGCCAGACTTTGATGACAACATTTGCCCACGAAGGACCACCTTTGTGTTCAAGTGAGCACATCACAACAAGGTGAGTCCAAAAATGTCTTGTATGCTGCTGCATAAATGATGTAATATGCCAGGGAGATATGTATACTGTAGCTAAGAAAATAATACTATGTGTATGTTGTGTAGTAAGCTGTTAGTAAACCATATGCCTCACCCTAATAATTTGGTCTATTTCGCCTACAGTTCTGACTACTGCTCTGACTGTACTGACTTGGTTGTGCACATGTAGCCTATAACCTGTTTTAGAAATGTAATCATCGATTTATGTAAGAGCTTTCATTGTCAGCTTATATGCCCCCGTTATTTATCCAACGGTTGTGACTTGGTGTACAGGGAGAACACTGTAAGAAGTGTCCATGTTCTGAATTCTGTCGCTGTTCATTTCAAAAGTTCTTAACAAATAGTTACATTGACTACGTCCGCCGTCGCTCCCTCATTAATGTCTTAATCAAAATTTCGGATGGCCTCTTATCGTCCCCTTATGCCATAGTTTGTACATCTCAATTGTCAATAGAAACGACATTTGTTTAAGCAAGTCAGCCATATCAGGTATGTTTATTTTAAAGGCAGGAAATGAGGTTGAATGAACTGTTTCACTGCCAGACAAGGCTCCGCTGATAGCCAGGTGTAGCAGTGGTAAGATGTTGGAACTGCTGTTGGGACAGCTTTATGTAGGGTCTAACAGTTTATGGGCACCGTTTGTCACCGTGAAAGTGCAATTAATGTATTGTTTAGTGTTGTGTAGTGGCTTTGCTGGAATTCATCCCCACCAAGATTCACATGCTAAAATGTCCACTGCTTTGGAGTAAGGGTAAAGGGTAGGAATTTTCTCTGCTATCCACTTTATGTTTTAATTATTATTTTGGGTATAGGGGAAGGTCACTTGTTTTTTTCCAAATGTTCAGGGAAGGTTGGTAAAAATGTATTGTACTGAAGGGAGGGTCACCCATTTTAATTTCAGAGAGGTACGATTTTCTCCAGGTACAGTATCCCTCATTATAAATAACGTACAGTCCCTTATCCAAAAAGACCCACAGCTGTAATCACTGCCCAAGGTGATTCTAACATGTATCGACTCAGGGGTGTGAGTACTTATGTAAATGGTTACTTCTGTATTTCACTTTCAAAAATGTCTGTTTTCACTTTGTCATTATGGGGTATTGTGTGTAGATGGGTGAGAAAAAAAAAATATTTCATCAATTTTGAATTCAGGCTGCAACACAAAAAAAGTGGAATAATTCAAGGGGGTATCAATACTTTTTAAAGGCATCACACAGATCTCTCTCTCACTCACTCACTCACTCACTCACTCACTCACTCACTCACTCACTCACCATTACTTCACTGGAGGGGGAGATGACCTGAGCATTACAGTAAAACCAACCACCTAGGCAGGTTTTCGTGCCAAGGTTTTAAAAAATACAACGTTCTGCTTTTAAAATGTATAAAACAAATTAATGTATTTATGTCCTCAAAACTATAGCTGTCCAAATAGTATTACACTAACAAGCCAAAATTGTAGTATCTGCCATTATAGTCCTGTACCTGTAAATAGGCCTATGAACCTCCACTACACTAAAGCTTATTTATTAATCATAAGAACATGTCTGGGGCAATAATGGAGATGCTATTTTTGCCATCCCTGAAAGATCCCGCCATACTTCAGTGCAGAAAAGACAGAATGAAGAAAATATAAGAGAGTAGGAAAACCAATCCATATTTAATGAAAATATTAGACATGTGAGGGACGTGTCCTCTCTGCTCATAATTATTTCATTGCTCCTCAGTGGCAGTAAAAACTCCCATTACAGCTGTTGCAGTCCCAGAGTGTGGCTCATGAGCTCTGTGCCGTGTGTGTGCACAGCTGAGAACTGCTAATTAAATGAAGATGGTCTCCAAGAGCCGGCACAGGGTGAGGAACATTTATCCTCTATGTCTCAAAGAGTCGGCGGCAACCTGACTTGCTGACAGATGCAGGATCCCTTTTAAATGTGTGTTTGTGCTGACACTAACAACGCTTAAAAACAGAGTCTGGCGTGTAACAAAAAATCTACACAGTACCAACAGATTCAATAGAAATGTGTTTCTTGGCATTCTGCCATTGGAGGGAGCCACGGCTGTTAGATAGTGTGGCTGTTCAGTACGGATTGACCAAGTGTGTATCCCAAATGGCACCCTATTGCCTTTATAGTGCTCAACTGTTGATCGGGGCCCCTAGGGCTTTAGCAAAAAAGTGATGCACTATAAAGGGAATAGCATGCCATTTGGGACACACCCACTGTCTAATTGTGGTCCCAATATTGTCTGTTCAGAGAGCGTCGTGCAGTGTTAATCTCAAGGACAGAGACTACGGTAGGAACAGAACAGGGAATGAGGCCATCTGACAGCAGGCTGCTCTAGCACCGTCAGGTTTACAAAGAACAATAACCCTGAGCGCAACTCACCCAATTTAACCAACAGTATTCCGAAAAGGAGAGCACACAGCAATGCATATGTTCTTTACCAGGCAAACGTCAACTGCTTAACAGACAAATAAACTCCAATGAATTACAGAGGTACTGTAAAGAGGTAACTGGCTAAAGTTAAGGGAATGACAAATAGAAATACTGTTCATATATCAAACAGAAGCCGGTAGCTTCTTGCAGCGAGCATCCAGACTCGATTCAGTAGATGTATATAGGTAAAATGGAAATGAGTGGTGATTAAAATTCAATCCTCAGACACTGAGAACACGCTGTGTGCTGAACACAGCTGTTATGAGGCCATAGGAGTGTGTTCAAAATGCAGCCCTCACTTTCCCAAGGCCAGAGCCATGAAAGCACAGCTCACAATGAGGGATCACTTCAAAAGAGCTTGTAAACAAAGGCGAGCCCATTTCAATTTGCCCATCGCATAGATAATCAGCTAAACATAAAACCACCTCGCCTCCTCAGCTCTCATCCAATGAGGGCCTCCAGTGAATTTTCACATCTAAAATAAAATATTGATGTATGAAAATAAATGTAAAATGAGATCAAATTTGGTGAAGGAGGAAGGCTGGATACATTTCTTGCAGATAGCGTCGTGTTTACAGCACCATCTAAAGCTGTCGAGGGACGTTTATTATTGCCCGGTGTGCCTCTGTGTTCCTGTCGTTATGCATTCACATCAAAAGGCCACTGGTAATCGCTACTGAAACTTCTTTGCGTGGCAGACTTTTACTAACGTTGGAAAAGTCCAGCATCGCAACAAGCTGCAGCTCCAAAAACATCTCAAAGCGGAGGTAAAAGGAAACGAACACAAACATACCGTGAGGTAAAGGAGCTACTTACTAAAGCAAAGTTGAACACATATTCCGCCACAGTCATACAACTCCAGCTCTGCAGGCTAGACAGTACACACTAGACGATTGCACACTCGCCAACTACACCATTGGTTGCTGGTGAGCAGAGATAAAGCAGGACGGGCTAATTTCAAAGGCTGGAATTCAATTACAATAAACCCTTCCTCCGATATCTCCGACCACCAGCCACCACTGGACTACACACTAGACGACATACTACTCACTAGACTACTACACATTAGAACACTACACACTAGAACACTACACACTATATGACATACTACACACTAGAACACTACACACTAGATGACATACTACTCACTAGACTACTACACATTAGAACACTACACACACTAGAACACTACACACTACACACTAGAACACTACACTACTGCACACTAGGACCTCCACAAGGTCTGGTTGTACAGTAAGTTACTGACCTGTAGTGGCCCATGCAGGAAGACAGCCCCTACAGAAAGTAATCAGTGGGGCTGTAGTACAGCTTCCTAAACACCTCCAGCCGGGTGAAGTTCCTCAGGACCCAGGCTTGCAGGGGGCTATTATTACAGTACTCCACCGTGGGGCGCCAGCTGCCATCCTCCAGCCTGCTGATGGTCAGACACGACTGGGTGATGATGTGGAGGAACGTGTGCTTCTGTGGATGGACATTCAGATGGAGGATGTCATGCATGGACATGAGGAGATGGGAATGGTGAGTGAGAAACGCTAGGACAGAGCCAGACTCAGGCCAGACAGGCCCAACAACAAGATCACCAACAGTACTGTAGACTTATATTCCAAAAAAACACAATGCCACACAACCCATCTAAAGGGTAAATGGACTATGTTGGAGTGTTGCTCAGAATGGAACCACCTTTGCCTACAATCAGAAAATCTTCAACCAGATTTCCTAGTTTGATAAAAGTGGATGGGACTTGGTGGGATGGTGGCACTGATATTCTATATCAGCACTGATATTCTATAGTCCTATGAAAGGAAGAGCAGGGAGGGATTGAGAATAGGAGGTGACTAGAGAGATGGCTCTGACCAGTGCTTGAATTGGACTGTTACACACTGGTACTGAGTACCAGCACCTCAAATTTGTTACTGCTTGAGTACCAGTACCTCTTGAAGAAAATTGGCTTAAAAATATTGCAAAGTACCCGCACCTAAATATAAATGGGTACCCAAAATGACTACCGACAGCTATTTCAGTCCACTTCAAGCCCAGGCTCTGACCACCTGGAATATGGAGATGATGTAAAAGTCAGGTATTTCTCTCTGTCTCTCAGATGCTGAAAATGATGACCATATGAAATGTTAATGGTACGGCTGGGATCAGTAGTATCGTCTGTCACACTGTTCCTAAAAATAATCAGGCCGTTGACAGAGGCATTGAAACCCCACTGCCGTATACGTCAGGGACATTTCCTAACGCATGAATTATTCATGTTTTCATATTACATATTTAACTAAAGCACAAAGTGTAATACCTGGATCTCTCCCAGGGTGTGTACAGGAATAGATGAGCCTGGGGGCTTTTCAAAGTTGACAGTGACATGAGAGATCTTAATCAATGACAGGTGACACCATACTGGAGCAGGTAGCAGGGGGCGCAATCGGGCGTTTGCGTGGCTGAATTGTAGAGGACATTTTAGAGGCTCCCATAGATATATTTTGTTTAATGCCAATTCCCTGCAGTTCTACACATTTTGCTATTAAGCTGAGAGAGAATGTTCCAGTTTCAAAGAACATTTTATGCGATTCGACATATTCTGCAATGGAGCTGAGAGAAAATGTTGCAGTTTTAAAGCAAATGTTCTGCAATTCTACACATTTTGCCATGGCTAATTGTAATGAACATGAGGGGAGACAGAGAGCTGGGTTTAAGTGCAGGGCGCAGCAGGTGTTTATTGCAAAGGACCACAGGAGGAGGCAGGTAGCTGGGTCCAGATGCAGGCAGAAGGTCATACACAGGGGTCCAAAAGGGCAACAGTACAGGCAGGGAGAAGGCTAGTAACATTGACCGAGAGATCAGGCAATAGGTAGATAACAGGAAATCCAATAGGCTAAAGTACAGGCAGGGAATAGGCACCGTTAGTGAGGCAGGCAAAAACTATCATACACGGGAGGAGTAACTCACGGGAAACACAGCGCTCTGAAAGATGTGTGCCACAAAACAAACAATACCTCACAGTGATGGGATGCACAGAGCTGAACTAAATAGTGTATGATAATGGCATACAGGTGTGTGAACAGGTGATCAGTATTCAGGTGATTGGGATCTGGAGAGTCAGCTGCGTTCAGGGGATCTAGGTGTTTGAAAGTGTGAACTGGAAAGTGAGCTGCGTTCAGGGGATCTATTTGTTTGAGGGTGTAAGTTGGAAGCAGATGTTACACTAATGCAGTGTTATTTAGCAGTATATATTTTGTTATTATGCAAAGTTAATTGTTGTTGAATTTTAAATTCTCTCTGACTGTCTAGTTTTTATTTTGGTGATTGTTAGTTCTCAAAGATGATATTATTTTAAAACATTTTTACATTGTTTATATCTGGTTTTAGTTATTTCATTTTACTCTGAAAGCGTTTTTCCATCACACATTTTTTGGGATAAAACACTTAGACGCCCAAGGACTCAAACATATGAATATGTCCCAGTGGAAGAAATATAACGATATGAATTGTTAATATTAAGGCTGCTTTGAGAATACACAATTGTTGTATGCTACAGTTTCCCTGTGTTAATGTATATGCTTTATTCTATGTGCTGTGCTAGTATGCTGTGCTAGTATGCTGTGCTTGTTTCAAAGTCTGATGCACATCAAAATGGCACTTGTACTGGCATAGATGATTTGCATGATATAAATATTATGGAGATATCTCGAAGTGTACGCAATTCATCAAGTCCTGGATCATTGAAATGAAAACTAAATCTGTTGGCATATCATGGACTATTCAGTAGTGTCTAATATGCTTGCAAAATTCCAGCAACTTTCCCAAAATGTCCAAGAATTCCATTAATCTTCCACCCAGGACTTCTGGAAAGCCAGGGAATTTTGGAAAGTTACTGGAATTTTGCAACTCTATGTCTGAGTCGACATGTCATTAGGCTCATAACTGGACAGTGGAGTCTGTTCGGTCCACAGGTCTAGCTAACGAGCTTCCCCAGAGCATTAAAACCTATAAACTACTAACACAATTTCACAGAGGACTTTGTAGACTACTGAGAGAGAGAAAAAACACGCAGGCCTTACTACCACTAAGAACAAGATACTACTACCTACCAAAGACAGGACTTATACACTGTCTACGTCGACTAGATGACGACATTCACGAGCGCCAGGTCAGAAAGCTTACCTCAAAATCATATTCCCACTTGCCAACATACTACATGAGAGAAGAACATCTGAATAAATGGGGGAAATTATGGGCTGCAATGTGCACTGAGCTACAGAATGATGGCTACTGTACAGGATTTAACAGGACTCCTGACATGTAGCACCATCTGGTGGCTTAAAATAATCCGACCATTTTTGAAGAATTATAGATGTATTTGTACAGGTGTGTCATTTTCACATGGAAAATCTTCCTATGTAATAGTGCAGAAATTACTCTGGACAATCAGTGTGTGGGCTCCCGAGTGGCACAGCAGTTAAAGGCACTGCATCTCAGTGCAAAAGGCATCACTACAGTCCCTGATTCACATCCGGCCATGATTGGGAGTCCCATAATAGGGCGGCGCACAATTGGCCCAGCGTCGTCCGGGTTTGGCCCAGGGTAGGCCGTCATTGTAAATAAGAATTTGTTCTTAACTGACTTGCCAGGTTAAATAAAGGTTCAATAACATAATCTAAAAAAATATCATAATCACAAGTTATCGCACTCCTGTCATGACTCACACAGTACAGGAGGAGTCTTGAGTTTGATCTTTACCTCTGCATCATACTCAAACATCTGATTCCCCTTCATTTGATGACACTTCAGCATGACCACAGGTCCATGGGGACGTGACACGTCCAGACACAAGTCATCTGTCCGGATCTCCTTATCAGCTGTGTAGGAAAACACCTAGCAGAGAGAACAAGACATTTACTGTATCTACTCGTCCATAGCTCTCTCCTTGTGTTGCAAAATTCAGGTAATTTTCCAAAATCCTGGCTGGAGGATTCTGGATTTCCTGCTAATTCTCTCCATTCCAAACTGGATTTCTGGGAAAACAGGAAATACGGGAAAGTCCATAGCTCTTTGCTCTCTACTGCAGTCTCCTTACCTGATTCCCACCCATGCCATGGCAGTTGAAGAAGCCAACTTTCTCGTTTTCCTTTCTGCCCATGTTGTCCACACACTGGTTCGTTTCAACATTTCTGATCTAGGGGTAGAAAGGAATAAAATGAGAGATTCAACATTGGATTCATACTTACTCATAATTCCCATCCTTCAATCCAACTTGGCATATTTACAGCTGACAAAAGCTACTGCTTATAGAGGTGGAAGAAATTAAGTCCTGGCACATCATTTCCAGGTGACAAAATCTGTTGCCCAGATGTCAAATCTAATTCAATATTTACTATTCAATAAAACTAGCAATCTAAACTCATTAGCTCACCGGCGATGTAACTCATGATGCGGGACCTTGCTTAGCAACGCAAATGGCTGCATACATCAGACCTGTTGTGATCTATGTTCCCATCCCAAATTCTTACTTAATGATTCCATAATCCAATGAGCCATCTAATGTCTAACTAATATACTCCTAGAGGCATGCTCTATGTGCTAGGTGTTGGATAAGGTGCTTACTATGCAGGAATGGTACCGTTCATAATTAAATGATATAAAAGCTAATGACTGGAGCTGTGAAAAGTGGGATGTGTGCTGTGGAGTGAGTTAATCATGGAACAGACGGGAGGGCAGGAAAGGGAAGACTGAGGGCACTGCTGCAGTTCCCTGCCATAGGCAGCTTTTACTGCAGTACATTGGATGCAGGCTGTAAAATCATGGAGCCTCAGCAGAATTAAACTTGGGGATTACAACTCCCAACCCGTCACATCATTTAACAGGCTCTCTATCAATCATGGCCTTCCTCTTTTATTGGCATATGTTATCAAGAACATTCCCCTCTTTGCCTCATGCTAACCTGTTATCTAGAATGTTGTTAGCTAACTCTAGCCCATGCTTGGGTTTGGGTCAACAACTAAACCGATGACGCCAGTTATCGTCCCTGACTTACTTTAAAGAGAAGTAGGGCAAATGGCACCCTATTCACTATGGGCCCTTGTTAGAAGTAGTACACTATATAGGGAATAGAGTCCCATTTGGGATGCATACACAATCATGAGAGGTACATTGGGCTGTAGAATTTGAAATGCTTCATACTTCACCAAGTGAGTAGTATCGCCTGGGGATCTGAGAGTCGGGGTAGATGTTCTCCAGGTACCAGGAGAAGGGTTTGCACTGCAGAGCTTCACGCAGGGCCTTACGAGAGGACACGTCTCCATAGCCCACCCGGGCCACACCTGCAACACAAACCAAGACCACGGAGCCATGTGTATCGAGCATGTCAGACTAGTAGTGGATCCGTTTTTGAGCTAGGATCAGTTTTTACATTTGAGATTATGATGAATGGACAGAGGGGACCTGATCCTAGATTAGCCCTTTACTTTAAGATGATTGATACATACAGCACCTGGTGCAAGTACGGGGACACATGCATTGAAATATCAGCTAAAGACAACAAGAGCCCTTACCGCTTACAAGCAACAACGTTTGATTGGTGAGTGTGGCAGCTGTGGCTGAAACACCAATGACGTTAGTACTGTCTGACTGCACTGCCAAAGCTGTACACTAGAGGGACCTATCCATCGTTACATATTTAATGGCTGCCTCTAGTCTACACCACTGGAGGCTGCTCCTCAGGGGAAGGAGAGGACCATCCTTTTCAGTGAAATTTCATAAAAATAAAAATAGTAAAACATTTAAAAAACTATACTAAACTATACTAAATACTAAATATATTGTCATCAAATAATTGATTAAAACAATCAATTATTTGTCTATAGCAACTTCAACAACACTCTAGCTTCTGTCTTCATTGACTTCAATACAAAACCTAGGAAGCTCGTAGGCCTCACCCCCTTCCAATGGCCTACATGGTAATTATGACAACTTCTGGAGGACGACCTCCAATCATCAAAGCTTTTGCAATATGAACTGACATGTCCATCCAATCATAGGATTGGGATCATAGAATGAACCGAGTGTGTTGTATTGGGGTTGTGCAGCAGAGCATTATTGGTGACATTATTGGATAGAGATTGAGAGTGAAAAGTGAGAGTTGAGCATTTTTAGGATATTATTCATAAATAGTTTTCTTTGGTTTATTTTTGTGTCCAGTTAGTGCAATGCATTTCATTTTGCCTTGCTAAATTCAGTAGCAAGTGGCAGTAGCTAGCTAGCTAACAGCGTGAGCATGCAGTTCTCGCTGGTAGAATGGTAGAAGCTACCAAAAATGTTGTTGACTTTTTGTGAAGAACCCCTGTCATTCTCTGGAGTACACGGAAACGGTTAGAATTAAAACCAAGGGTCGACCTCTGCCTGAGATCAGTTTCATGAAGAAGGAGGAAAAGGTGAGGGCGTTCAATACCAATTGGTATCAAAAGGGTAGCTGCTTAACAGGGAGCCTTTCATCAAGCCGCCTGTATTGCTGGCCTTCCCTGCTTTTAGGAAAGTCTGAGTACATTGACCTGAAGAACATCAATCTTTTAGCTAAATAGCAAAACAAAAGATGGGAGCATATACAGTTCATTCGCAAAGTTTTCAGAGACATTGAATATTCCACCTTTTGTTACGTTCCAGCCTTATTCTAAAATTGATTAAATTAAATGTTTTCCTCATCATAATGACAAAGTGAAAAAAAACTTTTTTTGCTAATGTATTAAAAATAAAATCAACAGAAATACCTTATTTATATAAGTATTCAGACCCTTTGCTATGAGACTCGAAATTGAGCTCAGGTGCATCCTGTTTCTATTGATCATCCTTGAGATGTATCTCAAACTTGATTGGAGTCCATCTGTGGTAAATTCAATTGATTGGATATGATTTGGAAAGCCACACACCTGACTATATAAGGTCCCACAGTTGATAATACATGTCAGAGCAAAAACCAAGCTATGAGGTCGAAGGAATTGTCCGTAGACCTCCGAGACAGGATTGTGTCAAGGCATAGATCTGGGGAAGGGTACCAAAAAATGTCTGCAGCATTGAATGAAGGTCCCCAAGAACACAGTGGCCTCCATCATTCTTAAATGGAAGAAGTATGGAACCACCAACACTCTTCCTAGTGCTTTCCGCCCAGCCAAACTGAGCAATCGGGGGAGAAGGGCCTTGGTCAGGGAGGTGACCAAGAAACCTACAATCACTTTGACAGAGTTCCAGAGTTCCTCAATGGAGATGGGAGAACCTTCCAGAAGGACAACCATCTCTGCAGCACTCCATCAATCCGGCCTTATGGTAGAATGGCCAGATGGAAGCCACTCCTCAGTAAAAGGCACATGACAGCCCGCTTGGAGTTTGCCAAAAGGCACCTATAAAAGGACTCTCAGACCATGAGAAACAATATTCTCTGGTCTGATGAAACCAAGATTGAACTCTTTGGACTGAATGCCAAGCATCACATCTGGAGGAAACATTCACTATGGTGAAGCATGGTGGGGGCAGCATCATGCTGTGGGGATGTTTTTCGGAGGCAGGGACTAGTCAGGATTGAGGCAAAGATGAACGGAGCAAAGTACAGAGATCCTTGATAAAAACCTGCTCCAGAGCGCTCAGGACCTCAGACTGAGGGCGAAAGTTCACCTTCCAACAGGACAACGACCCTAAGTACACAGCCAAGACAACGCAGGAGTGGCTTCGGGACAAGTCTCTGAATGTCCTTGAGTGGCCCAGCCATAGCCCGTACTAACATCTCTGGAGAAACCTGAAAATAGCTGTGCAGTGATGCTCCCCATCCAACCTGACAGAGCTTGAGAGAGCAAAAAAGAATGGGAGAAACTCCCCAAATACAGGTGTGCCAAGTTTGTAGCGTCATACCCAAGAAGACTCAAGGCTGTAATTGCTGCCAAAGGTGCTTCAGCAAAGTACAAAGTAAAGGGTCTGAATACTTATGTAAATGTGAAATTTCAGTTTGTTTTTTGACAAAATGTTCTAAAAACCTGTTTTTGCTTTGTCATTATGGGGTATTGTCACGCCCTGGCCATAAAGAGGCTTTTATTCTCTATTTTGGTTAGGCCAGGGTGTGACTAGGGTGGGAATTCTAGTTTCTTTATTTCTATGTTTTCTGTTTCTATGTTTTGGCCGGGTATGGTTCTCAATCAGGGACAGTTGTCTATCGTTGTCTCTGATTGGGAATCATACTTAGGCAGCCTGTTTTGCCACCTTAGTTGTGGGTAGTTGACTTTGTTAGTGGCCTGTATATCCCTAGTCAGCGTCACGTTCGTGTTGTTGTTTCTTGTTTTTTACAATATAATCCATTTTAGAATAAGGAGGGGTAGGGACAATTTAATCAATAAGGCTGTAACAAAACAAGGGATCTGAATACTTTCCCAAATGCACGGTAAATGCCCACATCAGATTCAAGCTTCTGGGATAAAGCTTATTCGATAATGTAACATACAAGGATCTGCGTCTTCGAATGAGAAAGTAAGAAAAACAAGGATGTTCTCAAGTGGTTTATCGACACCACTGCATTTTAGGGCATGCAAGTATTGGCTTTTAGAGGACACGACAAGAGGGAACATTCTGCTAACAAGGGAAACTACAAGGAGCTTTCAGAGGTAATTGCACATCACGATGCTTTACTTTCTGAACATATGGAACTTTCGACTCTCTTTTCTGGGATATCGAAATCAATTCAGAATGATTAAATAGCTTCCATCGCGTCATCCATTAAAAGTGAGATTACAGAGAGGTTGATGCAACACATCTTTTCACACGCGCTCAAGTAGGCTTTCCACGTTCCTTCTGTATTTATTTAGCAAAGATAACACAATCAATCCGGACAGACACAAGCAACAACTCATTGCATACAATTGAAGTCAGACATTTACATACACCTTAGCCAAATACATTTAAACTCAGTTTCACAATTCCTGACATTTTATCCTAGTAAACATTCCCTGTCTTATGTCAGGTCTTGGCTGATTTTTTTATATTTTTCCCATGATGTCAAGCAAAGAGGCACTGAGTTTGAAGGTAGGCCTTGAACTACATCCACAGGTACACCTCCAATTGACTCAAATTATGTCAATTAGCCTATCAGAAGCTTCTAAAGCCATGACATAATTTTCTGGAATTTTCCAAGCTGTTTAAAGGCACAGTCAACTTGGTGTATGTAAACTTCTGACCCACTGGAAATAATCTGTCTGGAAACAATTTTTTGAAAAATTACTTGTGTCATGCACAAAGTAGATGTCCTAACCGACTTGCAAAAATTAGAGTTTGTTATCAAGACATTCGTGGAGTGGTTGAAAACTAAGTTTTAATGACTTCAACCTAAGTGTATGTAAACTTCCGACTTCAACTGTAAATGTTGCAGCAGCTTAGGCTACACCTAACCATTAAAGATGGGATAAAAACAAGACGATTTTTCAGTCTGATCAACTGTAGGCTACTAATAATAGCAGCTGCAAACAGCCTATGCACCCAGTCCATCTGGTCAGGGTAAACAAATTGGAAACATTATGTATTTATAATCAATTTGTGTGTCAGGAGAAAAAATGTGATGAAATGTGGTTTATATTCAGACTTGGGCTGGCTAGGCTGCCCGTACCCTTTTCAATCCAAAATGATTAACTGGAATGAATCAATCAACATAATAGTGACGACATAGACTGTGAGTAAATGTTTAATCAGAACTACAGTTGCATAGGTCTGCATGATGCTAACATGCATAAAGCAAGCTCAGCCATGTGAGTTCTATTGTCTATCCGTTGTTGCCTCTGTGTCTGTGTAGAGGAAATCAACCTCTTAATCTGGTCTAAATAAAATTAATATGAACAAGTATAAGGTTGCTGCAGTTTTGAGAGTTTTCATCCCCCCCAGGGCCAGGATTTTTTTTCAGGATTTAAAAAAAAAACATGTGACTTGTTTGGAAAAACTGGTCCCCATCATAGCCCATATAAAACCATTTTACAACTGATTAATCACTGTCATGCCTTATAGGGTCCAGAGTTTTTCTGGTTAGGCTAACAGATAAGGAAAAACTCTGGGCCCCAGGGGGAAACAATTGCCCCACCACTCTGGGACCTATGGTGCTGCCAGTCTGCTTGGAGTTGTCAGAATTCTGAGATGTCTGAGTTTAACTTCATGTTAAATATTAGCCACCATCGGGAGCCACCATCAGTTATACCCACATACAGTACATTTATAACTGTCACTTTAGTGAGTTTGTATAGTTGTTCCTGAGGGTCGCTAGCATTAGGATCATATTAGGTTAATGTTGTGCAAGAATTTGGAACATGTAGTCTATTTGAATCAATATGGAACTCAGACCACGCTTAGCAGATTAAACCTGGAGCCTGGTTCACGATGACTGTACCATTGTCATCCAGTTCCATGATTAGTGAGGATTAGGGTAGATTTATAAGATTATTGTTCAAATCTTATTGTACTATTTTTTTTTTTTTTTTTATATATATATTTCTTTCACCTTCCAATATTTCATGGATTGAATTTTACAACATTTATTTTTGATTCATCAATATATTTGTTGTGTTCTCGATGTATTCTAGTCTGTTGACTAAATTCTAATTAAAGGTACACCGTATTTAAAGGGATGGCTTAAGATAAATTTACCGAAAACCCTATTGAATGAGAAATACACAACAAAATATGTTGGCCAGCAAGTGGGAGGGTTTTCAGCGATTTAATTAAATGTCTTCAGCGTGCGCAAGGGAATCACGCCTGCAAAGCCTGTTACGCACCAGCATAAGGAAAATCTGAATACCAACTACTGAGAAGTGCATAGGAAAGGCTTACATTTCCTCAATTGGAATCAGGCCAATAGTGCAGTACTTTTGACCAGAGCTCTGGACAAAAGTATTGTAGACCTATATATAGGGCAGAGGTGGGCAAACTACGGTCCGCAGGCTTGATCCGGCCCGCAAACCCATTTAATCCGGCCTGTGGGAGGTTTGAGTAAAAAAAAATAATGATTGGGGCAAATTATTATTTTTGGTTAAAAAAATACACCAGGCCACACTTGAATGCCTAAAACTAGAGAGAAAGTCTGTAGAAATGTATAATGGACCTACATATTTTCAAATAACTTTTTCTAGCCCGCAAATTGATTTTGACAAACAAATCTGAGCTACCCTTGGTTGAATTTTGAAATCCCGATGTGGCCCTAGAACCAAAAGGTTTGCCCACCCCTGATATAGGGAATAGGGTGCAATTTGGAATGCACACTAACAGTGGAGCTGCTCTGACCTTATCATCCCCTCTAATATCCTGGAGAGGCAGACTGAATGTCGACCAGGCTACACTAGACATGGTGGCTCATCTATCACAGCCTCAGCACTGTCTCTCTATCTCTGCTGCCTGCCTGGCTGCAGCCTTCAGAGGATACTGCGAGCATGCTTTTCCAAAAATGACTTAGGTACTGGGCCTGCCTCTAACCCTCAGAAGACAGACTGAAGAGCATTCTGGAAACCTAGAAAGGGTGCCTTGCCTTCCATGCAAAACACTTAAAATACAATTTTATTTATCAAATGCGCCGAATACAACAGGTGTAGACTTGATCAATGTGCAGGGGTATGAGGTATTTGAAGTAGATACAGTATGTAAATGAAGGCAGGGTAAAGTGACTAGCCATCAGGATAGATAATAAAGACAAGCGAATACGTTGTGTGTGCGCACTTGTGCGTGTGTGTGTATGTAGTGTATATGAATGTGTGTGGATTTTGTGTGAGAGTGTCATTGTAGTGTGTGTGAGTGAGTGTGTGTATATACACAGTAGTGTGTATATACACTGAGTGTACAAAACATTAGGAACACCTTCCTAATATTGAGTTGCACCACCTTTTGCCCTCAGAACAGCCTCAATTTGTCAAGGCATTGATTACAAGGTGTCGAAAGCGTTCCACAGTGATGCTGGCCCATGTTGACTCCAATGCTTCCCACAGTTGTGTCAAGTTGGCTGGATGTCCTTTGGGTGGTGGATAATTCATGATACACACAGGAAACTGTTGACTGTGACACCCAGGAGCGTTGCAGTTCTTGACACACTCAAACCGGTGCGCCTGGCATCTATCATTATCATAGATAAGTGCCTTTGAATGGGGTATGATAGTATCATATCTAGTATCATACCCCATTCAAAGGCACTTAAATATTTTGTCTTGCCCATTTACCCTCTGAATAGCACACATACACAATCCATGTCTCAATTGTCTCAAGGCTTAAAAATCCTTCTGTGATTGAAGTGGATTTAACAAGTGATATCAAATTGTGTTTGTCACATGCGCCGAATACAACAGATGTAGATCTTACTGTGAAATGCTTACTTACAAGCCCTTAACCAACAATGCAGTTCAAGAAAAAGAGTAAAGAAAATATTTACTAAATAAACTAAAGTAAAAAATGTAATAAAGTAACACAAGAAAATTATATAACAATAAGAAGGCTATATACAGGGGGTACCGGTACCAAGTCAATGTGTGGGGGTGCAAGTTATTCGGGGTAATTTGTACATGTGGGTAGGGGTAAAGTGACTATGCATAGATAATAAACAGCGAGTAACAGCAGTGTAAAAACAAGGAGGGGGGGGTCAATGTAAATAGTCCGGGTGGCCATTAGATTCATTGTTCAGCAGTCTTATGGCTTGGGGGTAGAAGCTGTTAAGGAGCCTTTAGGGCCTAGACTTGGCACTCCGGTACCACTTGCCGTGCGGTAGCAGAGAGAACAGCCTATGACTTGGGTGACTGGAGTCTTTAACCATTTTTGGGGCCTTCCTCTGACACGCCAAGTATAAAGGTCCTAGATGGCAGAAAGCTTGGCCCCAGTGATGTACTGGGCCGTACTCACTACCCTCTGTAGTGCCTTACGGTCAGATACAGAGCAGTTGCCATACTATGGTGCAGCTGTAGAATGTTGAGGATCTGGGGACCCATGCCAAATCTCCTGAGGGGGGAAAAGGTGTTGTAGTGCACTCTTCACACCTCTCTTGGTGTGTTTGGACCATGATAGTTTGTTGGTGATGTTGACACCAAGGAACTTGAAACTCTCTCCCCGCTCCTCTACAGCCCTGTCGATGTTAATGGGGGCTTGTTCGGCCCTCCTTTTCCTGTAGTCCACAACCAGCTCCTTAGTCTTGCTCACATTGAGGAGAGGTTGTTGTCCTGGCACCACACTGCCAGGTCTCTGACCTATTGCCAGTTGGCCCACGCATGCTTTGAGACACACCCTTGTGGCTTTGTGAATGTTGACCTGTTTAAAAGGTTTTGCTTACATCAGCCACGGAGAGAGTGATCACACAGTCGTCCAGAACACCACGAAGTTAGCTCGTTTGGTAGGCTCACGTCTCTGGGCAGCTTGCGGCTGGGTTTCCCTTTGTAATCCGGAATAATTTGCAAGCCCTGTCACATCCAACGAGCGTCAGAGCCGGTGTAGTAGGATTCAATCTTAGTCCTGTATTGACCCTTTGCCTGTTTGATGGTTCGTCTGAGGTCATAGCGGGATTTCTTTTGACCGTCTGGATTAGTGCTCTAGCCTTTAGGTCGGTGCGGATGTTGCCTGTCATCCATGACTTCTGGTTGGGATATGTACGTAGTCACTGTGGGGATGACGTCGTCAATGCACATGTTGATAAATCCAGTGACAGGTGGTATACTCCTCAATGCCATTGTATGAACCCTGGAACTTGTTCCAGTCTGTGCTAGCAAAACAGTCCTGTAGTGTAGCATTGAGCGAGTTACTGCTACTTCCTGCTTTAGTTTTTGCTTGTAAGTGGGAATCAGGAGGATTGAATTATGGTCAGATTTGCCAAATGGAGGACGAGGGAAAGCTTTGCATGCGTCTCTGTGTGTGGAGTAAAGGTGGTCTAGAGTTTTTTTTCCCCTCTGGTTGCACATGTGACATGCTGGTAGAAATTAGGTAAAAAAATATTTAATTTTCCCTGCATTAAAGTCCCAGGCCACTAGGAGTGTGGCTTCTGGATGAACATTTTCTTGTTTTCTTATGGCCTTATACAATTCGTTGAGTGTATGTCAATAAGGGATCATAGCTTTCACCTGGATTCACCTGGTTTGTTTGTCATTGAAAGAGCAGGTCAAATCAAATCAAATTTTATTTGTCACATACACATGGTTAGCAGATGTTAATGCGAGTGTAGCGAAATGCTTGTGCTTCTAGTTCCGACAATGCAGTAATAACCAACAAGTAATCTAGCTAACAATTCCAAAACTACTACCTTATAGACACAAGTGTAAGGGGATAAGAATATGTACATAAAGATATATGAGTGAGTGATGGTACAGAGCGGCATAGGCAAGATACAGTAGATGGTATTGAGTGCAGTATATACATATGAGATGAGTATGTAAACAGTGGCATAGTGATACATGTATTACATAAAGATGCAGTAGATGATATAGAGTACAGTATATACATATACATATGAGATGAATAATGTAGGGTATGTAAACATTATATTAGGTAGCATTGTTTAAAGTGGCTAGTGATATATTTTACATCATTTCCCATCAATTCCCATTATTAAAGTGGCTGGAGTTGAGTCAGTGTGTTGGCAGCAGCCACTCAATGTTAGTGGTGGCTGTTTAACAGTCTGATGGCCTTGAGATAGAAGCTGTTTTTCAGTCTCTCTGTCCCAGCTTTGATGCACCTGTACTGACCTCGCCTTCTGGATGATAGCGGGGTGAACAGGCAGTGGCTCGGGTGGTTGTTGTCCTTGATGATCTTTATGGCCTTCCTGTGACATCGGGTGGTGTAGGTGTCCTGGAGGGCAGGTAGTTTGCCCCCGGTGATGCGTTGTGCAGACCTCACTACCCTCTGGAGAGCCTTACGGTTGTGGGCGGAGCAGTTGCCGTACCAGGCGGTGATACAGCCCGACAGGATGCTCTCGATTGTGCATCTGTAGAAGTTTGTGAGTGCTTTTGGTGACAAGCCGAATTTCTTCAGCCTCCTGAGGTTGAAGAGGCGCTGCTGCGCCTTCTTCACGATGCTGTCTGTGTGGGTGGACCAATTCAGTTTGTCTGTGATGTGTACGCCGAGGAACTTAAAACTTACTACCCTCTCCACTACTGTCCCATCAATGTGGATAGGGGGGGTGTTCCCTCTGCTGTTTCCTGAAGTCCACAATAATCTCCTTAGTTTTGTTGACGTTGAGTGTGAGGTTATTTTCCTGACACCACACTCCGAGGGCCCTCACCTCCTCCCTGTAGGCCGTCTCGTCGTTGTTGGTAATCAAGCCTACCACTGTTGTGTCGTCCGCAAACTTTTTTTTTCTTTTTTTAAATTTTACCTTTATTTAACCAGGCAAGTCAGTTAAGAACAAATTCTTATTTTCAATGACGGCCTGGGAACAGTGGGTTAACTGCCTGTTCAGGGGCAGAACGACAGATTTGTACCTTATCAGCTCGGGGGTTTGAACTCGCAACCTTCTGGTTACTAGTCCAACACTCTAACCACTAGGCTACCCTGCCGCCCCATCTTGATGATTGAGTTGGAGGCGTGCGTGGCCATGCAGTCGTGGGTGAACGGGGAGTACAGGAGAGGGCTCAGAACGCACCCTTGTGGGGCCCCAGTGTTGAGGATCAGCGGGGTGGAAATGTTGTTGCTTACCCTCACCACCTGGGGGCGGCCCGTCAGGAAGTCCAGTACCCAGTTGCACAGGGCGGGGTCGAGACCCAGGGTCTCGAGCTTGATGACGAGCTTGGAGGGCACTATGGTGTTAAATGCCGAGCTGTAGTCGATGAACAGCATTCTCACATAGGTATTCCTCTTGTCCAGATGGGTTAGGGCAGTGTGCAGTTGGTTGAGATTGCATCATCTGTGGACCTATTTGGGCGGTAAGCAAATTGGAGTGGGGGTAGGGTGGAGGTGATATGGTCCTTGACTAGTCTCTCAAAGCACTTCATGATGACGGAAGTGAGTGCTACGGGGCGGTAGTCGTTTAGCCCTTAGCTTTCTTGGGAACAGGAACAATGGTGGCCCTCTTGAAGCATGTGGGAACAACAGACTGGGATAGGGATTGATTGAATATGTCCGTAAACACACCAGCCAGCTGGTCTCCGCATGCTCTGGTTGGGGATGCCGTCTGGGCCTGCAGCCTTGCGAGGGGTTGACACGTTTAAATGTTTTCCTCACGTCGGCTGCAGTGAAGGAGAGTCCGCATGTTTTAGTTGCGGGCCGTGTCAGTGGCACTGTATTGTCCTCAAAGCGGGCAAAAAAGTGATTTAGTCTGCCTGGGAGCAAGACATCCTGGTCCGTGACTGGGCTGGTTTTCTTTTTTGTAATCCGTGATTGACTGTAGACCCTGCCACATACTTCTTGTGTCTCAGCCGTTGAATTGAGATTCTACTTTGTCTCTATACTGACGCAGCTTGTTTGATTGCCTTGCGGAGGAATAGTTACACTGTTTGTATTCGGTCATGTTTCGGTCACCTTGCCCTGATTAAAAGCAGTGGTTCGGGCTTTCAGTTTGAATGCTGCCATCAATCCACGGTTTCTGGTTTGGGAATGTTTTAATCGTTGCTATGGGAACGACATCTTCAACGCACGTTCTAATGAACTCGCTCACCCCGAATCAGCGTATTCGTCAATGTTGTTGTCTGACGGAAACATATCCCAGTCCACGTGATGGACGCAGTCTTGGAGTGTGGAATCAGATTGGTCGGACCAGCGTTGAACAGACCTCAGCGGGAGCTTCTTGTTTTAGTTTCTGTCTGTAGGCAGGGATCAACAAAATGGAGTCGTGGTCAGCTTTTCCGAAAGGAGGGCGGGGCAGGGCCTTATATGCGGCGGAAGTTAGAATAGCAGTGATCCAAGGTTTTTCCAGCCCTGGTTGCGCAATCGATATGCTGATAAAATTTAGGAAGTCTTGTTTTCAGATTAGCCTTGTTAAAATCCCCAGCTACAATGAATGCAGCCTCTGGATAAATGGATTCCAGTTTGCAAAGAGTCAAATAAAGTTTGTTCAGAGCCATCGATGTGTCTGCTTGGGGGGCAATATATACGGCTGTGATTATAATCGAAGAGAATTCCCTTGGAAGATAATGCGGTCGACATTTGATTGTGAGGAATTCTAAATCAGGTGAACAGAAGGACTTGAATACCTGTATGTTGTTATGATCACACCACGTCACGTTAACCATGAAGCATACGCCCCCGCCCCTCTTCTTACCAGAAAGATGTTTGTTTCTGTCGGCGCGATGCGTGGAGAAACCAGCTGGCTGCACCGATTCCGTTAGCGTCTCTCCAGTGAGCCATGTTTCCGTGAAGCAAAGAATGTTACAGTCTCTGATGTCCCTCTGGAATGCTACCCTTGCTCGGATTTCATCAACCTTGTTGTCAATAGACTGGACATTGGCGAGAAGAATGCTAGGGAGTGGTGCACGATGTGCCCGTCTCTGGAGTCTGACCAGAAGACCGCTCCATTTCCCCCTTTTACAAAGTCGTTTTTTTTGGGTCGCCGGCTGGGATCCATTCCGTTGTCCTGGGTGAAAGGCAGAACACAGGATCCGCTTCGCGAAAGTCATATTCTTGGTCGTACTGATGGTGAGTTGACGCTGCTCTAATGTTCAGTAGTTCTTCTCGACTGTATGTAATGAAACCTAAGATGACCTGGGGTACTAATGTAAGAAATAACACGTAAAAAAAAAAAAAAAACTGCATAGTTTCCTAGGAACGTGAAGCGAAGTAGGTGTTCCTAGTGTTTTGTACACTCAGTGTACAGTATAGTCTTGTGACTGTGCATAGAGTCAGTGCAAGATAGGGTCAGTGCAGATATTTAATTAAATGGTTACCCGGACTATTTAGCAGTCTTATGGCTTGTGGGTAGAAGCTGTCTCGGAGCCTTTTGGTCCAAGAGCCGATGCTCCGGTACCGTTTGCTGGACGGCAGCAGAGTGAACAATCTACGGCTTGGGTGGCTGGAGAATTTTGCAATTTCTCAGGCTTTCCTCTGACACCGCCTAATATAGAGGTACTGGATGGTATAGAGCTCGGCCCCAGTGATGTACTGGGCTGTTCGCACCACCATCTGTAGCACTTTGCGGTCGAGGGCGGTGCATTTGCCATACCAAGAGTTGATACAGCCAGTCAAGATGCTCTCGATGGTGCCGCTGTATAACTTTTTGAGGATCCTAGTACATTACTTGGCTCAGGCAGCCAAATGAATACTGAGCTGTGGTGACAGCATTGTTCCGAGTCTCCCGTGATATCTCCAACCCATGTCATAAACAACATCTCGCATGAATATGTGAACTCAAGTTCAGAAAAGCACCAGTCTTGAGAGATACTCACAGTAGTACAGCGCTTTCGTATGAATAAAAGATCAAATGCCTTGTCCTGCACGTCAAGAGCAACATCAAAACTCAATGGAAGACGAACGCAAAGAACAGTAGAGTGAAGGCATGAGACTCAGTGAGACAATGAGGAGAAGAAACGTGAACCAGAGTAGAGGTAGATTAGAGCAAGATACAGTACAGGTTGCTTCCCTTTCAAACCAATTTGTTACATATAATCTAGTTACAGAGCTCACGGCATACAGTACAGTCCAGAGGAGAAATGACCCTATCCTGAAGAACATACAGTAATGAGGAAATGACTGTGGAATGAAGATTCTGGAGGATATTCCTATAAGACATAATGATAGGTCTTATGGTGCCTAACACGCATAGTATTGGCATAGGAGAATACACTAGCCAATATAGGCAAATATTTTATATTCTGTGTGTGTAAGCAGGGGAATAAGTCATGTGGTGACTGCAAAACGACATGAGCAGTCTATTTTCAGAACCCACATAAATACGTGGGTATAATAATATCCCTTAAAATTAAAGTTTAAAAAAACATAGTTTATTGTCACTATGTCTAAACAACTCAAAATGTTAAATGGCCACTTTCAATTTTGAGTTTATATCCAATTTAATGAACCATTTCATGTATTAGTGCCTTGAATTTGCCTGCTGGTGTGACATTATAATTCATGTTAATATTATAAAGGTTTAATGATTCCAAAATAAACAAGAAAAATATTTTGACTCATTATTTAGAGACTTATGTCTTTAAAAATCATTGATCATATTCTTGCATTTCAAATGAAATACAATTTCCTTGTATAATGATGATAACTAAGTGTCCCGCTATTACATTTTGGGTATGATTCACAGCAACTTCACTAAACCTAGATAAAAATACACTTTTTTCCCTTGCATTTGTTGGCGTCACGCCGATGCATAATACACAACAGGCAGTCAAATTTGACTGTTAAAACATAATCAATGGGACACTTTCAGAAGTTTCTAACTAAAAATGCTTCTTAAAACCTCTACTGACTCCCCATCCCGCGTAATCATCGCCTGACACTAATTAGCATAATGCAACGGACATAAATATCCCTAGAAAATATTCCTATTAATGAAAATCACAAATGAAATATATTGAGACACAGCTTAGCCTTTTGTTAATCACCCTGTCATCTCAGATTTTCAAAATATGCTTTACAGCCAAAGCTAGACAAGCATTTGTGTAAGTTTATCGATAGCCTAGCATAGCATTTTGTCCAGCTAGCAGCAGGTAACTTGGTCACGGAAATCAGAAAAGCAATCAAATTAAATCGTTTACCTTTGATGAGCTTCGGATGTTTTCACTCACAAGATTCCCAGTTAGCTAGCCAATGTTCCTTTTTTCCAAAAATATTATTTTTGTAGGCGAAATAGCTCCGTTTGTTCTTCACGTTTGGCTGAGAAATCGCCTAGAAATTGCAGTCACGAAAACGGCAAAATCTATTCCAAATTAGCTCCATATTGACAAACATGGCAAACGTTGTTTATAATCAATCCTCAATGTGTTTTTCAAACATCTATTCGATAATATATCCGTCGGGACAATTCGTTTTTCAGTAGGACCGATTGGAGTAATGGCTACCTCTGTATTTTACGCGAGAGTCACCCTGGGAGCCATCAGGTGACCACTTACGCATGCAATGTAGCCGCCTACAGCTATTCTTCAACATAACTGCGTAAAACTACGTCACAATGCTGTAGACACCTTGGGGTATACGTAGAAAGCGTAAGCTGGTCGATAGCCATTCACAGCTCAATAGGGACTCATTAGAACGCAGCGCTTTCAAAATATGGGGCACTTCCGGATTGGATTTTTCTCAGGCTTTCGCCTGCAACATCAGTTCTGTTATACTCACAGACAATATCTTTACAGTTTTGGAAACGTTAGAGTGTTTTCTATCCTAAGCTGTCAATTATATGCATATTCTAGATTCTTGTCCTGACAAAATATCCCATTCAAAACGGGAATGTTTTTTTTCTTCAAAAAATGAAAATACTGCCCCTAGAGTCGCAACACATTAGTTCTATACATCAGCAATGGATCCTCATTAAAGGATTTTAAGTGTACTCCTTTTAATTACACGGACTTGAAGTGTCCTGTATTATCATTTTTTAATCCCAGCCCCCGTCCTCGCAGGAGGCCCTTTGCCTTTTGGTAAATAAGGATTTGTTCTTAACTGACTTGCCTAGTTAAATACAGAATTTTACATCACTACCTCCGCGAATCGGGAGTTGATCATTTGTGTGCCTGCTGCCTTCCTTGTATGTGGTAGCCGTTTCTCAGACTCAGACTCTCCGGAAATCAAATTCTGATTCCCCGTTACCCATGGTAGGCACAGAAACTACAATCCAAAGATGATAGGGAAGACATTCGAATGAGACACCAGTGCCACGGTCCGGAGCACCTGTATGGGTTTTGAGTCTGATAAATGCACGTGTGCCCAAAAGTCGGGACTTGTTGGCATATTTTAGCACTAGAATTGCCACAGTTATCAAAGTAACATTGGAGCGATTCATGAAACCATAACTGGATTTAATGAGCCATTCGGTTTCACTGCATCGACCATGTGTACTAAAACTAGTATGGCTTAATATTTGGGACAAGAATATGGCAGGATCAACCAGGTAGAGCAGGGGAGGGGGAACAGTCCCCAAAAGAGGCACGGCTAATGGGGGCCCTCCCAGGGTGGATCACGTATACCCATCAGTCAGGAGGAGTGAAAATGTTAGGACAGACATAGAGGGACTAAGGGGATGGATGAGAACCAGGAATGGGAGCACCACAGCCAGCCCCCAATATGTGTCTGCATCGTCACTAGGCCAGGTAAAATAACTAGACCCTCCCTAGAGGGCAGAGACAGACCCAGAGGTCGCCAGAACAATGTTCACATGATGAGAGTGAGAAACCAGGCGTGGGAGAATGAATACATAAATATTGCACTCAGAATCACTTAAAAGTATCAAAATTGCAAGAGGATACAAATAGTCTAATTCAGTGTTACTTCATGAAAAATAGGTCTAAAAAGGTCATTATATACAGTACCAGAAAAAAGTTTGGACACACCTACTCATTCAAGGGTTTTTCTTTATTTTTACGATTTTCTACATTGTAGAATAATAGTGAAAACATCAACACTATGAAATAACACATATGGAATCATGTAGTAACCAAAAAAGTGTTAAACAAATATTTTATATTTGAGATTCTTCATAGTAGCCACCCTTTATGACAGCTTTGCACACTCTTGGCGTTCTCTGAACCAGCTTCATGAGGTAGTCACCTGGAATGCAATGCACAGGTGTGCCTTGTTAAAGGTTAATTTGTGGAATTTCTTTCCTTAATGTGTTTGAGCCGATCAGTTGGGTTGTGACAAGCTAGGGGTGGTATACAGAAGACAGCCCTATTTGGTAAAAGACCAAGTCCATATTATGGCACGAACAGCTCAAATAAGCAAAGAGAAACGACAGTCCATCATTACTTTAAGATACGAAGGTCAGTCAATCCGAATTATTACAATAACTTTGAACATTTCTTCAAGTGCAGTCGCAAAAACCATCAAGCACTCTTATGAAACGGCTCTCATGAGGACCACCACAGGAAAGGAAGACCCAGAGTTACCTCTGCTGCAGAGGATAAGTTAATTAGAGTTACCAGCCTCAGAAATTGAAGCCAAAATAAATGCTTCACAGAGTTCAAATAACAGACACATCTCAACATCAGCTGTTCAGAGGACACTGTGTGAATCAGGCCTTCGCTGCAAACTACAACTAAAGGAGACAAATAAGAAGAAGAGACTTGCTTGGGCCAAGAAACACGAGCAATGGACATTAGACCTATGGAAATCTGTCCTTTGGTCCAAATTTGAGATTTTTGGTTCTAACCGCCGTGTCTTTGTGAGAGAGTAGGTGTACAGATGATCGCTGCATGTGTGGTTCCCACCATGAGGTGTGATGGTGCTTTGCTGGTGACACTGTTGGTGATTTATTTAGAATTCAAGGCACACTTGTGGTAGCATGGCTACCACAGCATTCTGTAGCGATACGCCATCCCATCTGGTTTGCGCTTAGCGGGACCATCATTTGTTTTTCAACAGGACAATAACCCAACACACCTCCAGACTGTGTAAGGGCTATTTGACCAAGAAGGAGAGTGATGGAGTGCTGCATCAGATGACCTGGCCTCCACATTCACCCAACCTCAACCCAATTGAGATGGTTTGGGATGAGTTTGACGGCAGAGGGAAGGAAAAGCACCCAACAAGTGCTCAGCATGTGTGGGAATTCCTTCAAGACTGTTGTGAAAGCATTCCAGGTGAAGCTGGTTGAGAGAATGCAAAGAGTGTACAAAGCTGTCATCAAGGATATGAGTGGCTATTCTGAAGAATCTAAAATATATTTTCATTCGTATAACAATTTTTTGGTTACTACATGGTACCATGTATGTTATTTCACAGATATGTCTTCGCTATCATTTAATGTAGAAAAGAGTAAAAAATAAAGAAGAACCCTTCAATGAGTAGGTGTATCCAAACTTTTGACTGGTACTGTATGTTTATTAATGGGTTATGTCCCCTGGAATGACCGCTATTTCCTCTGGTGTGACACATCTTCATGAAACACCAAGGGAAAAAAGCTGTCACACCGTTGGAAATCTCAGGCAGTATGGTCCAATGTGGGCCTTATTGTTAACAGTAAACCTATATAATGTCCCCACAACATGTTTTCATTGCTTTTTGTACTTTATAAACAAAATATATGGATAAACAGTGCCTTCTGAAAATATTCAGACCCCTTGACTTTTCCACATTCTGTTATGTTACAGCCTTATTCTAAAATTGATTTAATATTATTTTTTTCTCAGCAATCTACACACAATACCCCACAATAACAATGCGAAAAAAACGATATTTAATTTTTTTTGCAAATGTATTCAAAAAAAAAAATCAACAGAAATACCTTATTTACATAAGTATTCAGACCCTTTGCTATGAGACTCAAAATTGAGCTCCGGTGCATCCTGTTTCCATTGATCATCCTTGAGATGTTTCTACAACTTGACTGGAGTCCACCTGTGGTAAATTAAATTTATTAGACATGATTTGGAAAGGCACACACCTGTCTATATAAGTTCCCACAAGCCATGAGGTCAAAGGAATTGTACGTAGAGCTCCGAGATAGGATTGTGTTGAGGCAGTGGTATCAATGTCTGCAGCATTGAAGGTCCCCAAGAACACAGTGGCCTCCATCATTCTTAAATGGAAGAAATTTGTAAAGACTCTTCCTAGAGCTGGCCAAACTGATCAATCGGGGGAGAAGGGCCTTGGTCGGGGAGGTGACCAAGAACCCGATGGTCACTCTGACAGAGCTCTAGAGTTCCTCTGTGGATATGGGAGAACATCCCAGAAGGACAACAATCTCTTCAGCACTACACCAAATCAGGCCTTTATGGTATAATGGCTAGACAGAAGCCACTCCTCAGTAAAAGGCACATGACAGCCCGCTTACAGTTTGCCAAAAGGCACCTAAAGAATCTCAGACCATGAGAAACAAAGTTCTCTGGTCTGATGTAACCAAGATTGAACTCTTTGACCTGAATGCCTGCCGTCACATCTGGAGGAAACCTGGCACCATACCTATGGAGAAGCATGGTGGTGGCAGGATCATGCTGTGGGGATGCTTTTCAGCGGCAGGGACTGGGAGACTAGTCAGGATTGAGGCAAAGATGAACGGAGAAAAGTACAGAGAGATCCTTGATGAAAACCTGCTCAGGACTTCAGACTGGGGCGAAGGTTCACCTTCCAACAGGACAATGACCCTGAGCACATAGCCAAGACAACGCAGGAGTGGCTTCGGGACAAGTCTCTGAATGTCCTTGAGTAGCCCAGCCAGAGCCCAGACTTGAACCCGATCTAACATCTCTGGAGAGACCTGAAAATAGCTGTGCAGCAATGCTCCCCATCCAACCTGACAGAGCTTGAGAGGATATGCAGAAAGGAATGGGAGAAACTCCACAAATACAGGTTTGCCAAGCTTGTAGTGTTATATCCAAGACTCCAGGCTGCAATCTCTGCTTCAACAAAGTACTGAGTAAAGGGTCTGAATACTTATGTGAATATGACATATCAGTTTTGCATTTTTAATACATTTGCAAAAATGTCTACAAACCTGTTTTATCTTTGTCATTATGGGGTATTGTGTGTAGATTGAGGCGGAAAAAAACAAACAATTTAATCAAATTTAGAATAAGGCTGTAATGTAACAAAATGTCAAGGGATCTGAATAATTTCCGAAGACACTGTATACATTCAAAAGGCATCACACCAAAGGACTAAGAAACTGACCACCTTTATGGCAATGGCAGAGGTGCAATATATTGATTAAAAAAATCTGATAACACTTACAATCTGTTCAGGCCATGTGCTCATTTCAAGAGAACCCTCCTCAGTGCCATGGTGCTGGCTCGTTGTTTAATCACAGAATTAGGTCACACCAAGTGGACATTGCTTTTAGGGACAACATGTAATCAATCAGAACTATTTGGAAATATCATGAATAAATTGTTTCTTGAAATAAACTTTGTGTTATAGCTAAAAGAGTAGGCGAATGGAATTTTGTTCATTTTTTCATTAAATGACTTAAGTTCAAAGTTCCACAACCTTATCTGGGACAGTCACACCACTGGACAATTGCCACGTTTGGTTCAAATTCGTAAGAAAACAAATTATAAACTGCATGAATTTACTCAGATTTTACTATTATATCACAATTTTAGCCAATTTAAGTGAAGTTATATTTGTGTTTGCCATCATGGACAAAAAACAGGGGCCTCACGTCAACTACCCACATGCCACTTATACCCAACATGATAGGCAGGGACTGATTCCACACTTAAAGTACATCCTTTGAACTCAGCGATTTACACTGAGGCCATAGGCATTGCCACTCCATCAGATCTGTGTTGAACTACTATTTTAAATCTTTTAAATCCCTTTACCGTTTGCTTTAGTCTGCATGGAGTCCCAGGTGGGTAGGGTGTACCATTTTCCAACAATTCTATTGGTTCCATTGCGCCAAGAAACTCCAGCTTTAACCCAGGTTAAATTATTTCAAATACTATTTGAACCCAGGTCTGCATTCCCAGTCCAGTCCATATGCATTCCCACCCGCTGAGAGACAACAACAGATTAAAATGGAGGCGTGGTAGCGTACCTGGTGATATGATATAGAAGAAGTCTTTGAAGCCGTCCATCCACACCTCGGCCAATCGCCTGTTGTTCTTGTTGATGACTTGACCCGTGCCCCCAGGGAAGCTGTAAGGGGTGGCCTTTCGGAACACGTGACCCACATGGGAACAAGTGATAATCTCCAGAGAGCCGCCACACTGCCAGATCTGCACACACAACAGCAAGACGTCACACACACACACATACACAATACACACACAAACATGCATGCATGCATGCAAGTACGCACACACACACACACGGCACTTTCATTGTCATAATAACCAAGCAGAGCTCAGCCCTCTATCAATCACTCACCCTGAAAGACATCTCCAAGTTCTCTCCGCCCCAAATGTCCATCCCTGGATCATATGTGCCTATTTCTTCAAAATATGTCCGGTCAATAGAGAATAACCCTCCAGCCATTGTAGGGGTTCTGTAGGAGAAAAATGATGAGTGTGGATAAAGAAATACATCTTGCAAGAGACACGTATCTTACAGTGAGAAACATGTCAGCTCGCAAATAATCAATATCTATGGCATACAGTAATATTACATTAATATAATACTTTCTGGGGGGAGGAACTATGTTTTGATTAGCAAGGCATGATTAAATTACCTTTCTGCACAATTGTTTAAATGTTTTCATCAAACGAATGGGCACTTTGGAAACTACTCTTTCACACGAACAAGCCTGACCTCGACTGGCCCAGTTAAAAGACATGGATGCCGTGGAACAGACAATCTCAGTGCAAAACCACCCTCATTGTTTGAACCACTCTCTGCCATTTTCATTCTGCTAAAGAAAAGCAAACAGACACAGCTAGGCCTTGGAGATAATCCTGTCATTTAACGATAATAGAAATCAGATTTATGAAGCATTGAGTGACACCATCGTAACACCATGTTGTTGCTCTGACCCAATGTAATATGATCGATGGAGAACTTAGTCAATACTTTGCAGCACCGGCTCCATTTAAGTCCTGCTTTAGTATTTTCGTGTTTGACAATGGAACTAGTTGCAACATGAAACTACAAATATAGCTACTGTATCAAATAATAAAACAAATGGACAGAAATGCAATCCATTTCTATCTGCAAATGAAAGCCATCAAAGCTGCAGTTATCAGAAGAAAAGGCTTCTAAAGAAATCCACATCAATGATGTCAACTCTGCAGCTTCCCAGGCATTTCAAACAACCTATTCTCAGCTGAAATGACAACGCTAGAGCTAACATTTGTTTTGTCTGATGAGATTCTCAAACTGTTCTTTAATGTTACTGTCCTCTCCTTGCTGACTCTGATCCACCAGCCCCTGGCTTGGCAGCACTGTGATAACAAAGCATGCATCCCAAATGGTACCCGAATCCCTATATACTGTAGTGCACTACTTTTACAAAAGTAGTGCACTATAAAGTCAATAGGGTGCCATTTGGGACGTAGACAAATTCTTTCAGTACAAAGAAATGCATTTCAACACGGCCACAGATGAAGGTATGTATCTTGTGTGCACCTGAGAGGGAGTGTCCTGTCCCCTTTGCGCCTGTCCATCTCTCTCTGAGGCACGGGATACCAACGGAAATTCAGCTTCCAGTTAAATCCTCCATAGGTCATGTCTGAGCCTGCCATATATTCAAACGTCTCGTCGCTGATCACATCGATTATAGGACACACCACAGATCTCCTAAACAACCATGGAGAACATAAGGCTTTCATTTAACAAGAAACACAGTGAGAGACTAACCATGGAGAAATCAGAAGAGTTAGTTTTACAGGAAATAGTGGAAGAAAGCCCTTTGTAGAACTCTTATGCACTCTCCAAAATGTATTCCCTTTGTTCCCTTAAACGCTAAAACTTTGTTATTTCCGTTAATAACATTCCACATCTGATTATATTAAACTGATTGGCTGGCAGAGCCAACAGCATCCAAGCAATGAATAATAAATGAATAAATCATTTACAAAGGTAATGGTCCCCTAACCGTTGTTTCTTCAGGTGAGCACAGAGAAAAAATGAAAGTAGCTAACTAACTGCTGACCACGCATTTCTACAGCGGTGGCATTATTCCTGGCTTCATTATGAGATTATTTCAATATTAGTCCATCATTGGCTGGTCCATACGCATTATAAACATATCCATTAGGTTAATAACAATGACCAGAGGTAACATATTGCATTAGTGAGAAGCTACTTCCAGTCAAAGGAAATTGAAAATATCCATGTAGATTATGTTGACAATGTATGGATAACTGTCACGCCCTGATCTGTTTCACCTTTCTTTGTGATAGGCAACACCTGGAGGGGGGTGGAGACAATCTTCCCCATTATCCTCTGTGTATTTATACATGTGTTCTCTGTTTGTCTGTTGCCAGTTAGTCTTGTTTGAAAAGATAACCAGCGTTTTGTCTCAGCTCCTGCTTTTCCCCAGTCTCTCTTTATCTCGCCCTCCTCGTTTGGACCGTTGCCTGTCCTGACTCTGAGCCCGCCTGCCTGACCACTCTGCCGGCCCCTGACCTTGAGTCTGCCTGCCATCCTGTGCCTTTGCCCCTGCTCTGGATTACCGTCCTCTGCCTGACCTGACCCTGAGCCTGCCTGCCGTCCTGTACCCTTGCCCAACTACTCTGGATTATCGACCTCTGCCTGTCTTGACCTTTCGTTTGCCTGCCCCTGTTGATGTAATAAACACTGTTACTTTCAACACAGTCTAAATTTGGGTCTTACCTGAAACGTGATAGATAACCCTAAATCTGCATCCCAAATGGCACCCTATTTCCTAGTGCACTACTTTTGACAAGGCCAATATAAGGTACTGCAGGGTGTCTGCGGCCAGATCCCAAAATATATATAGTTTTTTTTTTTTCCTGTTTACATTACATTCTTTCAATGAATAGTACTGACAACAGATTAAACAAATTTTGGCAAAGGGATATGTGGTTGTTGGAGGAAATTATAGTTGAAATGATTAATTATGTATACATTTATTTAATTCGAACCATTTATTCTAATACTATTATGTTATGGTATGAAATGTATGGGTTCTTGGTTAAGCTGTTACTGAAAATGTAAGTAAAACAAATTAATTGTCTGTACCTTGCGGGTTTAAGGGAGAAGGATGATGTATCTTTTCAGACAGATAAGAATGTTTGTTTTGTGTTCCATTAGTGGAGAAAAGTATATATTTTAGACAGTTTGGAATGTAGTTTTATGAGGGGAGTAGAAGAAGATCTCCAGACCTGAAGACACTGCGCTATTGTGGGGATCGGAGAGAGTGTGTGAAACTGATGACGTCATTTTATGTTCTCTCTTTAAAATGTAATGTTCTTTGTATTTTGGGTCAGTACTCATCAAGAATAAATGCTGAACTTGTTTTTAAGACTGATCTCTTGCTAATTCATGCAAAATGATAAACTTACAACTTATCATGAAATAGATAAAAGTGTGAATTTGGTTTTGGCTACAAAACATATAGGAATTTAGAATTCCTCTAACAGTGGTATAAGTTTTTAGAGGGTGTAATACAATAACATTTTATTAATCTACAATATTTGGTTTTACAATATGAATTTCTGCCTGGCACCTGAGGCAAAATGGGTGAATGTCTGACCCCAGTTTTCAGAGATAATGGGGGGGGTGCATTCATCTTTAGTCATCACCTGCAACGTCTCCCTTTTCCTTAGAAGGAACCCTTCACCCACCGAACAAGCAAGTGCAATCCTGAAACAGGATTAGAATTACCCCACCATTACAGGATAACAATTACCACAGATACCAGATAATAGATTTTAAACCCTGCTATCACTTAAAATAGCCATCATTAAGTTATTCCGTGGAATCACATTCCACTGTATGTACTACTAGACAGCGTCGTGACAAAACAAGCTGCAACGTCTCCCATTCAGCTATGGCTGCATGACACGTTTTAAAAAATGATTTGGCTTACTTTTGAGAAACATACTGTACCCCAATTTACCTCAGTCACTTTCTCATTGCTCGTCGTGCAGTATCAGGGCGTGCAAAATGCATTCACAAAATCTCCAAAAACACCCAAATACGTCCTTTTAGAAACAGAAACGCTGTCAGTGTAGTGATGTAGGTCTTCCCATGTTGTACACATGAAATCTTGTCATTCCGAACGAGCCGTTTCTTTCACCAGCCATGCTGCGCGGGCTGTGTCCGTGTAGGGACACGCTTGGCCTGCACAGCTGATTGGGGGGGAAACCGCACGACTCGACCAACATGGATTATAACGTTGCAGATAAAGTTCTCAAAACCAAGCCAAATCACACAAAGAAATGTCTGGACCCTTCTATAACATGCCGGCTTACATCAAAAATACATCTTTTGATTATTTTCCCTTTAACATCAGATCAGTTTTCAGATGACACAGAAAATCGCATCCCACTGAGGCAGCAAGAGCAGAACAGCGCGGAGATGATTTGTGACAAGCATCAGCACCGCCATGTCTCTCCATTGCTGCCTGTTCCATTTACATTGAGGGGTGGTAGTGACACTGAGCTCCTTACCGGTCCTCTTTGATCCTGGCCAGCAGAGGCTCCAGCCAGCCCGTGGTGCACTCACAGTGGGCATCCAGGAAGGTGATTACCTGCCCCCGTGTGGCCGCAGCCCCCCTCAGCCTGGCCCGGATCAGCCCCGTCCGCTGCTCCATCCGCAGGACCCGCACGGGAACCTCCAGGGTCCGACCATAGTTCTCCAGCTTCTTTCCCAAGAAGTCTGACAGAAGAGGAGAGGACATGCTTCAAACTCCTGAAGGAGTTCCTTATTTGGTTATATTATGACCCAATACTAAGAACTACATGAACTAATCCTAGATTGCACCTTTAAACCCAGTAAAGCTAGTGAGTTGATGGATTTATTTGACACGTATTTAACCCTTATTTTACTAGGTAAGTTGACCGAGAACACGTTCTCATTTACAGAAATGACCTGTGGAATAGTTACAGAAAAGAGGAGGGGGGATGAATGAGCCAATTGGAAGCTGGAGATGATTAGGAGGCCATAACGAGGGCCAGATTGAGAATTTAGCCAGAACACCAGGGTTAAAACCCCTACTCTTATGATAAATGCCATGGGATCTTTTAGTGACCACAGAGAGTCAGGACACCCGTTTCAACGTCCCATCCGAAAGGTTTAAGTTTAGGCTGGACCCAGCTACAGTACCTCTCTCACTGGCGTCGTCCACCAGCAGGATCTCCTGCAGTAGGTGGCGTGGCGAGCGGTTGATGACACTGTGGACGGTGCGGAGCAGGGTGCTCCACGCCTCGTTGTGGAACACAATCACTATACTGGTGTTGGGGAGATCGTCCGTGTACACCTTGGTCTTGCAACTGATGGACAGACAACGAGAGCTCTGGTTAAGGAGATCAAATGTGCTGCTACTCCTGACGCTTGTCTACATTGTAATTTGATCAAGACTGAGCATAGTTGTGTGATATTTCTGTACATACAGTATAGCCTACTATACGTGGTTGAACATTAGAGCACCGGAACAAAACAAACGGCTTCGAAAAACAAAACCAACATTGACAAGACTTTATATGGTGTGGTCATCGGCATGCTGCTCCACACACACAGGCTATATCTCAAATGGTACCCTATTCCTTCCATAGTGCACTACTTTTGACCAGGGATCATATAGGGAACGTCAGAATAAAACAAAAATAACAGGTGTCAGACAAAAAATTCCCAATAACAACAATAACGTCAACGACATCAACAATAACACAAAGCTCATTTGAGTATGATCCCTCCAACATATAGAGCCGCAACAACCTCTTTGACTACAGTGAGATAAATGACATTCCCTATATGGTGGGGCGGAAAGCAGGGGTATCCTGTTCGCCCCACTACGGGTGACAGGACAGACTGACAGAATGGGGGCACCAGGGTAGCTAGCTACTAGCAACTGAACAAACCTCTTCTTTCTCTCCACAACTGGCTACTACACCACACGGCACTCTCTCACAGAAGTTCACGTCAAGCTTTTTAATGTTTTTTTTTTTATAACGTTCCAAGGGGTACTGGCGAGTCGTTTGAGGAAAATGTAGAGATGCAATTAGTACAATTACGCAGCATGGCACTTTTGGGGTGAAATAAAATCACTATTTAGATCTACAGTATTGTTTGTTTGCTCTCCATTTTGTACAAATTCTTCAATATGGGACTCTAGTTTGTATTTACGTGGAATTTGTCATTAGATATGACTAAAAGCATCGTGCTTAGCACAATCCTGGTAGATGTGTGAAATGGAGTGCATGCAGTGTTTTACATGTGTCTTTATCAACTCAGTTTGAATCCAATGTAAAAACCCATGGTCGACAGTCATACAATTGAGTGTCAAGGCAGTAGGCACCAATACACATTCAATATATTAAACATACAGACCATGTTGACAGCATTGGCATATGTTTATATTCTCTGCATCGTTATTTATATTGTTGTATTGAAAATGTTCCTACTTTCCTCCAACATGAGAGACCTTGGGACTGCAGCGCAGGGCACTTTGTAAAGAACAGTTGATAAGAAATGCTCTGTAGAAATAAATAAACATGAATCACGGCGATGTCGCCAGGAGAGACTGCCTCTAGATCAGCTGCTCCAGACGAATGTGGGTCATGTTTCACACAAATTGCTCTTTGGGTTTTCATTATCCAGCTCCAGTAGGTCTTGGGTGACAGTAAACAAAGCCCTTCTCCCATTCAGACTGTCATGGCTGATGTAAACCCACGAAGATTGTGATGGATCCAACACGGCTAAAGAGTAAGTCTAATATTCTTCAATTAGAGCAGTGGTGGCTGGTAGCACTTTCAAATCAGAGGACGAGCTCATAGTAAATCGCTGGAACGGAACGAATGGCGCGGTAGGAAAAACATCAAACACATGGTTTCCCTGAGTTAGATGCTGTTCCATTCCGGGCAAAACTATGGCCCCTCGTCCCCCTCACCAGCCATCATTGAATTAGAGCATGTTGCATCATGGAATGAATCCTAAGGAATCCGAGGACTTAAAAGGGTTTTTTCATCAAAGTTAACAAATTGGTTGGTTCTGGACTATATCAAAATGTTCTGTTGGATCTTAGTTATTTGGTAGATAGTCTCTTATTGCTGTTAATACTCTGCTTGCGGCTGCTCCTAACATTAAAATGAACCCCATGCTGTTATTGTCAACATTGTGCTGTCAGCTGTGCTTTCTTGAATTCATTGAATTTTGCTGAAGTCTCTAGACTAAAACAACAACGAGTAAAAATAAAAAGAGGCAGAAAGTAGATCCAAAATGGCAGCTCTTTGATAACAGGAATATATTGCCATGTGAAGTGGACAGAGTTGATGACTCAAGTCACATGACATGGACTCGAGTCACAAATTGGATGACCTAAGACTTGATTGAAAATAAAATAACTTCAGACTTGACTTGGACTTCAAGACTTTAAGCCTCAAAGACTCGGGACTCGACTTTGGCTTGAAACTGATAACGAAATTATCTAGCCAGGTTCTGTCATTCATTTTGTGGCACATGCCGCGTTTACGTGCTAGTCTGAACTAGGAAACTGACATTTCTGACTTGCTAACTGGTTGTAGTTATACACATGCCACGGTCAACTTATTAGTAAGTCTGAAATTTCAGATTTTCCTAGTTTCGACTAGCACGTGAACCCGGCAACAGACTAGAGTCTCCCTGGATTACTCTCCACGCAGCCCAAGATGGTAACCGCAGCCTTGCCCAGATTGCTGATTTGCTGTACAGCTATAGAATCAGATGCAGATGAAATGTCAAATAATAGGGAGAGAAGTGCTGGTCAAGAATATTAACTGTTTACTTTACAAGCTCAACAGCAAGGGGGCATCAAACAACAACTACTATCATGGTCTTTGCTATGTCAAAAGTCTATTATTACTCTGGTGAAGATGCACCATAGGTGCCATCTTGTTGAAATGTTTGCTGTTGATTTTTATGTTTTTATTTAACCTTAAATTTAACTAGGCAAGTCAGTTAAGAACAAACTCTTTCACTCGTTTAAATGCATATGTGGTAAATCTATTTTCCATCTTACAATAATTGGTAGTGTTCCATCATTCCATCCCCATGGGGGCAGCAGGTAGCCAAGTGGTTAGAGCATTTGGCCAGTAACAGAGAGGTTGCTGGATCGAATCCCCGAGCTGACAAAGGTAAAAATCTGTCGTTCTGCCACCGAGCAAGGCAGTTAACCCACTGTTCCCCGGGCACCGTGGATGTCGATTAAGGTAGCCCCCCTGCACCTCTCTGATTCAGTTGGATTAAATGCGGAAGACACATTTCCGTTGAAGGCATTCAGTTGTACAACTGACTAGGTATCCCCCCTTCCATACTGTTTATTGCAACACTGTTTATTGCAACAAATTTATGTTTCATACAATACATTTACAAGTAAGCCTTGCATGAGCCTTCAAAACTACTTTTCCCAGTCAAAGCTCGTTTTGTTCCGAGTTCCCAGTTGTCTTGAACGCACTGAAATCGGAAGTCTGAGATTTTTGAACGCAGCATGTGTCCTATCGTTCTATCATTTTGTTTGCGAGTAATAGGAGTGTGTGCGCCTCAGTGCACATAGAAATAGGCTACGTGGCCTGCGCGCCACGCTTTCTGAGTCAGTACGTTGAGTAAGAGAACAATGATTGTTCCATGTATGAATGGTGAGGAAATATCATTAATAATCAGTAAGTCTGATTAAGACGAATGTATCAATGGATGTGGAAAATGCCTTTTACATTATAGAACCAGTTTATTGGTTGTAATTGCCACTTGAGTAATGGGTAATTGTATGGTCCTGGGAAGGGGCCAAGTACTAATACATGTATGTACCTGTTTGAGGTCCTGCTAGACAGATTTGATTTGGTTTCTCCAGCAGATGCTGTTCAGTTTGGCCCTCTACCTGTGTTCGTTCAGTTAGGACAGATAATGAGAATAAGATAATGATAATGAGGCTATATCCTTTGGGCTATTCCCGGTGCCTAATTGGTAAATCTACTCATATTTTATATGGTATTTCGCTTTCACCATTGCACTGCCAAGACCTGTAAATAAATCTACACTGAGCATGTCAACCTGCCTTTTGCTGATTTAATTCCCTTACTACGACTGCAAGGTACCCATTTCACAATTACATAACCAAAATGTGTTGAAGACAAAATAATGAAAAGGGCTGCCGGGTTGCCTCAAAAATCAGACAGAGATTTGTAGTTGAACAAGTCATTGCACGCATAGATTTTTCTGTTTTACTTATCTTGAGACTTGACTTGGAAAAAACTTGTGACTCAACTTGTCTCGACTTGCTCTCAGAATACACGACTCGAGACACGACCCGTTCTACTTGGGACTCGACTTGAGACTCAGACCTTGTGACTTGCTTATGACTAGAATAATAGTGACTTGGTCTCACCGGTATCAAAGCTTCTGAGAGGGAGTGGTGGAAGGTTACAGCGTTGTTAAAGTGGGTGGTGCGTGCCGTGCAGAGTAAAGAGGTCAGTAGTGCGATTCAGAGTGCGTGTCTGGGAAAAGGTCAAGCTCACTCACCCGTCCAGTCTCACATCCGGCAGACTCCTGTTGAGCGCAATCATGTCACTGGCCATCAGATTGAACTGGTTAATCTTAAAGAGCTCCTTCATTTTCTCCTGCTCGTCCTTTGCGATAACCACCGCCTTCCCCATCTCCCCTGGGCCCTCGTGGGTCCGCGATATGACCGCTGCAATACAATGGGGAGAAATGTTACATATTTAATACTCACGATGTGATTTCACAGTTATTTCAATGGGAGCGGAAGGTCACACATACAATTCCAGCTACCGAATAAGATGAAAGAAATCTGTTTAATGCAGCTAGATCTATTTTATTGTATCTATCAATAAAGACACAGTACTGTGGAAAGTCCATGAACTTGAACATGAACCGTGAGCAAATGAACCATGGTATAGAGTGTGCCTAAGAGAGAAAGACTGGCCTCAGATCAGTGGGAGATTATGGCCACATTATCAGTCTTCGAATGCTGAGGCCATTAAAATGTCCCAAACAGCAAATTAAATCCTGATCAGTCAGACACTGGTGCAGCTTCCCCAAGTATTCTGTATCCATTAACCATGCTATTCTCAGGGCCGGATTACCGAACAGGCACACAGGGCATGTGCCCCCGTGCCCCCGAACCTCCAGTGGGCACCCAAGCAATTAAATTTTTTAAGGTTATGGGCCCCCTGGAGGACATTTGTTTGAAAACTGCTCAATTCTCTCTGAGCCTCATGGCAAAATGTGTAGAATAGCAAGAAATTAGCTTTAAAACTGAAAATGTTGTCGTAACCTCATAACAAAATGTGTAGAATAGCATTATAAAACTGCACTTTTTATCAACACAAAATGTGTTATCCGTTTTACCCCAAAAATGTCGGTGCCCCGGGGCCCCAAATGCGGTAGTCCGACCCTGACTACTCTTGCCATACAGTCATGCCCCCTGCCCTCCATCCCCTGAATTTTTTTGTACATAACATTTCCTACTAGCAGAGACTTTGCTGATAACCCCTTTATGTAGGAAAAATGTACTTACTATGACTCTGATATGTGGTTATCTCACCTAGCTGACTTATAATGAATGCACTAACTGTAAATCGCTGAGGATAAGGTCTGCTCAAAGACTAAAATGTCAAGTATCATCTAGGTCTGTTGGAAAATCCCATATTTGTCCAGGGACTTGGGGATGGCGGAGTGAGAGAGCATTATAACAGCTGCCCTCTGCTGTTAAGAAATATCAGCTCATAATCTGATCACTCGGCGTCACTAAGGATCCATTAAAGCTTTGAGAACAGCGGCACCATCCCAAGCTGCATCTGTTGCACACCGCTCTACACCACTTCACAATGATCCAAAGGTAAATAACCTCTGTGGATTTATGCTCCGCTCTCCAATAATCTCAAGCAGAATGATTTCCATGGGGGACAATTCAGAGAGAGAGAGAGAGAGAGAATATTCAGGTGAATGTCTTGTGATTTCTAAATGAAAACATGTACAGTGAACGGAGGGGTATACTACAAAGCAGAATGAATGAGTTAGGCAGCTTACATTGATAAACAACCAAAAATATCTACAGATCTTCAGGTTCATTAAGAAATCTAATCTGTTTTTGGTTGTTGAGTCAATTAGAACAAGCCCATTTCCATATTTTCTTTGTAAACAATGTAAAGCTATTTCAGAATATTTAGGCAAATTATCTGGCTACTGTAACTTACTGATTCTGCTTTGCAGCATACCCTCAATTAGTATCCTCGAGCTTAGAAATAACAAGACTTTGGTATCTTCCCTTTCTCTGGCTCTTCAGCCCAACAAACACATCACTGATCCCCTGACATGGGCCATGACAACAGTAACTCTATTCTAAGGCCCATAGGTCTTATGCCCTGGTCCTGTCCAGTGACTTTGTCTGAAATGATATTATAGGGTCTTCACCCTCATATATAATGGGTCTGTAGAGACATGGTGGTCAATAGTGTTGAGCTAAAACAAGAGTGCTCTATCAATCCTGTTTCCTGTAAACCATATCTTTACAGTTTTTTTGGGGGGCATAAATAATGGAGATCAATTAGCCTAACTTCTGTGAGTTATTAAATATGTATTTTAAATTGAAAAATAAGAATGAATTAGGGGTGTGAACATTTAAATGACAATCCTTAATGTTATGAAAAACATTAAAATCATAGTGCAGTTATCACAAAACATTATTTTCCATGTTATACATTTTATAGCTTAAGTAGACTATGTGGCTATAAAGGCCTGGGGAAAGGTGTGTAATTTAAATAAAACCAGAGAGAAAGAGGCTAACTGTAGGCTAATTTGGTGAATTTGCGAGGCATGCAAGACAATTTAAGGCATTGCAGACTACCAAGACATACAGTATGGGCATGGTTCTGTCTGCCTCTCCTCTCTCATGCTGGCCTGCCTGCTCTTTCTCTTCGCTAATGACGCAAGTGTGTCTGTTGCGAATAGAATATCCTAGTTAGGCTATTCATGGAACCGATGTTGCCGGGATACAGAGGTATCCAGTCTTACGAGCAAGGGTTTGCTACTCTTCGTTGAGCAAAATGCTCAATCCAGGTGGGAGATCACATTGATCTGCAGCCGGCTCTGATTATATTATCTGATTATTTTAGTTTAGTTCCCCACATCCTCAAGCCATTTCTATGATTAATTTACTTCGCAAAAGAGAGTGGAAGGGGAGTTTGGCCTGTTCAGGTTTGGTGAGTTAGAGACTCGGAGCATCTCAAATGGCACCCTAGTCCTTATATAGTGCACTACTTTTCCCCAAGGACCATAGGGCTCTGGCCAAAAGTAGTGCACAATATAAAGGGAATAGGCTTCCATTTCGGTCATACACTGAGTATAAAAACATGAACCCCCCAAAGAACGTCCTCACTTCTTCAGGCCATAGACTCTACACGGTGTTGAAAGCCTTCCACAGGGATGCAGGCCCATGTTGACTTCAAAGCTTCCCACAGTTGTGCCACATTGGCTTGATGTCCTTTGAGTGGTGGACCATTTTTGATACACAAAGGAAACTGTTGAGTGTGAAAACCCCAGCATCGTTGCAGTTCTTGACACAAACCGGTGCACCTGGCACACTCAAAGGCACTTAAATCTTTTCTCTTCCCCATTCACCCTCTGAATGGCCGACATACACAATCCATGTCTCAAGGCTTAAAAATCCTTCTTTAACCTGTCTCCTCCCTTTCATCTACACTGATTGAAGAGGATTTAACAAGTGACATCAATAAGGGATCATAACATTCATCTGGTCAGTCTACGTCATAGAAAGAGCAGGTGTTCATAATGTTTTGGACACTCAATGAAGACACTGTGTTTTTGGGGCAGCTCCCCTCCTCCTCCTGTCCTTCCTCTCTCTCCCTTGCCTCCTGCTTCCCTGTTTGACCCAGTTGGCAGGTCATGTATTCACGCAGATCCTACTGGGCAGGGGATCACAAGAGCCCAAGCCCAAATCCACTGCATAACAGTACAACAATGCACTTCTACTGTTTGTTTCAGGGATAGCACTTACAGTGAACTCACTCTCAATTGGTGTCAAATTCAATTCCTGGAGGGCCAAGTGTCTGTGGGTTTGCAATCCTCCCTTGTACTTGATTGATGAATTAAGGTCATTGATTAGTTAGGAACTCCCCTTACTTGGTTGTTAGGTTTTAATTGGTCACGAAATGAAAGAAACAAAAGCCAGTACACACATGGCCCTCCAGGAATTTAGTTTGACACCGCTGGCTTAGTACTTACACTGCTTACACTTTCTCAACATCGCTCATCCTACAGTTGAAGTCGGTAGTTTGCATACACCTTAGCCAAATACATTTAAACTCAGTTTTTCAATACTCCTGACATTTAATCATAGTAAAAATTCCCTGTCTTCGGTCAGTTAGGATCACCACTTTATTTTAATAATGTGAAATGTCAGAATAATAGTAGAGAGAATGATTTATTTCAGCTTTTATTTCTTTCATCACATTCCCAGTGGGTCAGAAGCTTACATACATTCAATTAGTATTTGGTAGCATTGCCTTTAAATAGTTTAACTTGGGTCAAATGTTTTGGTTAGCCTTCCACAATAAGTTGGGTGAATTTTGGCCCTTTCCTCCTGACAGAGCTGGTGTAACTGAGTCAGGTTTGTAGGCCTCCTTGCTCGCACACACTTTTTCAGTTCAGCCAACACATTTTCTATAGGATTGAGGTCCGGGCTTTGTGAGGCCACTCCAATACCTTGACTTTGTTGTCCTTAAGCCATTTTGCCACAACTTTGGAAGTATGCTTGGGGTCATTGTCCATTTGGAAGACCCATTTGCAACCAAGCTTTAACTTCCTGACTGATGTCTTGAGATGTTGCTTCAATATATCCACATAATTTTCTTCCCTCATGATGCCATCTATTTTGTAAAGTGCACCAGTCCCTCCTGCAGAAAAGCACCCACAAGCATGATGCTGTCACCTCCAGGCTTCACGGTTCGGATGGTGTTCTTCGGCTTGCAAGGCTCCCCCTTTTTCCTCCAAACATAACAATGGTCATTATGGCCAAACAGTTCTATTTTTGTTTCATCAAACCAGAGGACATTTCTCCAAAAAGTACGATCTTTGCTCCCATGTGCAGTTGCAAACCATAGTCTGGCTTTTTTATGGCGGTTTTGGAGCAGTGGCTTCTTCCTTGCTGAGCGGCCTTTCAGGTTATGTCGGTATAGGACTCTTTACAGTGGATATTGATACATTTGTACCCATTTCCTCCAGCATCTTCACAAGGTCCTTTGCTGTTGTTCTGAGATTGATTTGCACTTTTCGCACCAAAGTATGTTCATCTCTAGGAGACAGAACACATCTCCTTCCTGAGTGGTATCACGGCGGCGTGGTCCCATGGTGTTTATACTTGCGTACTATTGTTGGCACAGATGAACGTGGTACCTTAAGGCATTTGGAAATTGCTCCCAAGGATGAACCAGACTTTCATTGAATCCCATGCGCAATGGAAACTTTTATATGTTGTGTTTGAAAGAATGGTGCAGCTTTGGAAAGCGGCCGTCTTATGGGCTCCTGACTATGGTTGCACATTTTGGAGAATATTGAGGATGACTTGTTGTCAGGCTAAAAAAAAACCTCAAATTTGCCAGGATGGCCACCAATTTTTCAGCCCTTGTATTGGTCAGCTTGTTGCGTGCTCTGGTGTGTGTGTTCCCAAAGATGGACAAGTTGCGTTCTGAAGTGGCTGATGTTGGTGGGATTTGCAGGATGATAGAGGCAACAGGGGAAAGAGCCTCATATCCATAAAGTCCCTTCCACCAGGTGGCTGATGAGATATGTTGGCACGACTGCCATATTGTATCTCCATCCCAAACCCCTTGCTTGGAAGTGTACTTCCACAGACAGCCAAGACCCTTGCCCTCATCCAGGCCAAGGTGGCGAGACACGGTAGTGATGACACCATAGGCCTTGTTGATCTCTGCACCAGACAGGATGCTCTTACCAGCATACTTGGGGTCCAACATGTATGCTGGGGCGTGTATGGGCTTCAGGTAGAAGTCTTCACGCTTTTTGATGTATTTCAGAACTGCAGTTTCCTCTGCTTGGAGCAACGGTGAAGTGGGAAGGGCAGTACGGATTTCTTCTCTTACATCTGCAAGCAGAGTCTGAACATTAGACAGGATGGCATTGTCTCCCTCAACCCGTGCAATGGCTACTGCTATAGAATTCAGGCTGCTTACCACTCTCTCCCAAAATACATCATCCAGGAGGATCCTCTTGATGGGGCTGTCCATTTCGACAGACTGTGATATGGCCATTTCTTGGATAGACTCCTTCCTCTCTGGGAGACTGTCAAACATGATGACAACACCACCCCAACGGGTGTTGCTGGGCAGCTTCAATGTGGTGCTCTTATTCTTCTTACTTTGCTTGGTGAGGTAGATTGCTGCTATAACCCTTCACATGGCTAACCATTTCCTTGGCTCTCTTGTAGAGTGTATCCATTGTTTTCAGTGCCATGATGTCCTTGAGGAGCAGATTCAATGCATGAGCAGCACAGCCAATAGGTGTGATGTGAGGGTAGGACTCCTCCACTTTAGACCAAGCAGCCTTCATGTTCACAGCATTGTCTGTCACCAGTGTATATACCTTCTGTGGTCCAAGGTCATTGATGACTGCCTTCAGCTCATCTGCAACGTAGAGACCGGTGTGTCTGTTGTCCCTTGTGTCAGAGCTCTTGTAGAATACTGGCTGAGGGGTGGAGATGATGTAGTTAATTATTCCTTGCCCGCGAACATTCGACCACCAATCAAATATCTAAATATCTACGTCGGCACTGACGAAAATGGCCCATACCTGGGAGATCCTCCACTCCACTCCAGAGAGAGAGGGTCCCATCTGGATAAAAGATATGCACCGGAGTTGAGGCAACCAGGGACATGCTTACCCAAAGTGAAAGCATGTGCGCACTGGTCCCCAACAATAGAGCCCCACAGTGGAGGTGTCATAATACCCATAAAACCTTTTTGTATTTTTTATTTCACCTTTATTTAACCAGGTAGGCTAGTTGAGAACAAGTTCTCATTTACAACTGCGACCTGGCCAAGATAAAGCATAGCAGTGTGAACAGACAACAACAGAGTTACACATGGAGTAAACATTAAACAAGTCAATAGCACAGTAGGAAAAAAAAGGTAGGCGAATAATTCCAATTAAACAAACATTAAACAAGTCAATAGCACAGTAGGAAAAAAAGAGGTAGGCGAATAATTCCAATTTAGCAGATTAACACTGGAGTGATAAATGATCAGATGGTCATGTGCAGGTAGAGATACTGGTGTGCAAAAGAGCAGAAAAGTAAATACATAAAAACAGTATGCAGTGATCGGTTAGCTGCTCAGATAGCAGAGGGTTTAAAGTTGGTGAGGGAGATAAAAGTCTCCAACTTCAACTATTTTTGCAATTTGTTCCAGTCACAGGCAGCAGAGAACTGGAAGGAAAGGCGGCCAAATGAGGTGTTGGCTTTAGGGATGATCAGTGAGATACACCTGCAGGAGCGCGTACTATGGGTGGGTGTTGCCACCGTGACCAGTGAACTGAGATAAGGCGGAGCTTTACCTAGCATGGACTTGTAGATGACCTGGAGCCAGTGGGTCTGTCGACGAATATGCAGCGAGGGCCAGCCGACTCGAGCATACAGGTCGCAGTGGTGGGTGGTATAAGGTGCTTTAGTAACAAAATGGATGGCACTGTGATAAACTGCATCCAGTTTGCTGAGTAGAGTATTGGAAGCTATTTTGTAGATGACATCGCCGAAGTCGAGGATTGGTAGGATAATCAGTTTTACTAGGGTAAGTTTGGCGGTGTGAGTGAAGGAGGCTTGGTTGCGAAATAGAAAGCCGACTCTAGATTTGATTTTAGTTTGGAGATGTTTGATATGAGTCTGGAAGTCTACAGTCTAGCCAGACACCTAGGTACTTATAGATGTCCACATATTCTAGGTCGGAACCATCCAGGGTGGTGATGCTAGTCGGGCGTGCGGGTGCAGGCAGCGAACGGTTGAAAAGCATGCATTTGGTTTTACTAGCGTTTAAGAGCAGTTGGAGGCCATGGAAGGAGTGTTGTATGGCATTGAAGCTCGTTTGGAGGTTAGATAGCACAGTGTTCAAGGAAGGGCCAGAAGTATACAGAATGGTGTCGTCTGCGTAGAGGTGGATCAGGGAAATGCCCGCAGCAAGAGCAACATCATTGATATATAAAGAGAAAAGAGTCGGCCCGAGAATTGAACCCTGTGGCACCCCCATAGAGCCTGCCAGAGGACCGGACAACATGCCCTCCGATTTGACACACTGAACTCTGTCTGCAAAGTAGTTGGTGAACCAGGCAAGGCAAACCTAGCGATCAAACAGGGAAATGGTTCCAATCCTTTTCCCACCATTTATTTTTCACATAGCGGATTTTAGAAACACTTCAAATAAGGTCTGTGGTTTGTGTAGGCTTAATCTAGCGTGACGATGTAAATCTCTCTCGGAATATATTCGGCTCTATTTACTCTGATCCGAAAATGCTAATTAGCATCAAAGTAGACATAATGCAAGGCTACTAATCCCTGCAAGCCATGTTTTATTTCATTTAACCCTTATTTTACCAGGTAAGTCGACTGAGAACACATTCTCATTTACAGCAACGACCTGGGGAATAATTAAAGGGGAGAGGAGATGAATGAGCCCATTGTAAACTGGGGATGATTAGGTGACCGTAATGGTATGAGGCCAGATTGGGAATTTAGCCAGGACACCAGGGTTAACACCCCTACTCTTACAATAAGTGCCATGGGCTCTTTAGTGACCACAGAGAGTCAGGACACCCATTTAACATCCCATCCAAAAGACAGCACCCTACACAGGGAAATGTTCTGGAGGAAAGAGTGCCTCCTACTGATCCTCCAACACTACTTCCAGCAGCATCTGGTCTCCCATTGGACCAACCAGGATCAGTTTAGCTTCAGAAGCAAGCCAGCAGTGGGATGCAGGGTGGTATGCTGCTGGCCTAACTGACACCTTTGCTAACAGGTGTTCATTTAAATCATGCACAAGACAGTTCACAGAATTGTCAATTTAAAGAAATGTACCCAATTTATTAATTCCTACATTTCACTAACATTAACAAGCCGGCCCAACAAAAACAGTGGGATGCGCCTGAGCGTCAGATACTCCTGGTAATTGACATTCAGTGAGCGCCGCACCAGTGTTCATACCCTCGAATCGAGGTGCCTTCGTACAGCGCACCCCACCCATGGGGGGATGTGGCTGTCGTGATCACTTTGCGGGATACAACTCATTCCATGGGTGCCCCCTAACAATAGCAGAGGGTCCCAACACTGGGCCATGGCCCGTAGCCTTAACAGGGACACCCGAAGCAACCGGCTTAGGCTGTGAGATGCGTTCAGGTAAGCGGCTACCACTCAGCGCTGGAAAGGCCATATCAACAATAGCCCCACAGGAACAACCATCATCATCCCCAGTAGGCATAGGCACTGGCAAAAACACTTTGTGACCCAGACAAAATTTGTCTAAGCAGAGCCGGAACCCAAACACGCTCCGTGGGGATAGAAAAGCGTGCTATGCGAGTGAGTTGAGTTGAGTCTAGCTCGAGACCCAGAAACAGAATGCACTGAGATGGAGTCAGACAGCTCTTTTTCTTGTTTCTTATGAAGTCTGGAGCAAGATGGCACCGACAGAGAGGGTCGCCTCGCTTCTATTCCTTAGGAAACTATGCAGTATTTAGTTTTTTTATATATTAATTTTTACATTGTTAGCCCAGAAAATCTTAAGTATTATTACATACAGCTAGGAAGAACTATTGGATATCAGCGAGACATCAACTTACCAGCACTATGACCGGGAATACGACTTTCCCGAAGTGGATCCTTTGTTTGAACCACCCAAGGCATTTGAACTGTTTCCAGAGGCTGAACCAAAACAATGTCGCCACAGGAGAGGTAGACGGAGCGGCCTTCTGGTCAAACTTCAGAGGTGCGCACACCACCCACCACTTCCGAGTATTTTACTCGTAATGTCCAGTCTCTAGATAACAAGGTAGACGAAATTAGGGCGAGGGTTGCTTTACAGACAGACATCCGGGATTGTAACATACTCTGTTTCACGGAAGCATGGCTCTCTGGGACATGCTGTCGCAGTTGGTACAGCCACTGAGATTCTTTGTGCGTCACACCAACGGGAATAAACATCTCTCAGGGAAGAAGGGTGGGGGTGTATTTTTTCATGATTAATGACTCATGGTGTTGTGGCGAAATCTGCACGGAGCCTTCACCGTGCGCTGCCACTTTAAGAGTGCATGAGCAGTAAGGAAGGAGGAAATAAAGAGAGCTCGTTCAGCTCTTTGGGGAGGGGCTCTTGGGTGGCGCGACAGTTTGATTGTGTGTGCTGTGCTGCAGAAGTTGTTTGTTTTCAGCGTTTGTAGTTTATAAAGTATTTAACTCAATCATCAGTGTGATCGCTTTAGATCGTGGTTGTTTTTGTTTGGGACCGCGCCCGTTATGGATCGCATGGATTAGTAGCAACATTGTTGCGAAGCTTTAACAAACAAACCAACAAACCATCGGACAGTCAGACACCGGCAGGCCTGAAGATCACAGCTAAGATTTATCTTTTTCTCTCTCTTTCTCTTCCCTCTCATTCCAGTGCTTTACCCTGCAACAGACTCTCTATTTTCCAAATGCACTTCCCATTGAAGTTCATTAGAGCTGGACTATTATTTCCCTGCCAGAAGTATTTGGATGGACATTTTAGTAGGTTGCTTGCAAGTTGTATATTATGTGAACTGTATTGAGGTGGGGTGTACTAATGACATGTGGCCGAGAAGACTGTGGACATTTTTAAGGCCTTTGTTGTGTCGATGAACACCCCCCACATTCATACCCTCTGCACTCATCCACTAGAAAATAATACCGATTATTGCAAATCCTATGTTGATGACTGGGTTCGTTCTTGTATGAAGTTGCTGTTGAATTGCTCTGCCATTATTAGTATTAGTATTATTGTATGAGGTATTCGTGTTTGGGTTACCCCTGTGCTGTGATGTGGGTTTTATATGGTGTGTATTCTTTTTTCTCTCCACTGGCTATCTGGTAAACAGGCTACACTCTAGGCAGTCTCTTCTGCTGATGTGTGTGGGTCTGGTAGTGGTACTCTCTCTATTCTACTCTTTTTCCTTTCGGCATGGTTAATACCTGCCTGGCACCCGAACAAAATCTTTCTTTACCCCTCTCAAATAAATACCGCTACAGTGTAATTGTAACAACATACAGGAACTCAAGTCCTGTTCACTGGACCTAGAATACCTCACAATCAAATGCCGTCCTTATTTTCTCCCATGAGAATTCTCGTCGGTTATTGTCACTGTGGTGTATATACTCCCCAAGCCGACACGATGACCGCCTTCAAGGAACTCCACTTCTCTATGCAAACTGGAAACCATATATCCGGGGCTGCATTTATTGTAGCTGGGGATTTTAACAAAGCAAATTTGAGAACAAGGCTACCTAAATTCTATCAGCATATCGATTGTAGTACTCGGGCTGACAAAACACTGGATCATTGCTACTCTAACTTCCGAGATGCATACAAGGCCCTCCCTCACCCTACGTTCGGCAAATACGACCAGGACTCCATTTTGCTTCTCCCCTCCTATAGGCAGAAACTCAAACAGGATGTACCCATGACAAGGACCGTTCAACGCTGGTCTGACCAATCGGAATCCATGCTTCAAGATTGTTTTGATCACGCGCACTGGGACATGTTCCGGGTAACCTCAGAGAATAATATAGATTTATACGCTGATTCAGTGAGTGAGTTTATAAAGAAGTGCATAGGAGATGTTGTTCACACTGTGACTATTAAAACCTACCCTAGGGTTCCCGAGTGGAGCAGCAGTCTAAGACACTGCATCTCAGTGCAAGAGGCGTCACTGCAGTCCCTGGTTCGAATAAAGGCTGCATCACATCCGGCTGTGATTGGGAGTCCCATAGGGTGGCGCACAATTGGCTCATCGTTGTCCGGGTTTGACCGGGGTAGGCCGTCATTGTAAATAAGAATTTGTTCTTAACTGACTTGCCTAGTTAAATAAAGGTTAAATAAATAACCAGAAACTGTGGATAGATGGTGGCATTCACACAAAACAGAAAGTGCAAACCAACGCATTTAACCATGGAAAGATGACTGGGAATACGGGCGAATACAAACAGTGTAGTTATTCCCTCCGCAAGGCAATCAAACAAGTGAAGTGTCAGTATAGGGACAAAGTGGAGTCGCAATTCAACGGCTCAGACACGAGACGTATGTTGCAGGTCTACAGGCAATCACGGACTACAAAAAAAAACCCAGCCACATCACGGACACCGAAATCTTGCTTCCAGACGAACTAAACATCTTCTTTGCCTGCTTTGAGGATAATACAGTGCCACCGACGCGGCCCACTACCAAGGACTCCCTTCTCAGTGGCGCCAACGTGAGTAAGACATATAAACGTGTTAACCCTCGCAAGGCTGCCAGCCCAGACAGCATCCTAGCCACATCCTTAGAGCATGCGCAGACCAGCTGGCTGGTGTGTTTACGGACATATTCAATCTCTCTCTATCCCAGTCTGTTGTCCCCATATGCTTCAAGATGGCCACCATTGTTCCTATACCCAAGAAGGCAAAGGTAACTGGAGTTAATGACTATCTTCTGTGACTACTTCTGTCATCATGAAGTGCTTTGAGAGACTAATCAAGGATCATATCACCACCTTACGTGTCACCCTAGACCCACTGCAATTTGCATACCGCCCCAATAGGTCCACAGACGATGCAGACGATGCAATCTCCAAACTCATCATTAAGCTTCAGGCCCTGGGTCTCAACCCCGCCCTGTGCGATTGGGTCCTGGACTTCCTGATGGGCCGCCCCCAGGTGGTGAAGGTAGGAAACAACCTCTCAACTTTGCTGATCCTCAACACTGGGGCCCCATAAGGGTGCATGTTCAGCCCTCTCCTGTACTCCCTGTTCACCCATGACTTCGTGGCCATGCACACCTCCAACTCAATCATCAAGTTTGCAGACGACACAACAGTAGTAGGTTTGATCAACAACGACGAGACTTTGACATAGGGACCACTCAGATTGCCTGCTTCTTGAGACGGCAGATACACTATACATACATATGCGAACACACCTTCAAATTAGTGGATTCGGCTATTTCAGCCACACCCGTTGCTGACAGGTGAATAAAATCGAGCACACAGCCATGCAATCACCATAGACAAACATTGGCAGTAAAATGGCCTTACTAAAAAGCTGTCACTTTCAACGTGGCACCGTCATAGGATGACAACTTTCCAACAAGTCAGTTTGAAAAATGTCTGCCATGCTAGAGCTGCCCTGGTCAACTGTAAGTGCTGTTATTGTGAAGTGGAAGCATCTAGGAGCAAGAACAGCTCATCCGCAAAGTGGTAGGCCACACAAGCTCACAGAACGGGACCGCCAAGTGTCCTCGGTTGCAACACTCACTACTGAGTTCCAAACTTCCTCTGGATCAGCACAATAACTGTTCATCGGGAGCTTCATGAAATGGGTTTCCATGGCCGAGCAGCCGCACACAAGCCAAAGATCACCATGGGTAATGCCATGCGTCGGCTGGAGTGGTGTAAAGCTCGTCGCCATTGGACTCTGGAGCAGTGGATACGCGTGCTCTGGAGTGATGAATTATGCTTCACCATCTGGCAGTCCGACTGATGAATCTGGGTTTGGCGGATGCCAGGGGAACGCTACCTGCCCGAATGCATAATGCCAACTGTAAAGTTTGGAGGAGGAGGAATAATGGTCTGGGGCTGTTTTTCATGGTTAAGGCAAGGCCCCTTAGTTCCAGTAAAGTACAATGACATTCTAGATGATTCTGTGCTTCCAACTCTGTGGTAACCGTTTGGGGAAGGCCCTTTCCTGTTTCAGCATGACAATGCCCCCATGCACAAAGTGAGGTCCATACAGAAATGGTTTGTCAAGATTGGTGTGAAAGAACTTGACTGGCCTGCACAGAGCCTTAACCTCAACCCCATCAAACACCTTTGGGATGAATTGGAACGCCAACTGCGAGCCAGGGAATTTATTTTTAACATGGGGTTACCCTGCCGACCTGTACATAGGTACTGGCGATAAAGCACCTTGTAACCTAGCTGGGAATGGGACAGACAGCTCTGAAAAATGGACCCCATCTCTTTGAAATTTTATCTTATTCCTAGGAATGACAAGTGTTGAGCTGGAGACAGGCAGCTCATTTGGGTGCTCATATGAACCAGAGAGACTACATGTAGGATAATAGCGTGATGATGTCTAACCCTGCTCGTTCCCTCGACTCCGCTTCCAACAACTAATCGTCCATAACCTGTATCACATAGGGACTAGTGAGGTAAAGGCAGGAATCAGCAATGAATTCCAGTAATGAGCCACTAATGCGGGAGGTGCACCCCCTTGTGGACAGTGACCTTGAACCCTGTGAACACTGGAACGAGGGTAACTGTATAGCCTGCATGAAACCCCCTCCTTTACGGGCACAGGGGGCTCTGGCAATGGCTGATGTAGTACCCCGTTTAACAAATGTGGCGGCACTGTTGTCAGTGTACTGTTTTTGCGGAGGGGAGCACTGGTCATTCAGACCCGTGCCAAGGACCCTCGCTCTGGGGGTTACTCCAGCCAAGTGCTCGGGGGGCTGCTTTTTCATCGAAGGTGCACGCAAACCCTGTGCACCTCGAGTAGCCTCCCGTAACTGGCGACAGAGTGCACAGGAGCCAGGCAGCCACCGCATACCCCACGCCCAGACAGCCACCGCATACCCCACGCCCAGGCAGCCACCGCATACCCCACGCCCAGGCAGCCACCGCATACCCCACGCCCAGGCAGCCACCGCATACCCCACGCCCAGGCAGCCACCGCATACCGCACGCCCAGGCAGCCACCGCATCTGTTCATTTAACTTTGACTTGGAGTCCGTGGTAAATGCCACGACAACCGATGGCTGGGGGCATGATCTCGACCCCGGCTTAGCCATTGTCGTCTTGGTCGTTTTCTTAGACATCTTACTCATTGCAACAGCAAATTGAAGAATAACTCATTGTTTGTGATTAGAAAATGTATGAGAACAAGTTCAACCTTTAGCACACAACGCCCAGAGGGTGAGCCCGCTCTACCACTATGGGACAGTTTAGGTGGCACAACCTAAGACAGTCTCGTCTTCCAATTGTTTGTTTTAGTAGCGTGAATCACTCCGGTTCACGCTGAGGGGAAGAGCGGAATAATTGAAGGAATTAATCAGAGCTTATCAACTGTGGAAGGCGGGGCTTCCAGCGAGGTGCGGATTTCATTGGCCTTGTCAGGCATGATGGTAGATCTTTCAACCAAGGTCGCAAGAGTGCGACTCCCCATTGTATGTTGTACTAAGTTGACTGACTGAAAGGGAACAGCTTTTGTTGTGTCATGATCATGAAATAATTATCTTGTGATAACGACAAAGCAACTTTTGTTATGTCGTGATCATGAGATAAATAAGTTGTGATCTCAACATAACGAGGGAATATCAAATATACAATACTACACAGAAACTGTAGTATTTACTAGTATCTACTAGTCATAAGTGTACTGGGTTAAAGGGATTCAATCAAATTATAAAATTACATGTTGGTGAACTATCCCTTTAAGAATGGCAAAAAAGGCCTAAGCTAAATAAAATTAACATTGTGATACAAGGATCAAAAACCATTAGCCAACCAAATCAATTTGACGATGTTCATTGGAGACTCTTAAAGCAACAGTAAATCAGAGAATGGGTGACAGACTGCCAAAGGACTAAGCCATCCATTCCCCCAAAAGCTTACACTGATATATTTAGAGTCTGAAAAGAACTCAATGCCGAGCACATGTATCAAATCGGCTAACACCATTTAAATTGAACTAAGAGCATAAGTAAATCGTATGTAACGTCAGGCACTGTTGTGATGGAAATTAGTCTGGAATCCAGAAGGCCACATAGATTTTTAGCTTCTTTCTGGAGTTTCTCTCCCCATTCTAACCTTGAAAGCAGCTTAGCGGGCCATTTGTAAACTTGCTTATTGGAAAGGGCATGTAAGGAAATGCTGGGCCAAAGAAGGAAAGGACACTCCTGTGGATAAGGTTGATTAACTAGGGCAGTGCTTTTTCTAGGCACAAGTGACATAAATATACACTTAAGGCACCGCTGCCACTAGGGACCCCCAACCAGGAAGTAAGGGCCTCAACTTACTGTTAGTGAGGATAGTGGAATACACAACGAGCGATTTCAAAATGAGAGAGAGGCCCTCTCCTATTCTCGCTATACACCAAGTCACTTGGCTCTGTCATAACCTCACATGGTCTCTCCTATCATTGCTATGCAGACGACACACAATTAATCTTCTCCTTTCCCCCTTCTGATGACCAGGTGGCGAATCGCATCTCTGCATGTCTGGCAGACATATCAGTGTGGATGACGGATCACCACCTCAAGCTGAACCTCGGCAAGACGGAGCTGCTCTTCCTCCCGGGGAAGGACTGCCCGTTCCATGATCTCGCCATCACGGTTGACAACTCCATTGTGTCCTCCTCCCAGAGCGCTAAGAACCTTGGCATGATCCTGGACAACACCCTGTCGTTCTCAACTAACATCAAGGCGGTGGCCCGTTCCTGTAGGTTCATGCTCTACAACATCCGCAGAGTACGACCCTGCCTCACACAGGAAGCGGCGCAGGTCCTAATCCAGGCACTTGTCATCTCCCGTCTGGATTACTGCAACTCGCTGTTGGCTGGGCTCCCTGCCTGTGCCATTAAACCCCTACAACTCATCCAGAACGCCGCAGCCCGTCTGGTGTTCAACCTTCCCAAGTTCTCTCACGTCACCCCGCTCCTCCGCTCTCTCCACTGGCTTCCAGTTGAAGCTCGCATCCGCTACAAAACCATGGTGCTTGCCTACGGAGCTGTGAGGGGAACGGCACCTCAGTACCTCCAGGCTCTGATCAGGCCCTACACCCAAACAAGGGCACTGCGTTCATCCACCTCTGGCCTGCTCGCCTCCCTACCACTGAGGAAGTACAGTTCCCGCTCAGCCCAGTCAAAACTGTTCGCTGCTCTGGCCCCCCAATGGTGGAACAAACTCCCTCACGACACCAGGACAGCGGAGTTAATCACCACCTTCCGGAGACACCTGAAACCCCACCTCTTTAAGGAATACCTAGGATAAGATAAAGTAATCCTTCTCACCCCCCTTAAAAGATTTAGATGCACTATTGTAAAGTGGCTGTTCCACTGGATGTCATAAGGTGAATGCACCAATTTGTAATTCGCTCTGGATAAGAGCGTCTGCTAAATGACTTAAATGTAAATGTAAATGTAAAATGTGGTAGTGCTTCATCAGTTTCCCTCTTGTTATGTCAGGTATTGACAGTCACTCAATTAGTCCATGTCAGCTAACATTTTATAAGTTAGTCTACCCTACTATCTAAACCTTGTAATAATCATGGCCCGAATTACATGCAAGGCACCTGCCCAAGGGCCCTGACAGCCAGGGGGCCCCCAATGATTTTGTTAGTTACTCTCACTCAAATATCATAGGAACATGGCATAAGTCATGGCAAAATGTGTAGAATGGCAGAACATTTACTTTAGAACTGAAAAAAATGCCACTCCATCCCATGTCAAAATGTGTAGAACTGCAGGAAATCAGCATTAAACTGCAACATTTTCTAACCATCCCATGGCAAAATGTATAGAACTGCAAGAAATTAGCTTAAAAAAATGCTAGAAACGGCCCTGAACCAGGGATTTGAGACTTAACCATGGTTTTCACTCTCAAGAAAAAAAACATAAGGTATCTTAATTCTGCACTCAGTCTGAGATTCAACAAGTAACTCCGTTGCTTTTCTTTGAAGTTTACTGTGGTATTTGTTCTCTAAACTTTCCCCAAATGTAATAGCAATGTAATAACACAAGAATAATGTTAATTTGTATTGGACTACCGTGTGGAGTTGGCAAATCTGTCATGGTGACTGCTTCGCAGGGCCACCAACCCATATCTACAGAGGAAAGTATATTCTATTGAATCCATTGGCTTCTATAGAAGTTATGAGTTGTGCTTGTTTCACCAACCATCAGTGCTCTGTCTGTGTGTGTCTGAAGTATGCATTGTTGTGTCTTGCTGGTGACAAATCCAATTTCCCCCTGTGGTATTAATACAGTTTATTCAATTCAGGGCTCACCTCTCAGAGCAGGCAGCATTGAGCGATCCTTCCTGTCGTCACATTTGTTACATTCACTGAAGTAGAGCAACAGGAAGACATCCACCAGCACCCAGACCAGCGAAGTGGTCAGCACCACCTTACAGTAAACAAACCGCCGCATCGCTCTCTACGTGACGTGGTGTCGGGGAGGAATCAGCAGGCGGGCCCCTGACAGAGAGCAGGAACTCAAACCAGCGGAGGGGAGATTGAGCGTGGGGCACACAGGGACAGCATCCCGCTACATAGAGATGAGAGCAAAACCAAACAACATGGTTAGATAGAGAACTTTAACAACCATACAAAAGTCAACTTCACTTATGGAATGTTAATATTGAACATTGGGAGAATGACACTGAAGTGAACAAGACTTGTTCAATTTAGTGATTCCACCATACAGCTTCCACCGCTTACTTCCTTTGAAGATGTACAGTTAATTGCCAAAATAAAGGAAACAGCGTGTTTTAATAGGGTGTTGAGCCAGAACAGCTTCAGTGCACCTTGGCATAGATTCTACAAGTGGCTGGAACTCTATTGGAGGGATGTAACGCCATTCTTCCAGAGAAATTCCATCATTTGGTGTTTTGTTGATGGTGGTGGAAAACGCTATCTCAGGCACCGCTCCAGATTCTCCCATAAATGTTCAGTTGGACTGAGATCTGGTGACTGAGACAGCCAGGGCATATGGTTTACATCGTTTGCTCATCAAACCATTCAGTGACCATTCGTGCCCTGTGGATGGGGGCATTGTTATCCTATGGGGGCATAACCATGGTAGCCAAAATAATGGCCTGACCAGCATTTTTATACATGACCCTAAGCCTGATGGGATGTTAATTGCTTAATTATCTCAGGAGCCACACCTGTGTGGAAGTGTAATGAGTGCGCTGGGTAGCAAGTTCAGGGAGTGCATCATTTAATGACCAAAACAAGAAACGCAGACAGGAAACAGAAACAATAATGCCTGGGGAAGGTACCAAAGGGAGTGACATATATAGGGAAGGTAATCAGGGAGGTGATGGAGTCCAGGTGAGTCTGATCAGGCGCAGGTGCGCATAACGATGGTGACAGGTTTGCGCCATAACGAGCAGCCTGGGTGCCTTAGAAGAGAGAGAAGGAGCAGCCGTGACGGGAAGCAACTGCTTTCAATATACTTTGTATCCCTCATTTACACAAGTGTTTACATTATTTGGGAAGTTACCTGTACATTTTGTATGGAACATAGCTGTTGACGATGACTTGGTATTTTTCCAGTTCAGAGGAAAGCAGCAAGCTAATTCCTCCCTCAGAGTCTGCTTATCCTCTCTGGTGTTATTGGCTGCTTTGCCTGGACCAGGCAGATAGATTTCAGTCCAATGAGAATGTTTGTGGGGAACAGAAATCTCAATGGAATTAAATGAATGCCTCACTAGTATTCAACATGACAAACACCATTTCCTCTGGAATATGACTTTCTCTGACTGGAATTATAGGCTTACAGTCAGAGGCAACAAGCTGCATTCAATTCAGCCTGTATGAAACCGTGTGCATGTCAAATGGCAAAGGAAAAGACAGGTCTATAAGAAGCAGCTGTCAGTCAGAAGACAACAACATGGAGACATTACTCGTAATATGAACCATTACATAGCTACCTGACAACAACTCCGGCAAGATAGTGATTGATTAGATCACAACTCAAATAGAGCATGCTATATTTTCCTTCTAAAAATGTCAATCTCCAATCCAATTTAATGATGTACAGTAAGGCTTGTGTGACTGAAACATTTGCATTATTGTAAAGAAGTAATATCTATGATGCCAAAGTCTTACATTTTTATTTTGGTGAGGCAAGGAGGCCATAAATGACATAATAGGCTATCAAATATTTTGTATCTTACACACAAAATCTAGTATTGGACTGTTCTGTGGTGCATTAAGTTTCTAGAAACTCGATCATCTAACCACGCAAAAATAATACATGTAAACCGAGACAAGACTGTGTATGTGTGTGTGTGTGTGAGCATGCGCGTGTTTGTGTGTTTTTGCATGTGTGTTTGCACGTGCGTGCATGTCATTGCGTTTTTGTTTACCCGCATTCTCCAATATGCTCAAGGCCCCGTGCCAATGGGGGATTCTTGTAACACCCTTCTAGGCTCCTCCCCACGACATCTGACTGATTTCATGTCCGTATCATTCTCCTGCAGCATAGGGCAGTGTAGTGTTGTCTTTGTACTACCAGCATCATCTCTGATCTCTGTCTATGTCCATCACAGTAGATGACTAGCCTGCCCTGGGCTAACTGTTGCCTCATCCAAAAACAAGCCAGGGTGTCTGTAACCTGCTGCCAGAACTTACTGGCAGCAAGTTACATTTAAGTTACCGTAAACAAAAACAAAAGTACAGTATGTTACCGAAAATGTCAAAGTACTTCTGGTTGAACTGTCATAAGTAGGCCTACAAAGCTTAACCAGATGTGTAGGCTATGTAAGGTTGGACACTACCCCCAAAAGGCTTCGAGAATGACAGTCCAAAAAAATAAAGACTCCCTTGTGTGCAATGTTGTCATCAGTCGCAAAGGACTTTCCCAAACCATACAAATGTATACCCATGTATCGATTTTGGTGAGAAGGTATTCAGATCTAAATCTAATCATGTATTTCAAAAACTCCATGACTCTGCTTGATATCCAAGACACCAACACCTAGTAACACTGGGCATGGAACCTTACACTACCTTCACCATATTTAATTTGATGGTAATTTCTGCTAACAAAAAATCTGATCATGTCTGCTGCGTCCCTGCTCGACCATCTGCTTGGTACTGTCAAGTGCTATGTTTGGGTCTGGTGCCACCAACTACGCTGGAGGTGACGATAGCAGTCCCCTCTGAAGCGGCTGGGTCATTAGTCCAACCATCTGCACAGATTAATATTTCCTGTCTGTTGAGCAGTGCACTGCAACAAGGTCTCTCCTTCATTACTAGAGTGTGCGGCTCTCCTTTCATTTTTTGAACTGTTCTACTCCGCTAGCCAGCACCTCGTCTAAATAGGCGTGCGTTTCTTTCGCCTCTAGACTCGCCCTTCATTACAGCACACAATTCAGCTGAAACACTTTCATTGTTTGCTAGCTCAGCTAGTTAGCTAGCTAGTTCTCAGTCTTCTTGACCACCCAACCTTGCTAACGCTAGCTAGCCAGTTAATATAACTTGTTTTTTCTAAATGTATGTTAGAATGTTATGAAAACAACATTAATCTGCTGTCGACCTCGGGATATGATTTAAGAGCACTATTTAGCTCCAAAAGTGGTTAGTAACTTTGGCTGCATTCTGACAGTGCATTCAGAGCCATCCAGTGGCTAGCCACACTACAACCTTCATTTTACCAGGTTCCTGTGTAGCAACTGTAATGACAGTCCACCACAACATACCAGGGGTAGTCTGTGTTTAATTTCATTGTGTATTAAAAACACAGTTTGAGATCATTGTGAGGGGATTTCGCCAGTGGTTAGAAAGGGGAATTGGGCTTCCTGTTGTTGTCTGAGGTTGCAACAGTAACCAAGGGGGGTGGGGCTTAGCGAAGGGTCAATTAAGGTCTAATACTCTCTACCATTTCTGACTGGTTTATTCTTAGATCACAAACACAGTTATCTGAAGTACTTGAGTACAATCCAGAAGCAGACTGAACTTCTCTCGTGTACAGGGAGGGATCTGATGTCAGCAATTATGACAGAGAGCACTTTGAGCCCAATCTTTCTCAATATTCAGAATATGAGAAATCAGCACAAATCATCCAGCGTTGGGCCTTCAGGATACAGGAAATGATTATCAGGATGGACTATAGGGCTGATACTCTTAAATCTGTCCATCGCTCCAATCCAATGGGTTGCTGTGACAGCTTAAATAACAAAGGGAAGAGGTGTGCTGTGCTACTAAAGTACATGAGGGAACACTAGTGTCATATCTATTGGAAACACTTCTTCAGTGTATGCAGGGCTGCCAAAACCCTATCCTGGAGTTCTACTGTCCTGTAGGTTCAGTCAAACCCTAATCCAACATACCCGAAACAGCTAGTTAAAGCTGAGATCGGCGAAAGGTGAAACAGCGCCACTGGTCGCCCCAGGTGCATTTGTAATTGTTTTTGTTTTGTTGGCTAAACTGAGGTGAGCAGCATGGTAAAAAATAATTGCAGTATATTTTGCTGTTCTATCGCACGCCTGGATCCTGATCTGGTGAGCGTATATATACTGTGAACAAAAATATAAATGCAACATGTGAAGTGTTGGTCCCATGTTTCATGAGCTGAAATAAAATATCCCAGTAATTTTAAATACTCACAAAAAGCTTATTTCTCTCAAATTTTGTGCACAAATTTGTTTACATCCCTGTTAAGTGAGCATTTCTCCTTTGCCAAGATAATCCATCCACCTGACAGGTGTGCATATCAAGAAGCTAATTAAATATCATGATCATTACAAAGGTACAATAAAAGCTGGTGCTGGGGTTAATGAAATGTGCAGTTTTGTTACATAACACAATACCATAGAAGTCTCAAGTTTTGAGGGAGCATGCAATTGGCATGCTGACTGCAGGGATGTCCACTAGAGCCGTTGCCAGATAATTGATTGATCATTTCTCTACCATAAGCCGCCTCCAACGTCATTTCAGAGAATTTTTCATTAAGCCCATGTGTAACCACGCCACGTGTAACCATGTTACGTGTAACCACGCCAGCCCAGGACTTCACATCCGGCTTCATCACTTGGGATCATCTGAGACCAGCCACCTGGACAAATGATGAAACTGAGGATTATTTATGTCTTCAATAAAGCCCTTTTGTGGGGAAAAACTCATTCTGATTTGTTGGGCCTGGTTCCCCAGTGGGTGGGCCTGGCTCCCCAGTGGGTGGGCCTATGCTCTCCCAGGCCCACCCTTGGCTGCGCCCCCTGCCCAGTCATGTGAAATCCATAGATTAGGGCCTAATTTATTTATTTCAATTTACTGATTTCCTTATATGAACTGTAACTCAGTAAAACAGTTGAAATTGTAGCCAAAGACATGTATGAAATCTCGTGAGATCAGCATGATCATACAAGGCTATGCTTTATTAGAGTTGTACTTAAAACCTACAGGACCGTAAATCTCTAGGAAGAGGGTTGGTCAACCCTGGTGTAACGTAAATATAGTATCACTATTGATTAAGACCATTATAAAGTGAGAGACAACCCACAGGGTGTGATATGGCCAAGAACACACTCCTTGGGCGGCAGGGTAGCCTAGTGGTTAGAGCGTTAGTTCAAATCCCCGAGCTAACAAGGTACAAATCTGTCGTTCTGCCCCTGAACAGGCATTTAACCCACTGTTCCTAGGCGGTATTGAAAATAAAAATGTGTTCTTAACTGACTTGCGCTGTTTCGTAAAATCTGTCCAGACTGAGTCCAATGCGTTTCTATGGGCATAAGATATATGTACACCAGTGGAGGCTGCTGAGGGGAGAATGGCTCATAATAATGGACGGAACGCAGAAAATGGAATGGCATTATATAGGCCCACAGATCTCTGGTTTCAGGCAAAATTATAGAATTACTCCTGTCTAAATAAAATAATTAAAGTACTTCACCAGAGAGCATGATTTAGCCATGGAGGATCATTAGCTTCTTATAAAGCTGTGGGGCATCCACAGCTGTGCTAAAGGCGACACTACAGACCAGGGTTCAATCCCGGGCTGTATCACAACCGACCGTGATCGGAAGTCCCATAGGGAGGCGCACAATTGGCCCAGCGTCGTCTGGGTAAGGGGAGTGCTTGGCCGGGTAGGCTTTACTTGGCTCATTGCGCTCTAGTGACTCCTTGTGGTGGGCTGGGCACCTGCAGGCTGACCTCAGTCGTCAGGTGAACGGTGTTTCCGCCGACAGATTGGTACGGCTGGCTTCCGGGCTATGTTTCAGAGAATGCATGACTTGACCTTCACCTCTTGGGGAGTTACAAGAGTTACAACGATGAGGCAAGATCAAAATTGGAGAGACATTTTTTTTAAATACAAATGTTTGTTTTTTTGCTATGTATTGTTTCAAATCACAAGTGCATAGGTCTATGCCTATTTGGGAAGCATGCAATTTGGGCAGTGTGCGTGGCAATATGTCTAGCTGATTATTGAGTTGCTGCTGTCAGTGAAAAGCATCTCTAATGTGTGAAGATAATGTGTCTTTGAATTTAATTTTAAATGTTGAGACAAGAAGAAAAGGATATGGCCTGTCTCTCTCCAGATTGCATGCACTCAGCTCTCCAGAATTGTCTCAGCTGTCTCCCACCAATTCTTGAGCATTCATTGTGTGAATCGTTTGCCCCTTGATTGTTTATTTTTGATCAATTCCCCATTACATATGTCACCAGTAGGCTTACTAAATGTACCATTAATCTCCATAATTTGGTTCCACTAATTTATGTTGATACATGTATTAATGACAGTCATTTAATGTTACCATTCTCATTCTCGGAGTGGAAATGCTGTTTGAAGGGTTTATTCATAACCATAATTTACGAGTTTTGATTTGGTTCCTGATTGTCTTAATTAACTCACCACGTCCATAACTAATATGCTTTGCTTCTCATGGATGTTTTCTTCAACTCGCACAGTAAGTCAATGAAGTCTCTTTATATTCAGTGGAACGTCGTAAAAAAAACAGCTGTCTGTCCCGAGCTCACTGGCGCAGGAAACTCTGAGGAACAAAAATAGGCTGGTTGATACAATGTAGCACTTCACATAGTGCTAGCTCAAGAAACCCGACAGAAAGGGAGGCAGACAGGCGGAGTAGAGAGATTAATGCGATTGAAAGAACCTTCATTTTCATCAGGATATTTTCTACTGTTTTTATTTGTCTGCTTTAGGCCTGTGTATTTTGCTTAGTTGACTAAGTTATAGGCCTACTGCTGTATTGGCCTGGGCTATAGGCTATCTCTGAGTTCCAGGCGCTCATTTCTTTTGTCGCCAATGGATCAGGGTATATCAATATGGTAGAGGCTGGTGCTCTTACATTAGTTGAATTTTAACCTTCAGATTTGTATAATTTTAATTCAGATTTTTATGATTCACCACGTGACAATGATTTTGAGAACGGAAAATGTTATTAATGAAATGAAACTGTTCCACAGAAATGCGCATATGAATATAATCATAACTGGCATGCAGATAGGTATAAATGGTAGGATAAATTGTAAGCTTCCCCAAACTTGAAACTCAAGAGCCGCTTTGAGTCTTTACCATAACACACATAAAAAAATGTGAGACACATAAGAGGTCACTTGAAGAATACATGCCTGCCCATAGAAATCAAATGTCCATCCAACTGATTCGTTCTGGCGCCGGCTCTGCAACTCCTTTACTGTTACCAATGCCTCAAGGGGGTTTGGTTCAATGTTAATACAAGGCAGTCTATTCAGGAAGTAAACTGAAATTCCAATTAAATAATTAAAGGCCATATACTTTCAATTACTGTTCAATAAGCTCAAAAAGAGAAGCGCTGTATGTTCAAGATTTTTCCATTTTCGGGTTTTAAAATTCAAATCACTTCTTGAATTGCCTGACTTCAAATGGACCCCAACCCTAAGTCACACCTATATCTCTAGAGGTAAAATACTACCATATTGTATGACTACATTTTATCCATGATATCTGACCTCCACGATAATCCAGTCATTATGATGGATGAGTAGGCTATTGACTTCAAAACGCTGCAGAAGTAAAGGTGTAGCCTATATCCAGGCTACAACTTTGGCCTGCTTTCTCTGCCAAGACTAAGATATTCTAATTGGAATGCTAGTAACAATATTACAACAAATGTTGTAAATATGTATTAGTATTCAATCAAACAAGAATACCTACATGTCTTGTAATATCTAATAGACAGTCTAGACTGAATATATAAATGGAACACTGTCCCAAACGAATGCTGAAAGATGAAAACACGTCATTCATAAAATGTAATTTTGTAGGCTACAGTAGAAATAACAAAACTTCAATACTTACAGAAAATACGTATTCTGTGAATCAATAAATGCAATGATGGAAGTCTCTACTGCCAACAACATGTTGCATTGGGTTAACAATACTAATAGCCTAATTCACAAATAATGTTTGATTGCTTGAAATGATCGGCCTATTAGGCTACTTCGATATTATTCTATTTACATCAAAGAATCAATCCAAAGGTCCCGCAGACAGGAAACCTATATATGAACGAAGAGCATAATTTCACGTCCCTATGATGTTGCTGGTTGGCAACCGTTATTGCGTGATACCTATTAACGTTTCTCCTGGTCCCTCTTCAGAATGCATTGCAGTAGTCACGACCCGACCCGTACCGATACATTGTAAACGAGTTCCCTTGCATTCTATTTGATATGCAGCGCAAATGATGTCTTTGGATCCACCTATTCTCCGAAAGAATCATATATAGCCGGGTAACCGCAGACGAACAAGCGATACGTTCTGGTACAATCTAACGTGAAAGCAGTACAGGCAAATGTAATTTTTCTCATCCGTGGTTGGCTGTAAGTCTTGTCGATCATAAAGCCATGCTCATAGCACCAAGGGCGTATGGTAAATGTATTTTTCTCCGTGTCCATCACATGGGAAATAGCCTACGCACAATACTCAAATACTGTACATACACCTTCCTAATTTTGAGTTTAATATGAATGATATGTTGGCTATATGACAATGTAAGTACTGTAGTTTTTACACAGTTCATTATTTGTAAAAATGTAGGCTGTGTAAATCATGAATAAATAGTTATAACCCGTTGGTTGAAATTGTGTGACTGTAGTTTGGTGCTTCCTGAGTAACGGGTCAATATACCCTATATGAATAATAATATTAATTATTATATGCCAGTTCAACCTAGATAAATATAACACATTTTGTACATTACAAACCAATATTACCCAGAATAATTAATAATTTCTCATGCTGGCATTGATTATGATCACAACCAAACTGAACTGATACACAGATAATGTGTTGAGTATGCCAGCTTTGCAACCTAGACTTTCTTGGCACAGCTCTGTTCACAAACAGTGGTGTCACTTTTCTACATCAAATAGTATAAAACACTGCCATCTGCTGATGATTTACCGGTAGTTGCGAGCCAGGGATGGCCAGAGGTGTAGCCTAAAATATGCCTAATAATGTTCATGTCTATTATCCCAATAATGGAACATTTAGTAATCTTTCAGCTTCCGAAACGCATTACATTTATAAGTATTTTAAAAGTTAGGCATTCATATCAATACAGGAAATGTACAGTAGGCTAGGTCTTAGAGCTATAGTTCTGTCCAAACATTGGGCATAATAATAATTTAAAAGATATGCATAGCCCAGACCAGAATGGTCCCTTTGCCCAAGAACACCAAGGTAACCTGCCTAAATGGCTGTCAACCCGTAGCACTCACATCTGTAGCCATGAAGTGCTTTGAAAGGCTGATCAACACCATTATCCCAGAAACCCTAGACCCACTCCAATTTGCATACCGCCCCAACAGATTCACAGATAACGCAATCTCTATTGCACTCCACACTGCACTTTACCACCTGGACAAAAGGAACACCTACTTTAGAATTCTATTCATTGACTACAGCTCAGCATTCAACACCATAGTGCCCACAAAGCTCATCACTAAGCTATGGACCCTAGGATTAAACACCTCCCTCTGCAACTGGATCCTTGACTTCCTGACGGACCGCCCCCCAGGTGGTAAGGGTAGGTAACAACACATCTGCCATGCTGATCCTCAAAATGGAGGCCCCTCAGGGGTGCGTGCTCAGTCCCCTCCTGTACTCCCTGTTCACACATGACTGCATGGCCACGCACAACTCCAACACCATCATTAAGTTTGCTGACGACACAACTGTGGTTGGCCTGATCACTAACAACAATGAGACAGCCTACAGGGAGGAGGTCAGAGACGTGGCAGTGTGGTGCCAGGATAACAACCTCTCCCTCAATGTGATCAAGACAAATGAGATGATCATGGACTACAGGAAAAGGAGGGCAGAGCGAGCCCCCATTCTCATCGATGGGGCTGTAGTGCAGCAGGTTGAGAGCTTCAAGTTCCTTGGTGTCCACATCACCAGCGAACTATCATGGTCCAAACACACCAAGACAGTTGTGAAGAGGGCACAACAAAGCCTATTCCCCCTCAGGAGACTGAAAAGATTTGGCATGGGTCCCCAGATCCTCAAAAAGTTTGACAGCTGGACCATCGTGAGCATCCTGACCTGTTGCATCACCGCCTGATATGGCAACTGCTAGGCCTCCGCCCACAAGGCACTACAGTAGGTAGTGCGTACAGCCCAGTACATCACTGGGGCCAAGTTTCCTGCCATTCAGGACCTCAATACCAGGCATTGTCAGAGGAAGGCCCTAAAAATTGCCAGACTCCAGCCACCCTAGTCATAGACAGTTCTCTCTGCTACCGCATGGCAAGTGGTACCGGAGCGCCAAGTCTAGGTCCAAAAGGCTTCTTAACAGCTTCTCTCCCCCCCCCCCCCCCCTAAGACTCCTGAACAGCTGGTCAGGTGGCTGCCCGGACTATCTGCCCCCCCCCCCTTTTTACACTGCTTCTACTCTCTTTTTATTTTCTATGCATAGTAACTTTACCTACATGCCAGTTCCTGTATATGACCTCTTTACTGTTATTTTATTGTTGCTCTTTAATTATTTGTTATTTTTCTATTTGCTTCTTTTTATTATTATTCTTTTTTTTATTTATTATTTTACCTCAGTTTATTTTAGTAAATACTTTCTTAACTCTTATTTTTCTTAAAAACTGCATTGTTGGTTAAGGGCTTGTAAGTAAGAATTTCACTGTAAGGTCTATACCCCTCTACACCTGTTGTATTCGGGGCATGTGACAAATAACTATTTGATTTATTTGATTTGATTTGAATTGATGCGTTTGGATGTAATTGGAAAACGAAAATGCATGCATATAATCCTTAAATGATTTATAAATCATTTACATTTATACATTTAATTAATTAATTGATGTTAGATATCCTACATGACATCCACTAGATGTCAATAAAAGTATTGAATATAACGTGCACTTGATTTAGCGTGCCAAAAGTGCGGGGACGACAGAGTTTGGCCTTCACGTCCATTAGGACCAATGGAATGATTCCGAAATAAAAGCAACCCTGACTACCCGACGCGTCGTGCGAGCTAGTTCAAGCACATTGTACCCACATCTGAAATTAGAGTTTAAGAATGCGGGTTCGACAGTGGTAAAGACTGTGATGGTAGGCAACAATAAATATTTGCTCAACTACATTGTGAAAAATCATAGTGCTATTGGAAATGTAATCCAAAGGTTCAAGTTTTCACCAAATTGCATGTCTTTTTCCCTGAATGGGATGGATGGGATGGGTAGTTGCATGGGCTCCCGAGTGCCACAGCGGTCTAAGGCACTGCATCTCAGTGGTGTCACTACAGTCCCTGGTTCGAATCCAGGCTGTATCACATCCAGCCGTGATTGGGCGACCCACAATTGGCCCAGCGTCTTCCGGGATAGGCCCTCATTGTAAATAAGAATGTTTTCTTAACTGACTTGCCTAGTTACATTCTTTTTAAATAAATGGTTTTCAGCCATACAATTACGCATGGTTCATGCTCATGGCGGCGCTATTGCTGTATGCTCTTGTAAAACAGCAGTCTCCTGTGCTTTCTGAAATGGTTTCACCCAACCAGGTATAATAACCACGGGTTGCTGTAAGTAACATCATAAATGCACTGAGGCTGTGAAGAGGGAACTTGGAAACGTCTAGTAATGCGACGCCAAAGCAGACTGATAGACACCAGAACAAATATAGTCCTACCTGATTTAAAGGTGTTTACTCACTAACCATATTTTTCTGCAGTTGTGGGGAATTTCTCTGGATTTTTTTAAATCAAGTGCTCTTTTGGCTCTTTTTGGTTGTGCCAACTGAAAATTAAAAAGTGGAGATGAATTCTACCGCTTTCAATCAAACGGACAGTGCAGGACTTTTCAATAAGACTGAAGATATATTTTGCTGTAACTTTTCATCAGTGGTGACTGATAATGGCTTCGTGGCGGCGACTCCGGATGAGAGAAGTCTCTTTCTCATGAGAGTTGTCCAGATAGCAGTTATGTGCGTGTTATCGCTCACGGTGGTTTTCGGTATTTTCTTTTTGGGCTGCAATCTTCTCATCAAGTCGGAGGGAATGATCAACTTTTTGGTGACGGACAGAAGACCATCCAAAGAGGTAGAAGCAGGCATTATTGGGGCATATTAGTAGCCTAAAGGGCGCCTTGGGAGACTTTGTCAAAATGACTTGTCCTACCACTGATGCCCAGATGATGAATCCACTTTTCACCAACAGCAGAGACAGGGACAGAGATACATGAATGGTCAAGTATCCACATAAGAACCAGTTTCTATTGTTCTGTTCTCGACAGTTTGCGAAAATGTAGGACAGAACAGGCCTATACTTAGACACTGTAGACACGCACATCTCCAATAATTAGAAGAAATTAGCTCTCACTTTTTTGACAAACACTCACGTAATTTAATATCTAGACGCTCTCTAATTGTTATAGCCCTTTTGTCAAAGTGACAATCATTTTTTTAAACTTCAAATACTGTCTCATATTGCTAAAGCAATGGGGATAAATGAATGTTTGAAAAATGCATATTGTATGTTTTTTTGCATACATGCAAGACAGTATAATGATTTGATCAGAGTGCCTAACTCGTTTCCTATTGAACAATTGTAGATAATGATTGGTTAAATGTATGAACGTTTGAGATATAACAATACAACAACAACACTAGCTTTGTTTATTAGAATAAATGAATCACCTAATTATGTTCAAGATTTTTTCATTTTGATTGATTCAGTATTTCCATCAATCTATTCTCAGTGTTAATTTATGAAAATCATGGCTACAGTAGGGCTAGTTGTTAGAGCGTGGCGCTTGTAATGCTAAGGTAGTGGGTTCGTTTCCCGGGACCACCTATTCGTAAAATGTATGCATGTATGGCTAAGTTGGATAAAAGCATCTGCTAAATTGAATTGAGGTCATTCTTATTACAAAGCCTTTCAAAATATAACAATTCTTCAACACCAACATATATAAAAAAAAATATATATATTATTTATTATTCTCATATCGCAAACTAAACATTTTTATATATCTTATTCAAAGTGTGCAAATGGCATTCATTTGACAGGGCACATTGAAAGAGAATGTGTGACATTTGCACCTTGTTGTCTTGCAGCCTAATGGTAGACCACTGAAACCAATGTGATGATAAGGGTTGGTTTTTCCACAATTGATGTGTGACGTCCTGGTCCCATTGATCATTCTGGGTTTTAATGGAAACCTGCCTGACTGTGTTTGTTCCATATCAGATGCTCAGGAAATATATACACTCTAAATGCTGGGTTAAAAAGCAACCCAACTATTCGTAGGGTGTAGGATATGCATTATGACCAAAATTAGAATTTAGACCACCATTTGTCTGGGGACCTTAAACATGATCAGTTGACAAATGTATGGTGTTAATCCGCTAGGACTTATCATGCTTTGGTCAATTCATTCTCTCTGAAGTGATGGACTGATATTTTTTTATTAGTCTTACTGTCTTAGACATAGGCATATATGCACATTATTTACATTCATTATATAAACATACATGTGTAGATGTTTTAAAATACATGTAATTTTACGCACACTATTATTTATTGCACTGCAGTGACTGACATTTTCTCATTTTCTGTCTGCATTATAAAGTTGTTCCTGTATAGACCATTGTGCGGCTTCTCTCCCCTCAGTGAAAGCATCTGTTGTTCTGCTCCTGGCTCACCTCATCTGGGCATCAGCACCACCCCCAGCTCCCCAGGGGGAACCAAACAGCACCTCCACAAAATGATTTGTCTTGTCAACCCAGACCAAGGAGGACGAAGCCACAGCACAATCTGCTGCATTCTGATAGGCCACCTGTGTCCCTGTGCTCTATGGACAGAGTTAAAACTAAAAAGCGACTACAGTCGTTTTACTTCCTCCAAAATCATGCTTCCTGCCTGCCTGGTGGTTGAGGACAAATCAATCTGGCGACCCATCAGAGTTAACTGAATTGCATTTGACATGGCCCATTATGATGTGTTATGATTGATGGACGGCAGCTTAGCCTACGGGACGCGTCTCCGGCCAAAGTCCCCAGCCACTATCTCACATATTAATTACAAATAGGACATTTTGTTTGTTAAATGGTCTTTAAAACTAATAATATGTCATTAAGCATTTTATGGGCAGTCATTACAGAGAAATTCATGATATTGCCATTTTCCCTAGATAAAATCTTCTAAGCACAAAAATGTTAATAGTATCTCATACATAAGTGTCAATTTGGTTGAATGTGAGTATACATTCAACACTATACTCTGAGTAACTCAATGAAGTTGAGTTAACCCAATGAAGTGTTACCCATTAGTTGAAATGGTCAGCCAGTAGTATAGAGATGGATGATTAGATTACCCTGAATACATTTGTGGTAGACTATGAGTTGTGAAAACTGATATAACCTAAACTATGTTTAGCATCATCCAGTTATTAAAGCGGATTTAAGATTGTATCATTTTTGTTACTTTCATCAAAGCATCTTCTCTCTTCCTGTATTTAATTGTATTGTATTCTAATCATTTATTGCATTATTAAACATTTATTTCATTTATTTGAATGATTGCAATACTTGGTCATTTCCTTTATAAATTGGGGCGTATGCATCTGTAACTTGTAGGGCTGAGAATAGGTAAGGTACTGGCTCAACAGACTGGGTTGATTAAAGAAAAGGCAGCTGTAGTACGCCACACCTATTTATAACTGCCTTTGAAAGTGTGTGTGTGTGTGTGTGTGTAAAGCTCCCACTGAATAACTAATTGGTGAGGAGCCACATTCAAATTGTAGATCATGAGTCATGAGAAAAATATAATTAATGGGAAAACGGCAATTACCGGGTGCCGGTTTTGATTGAATAGTGCCCCTGCTATACCTGACTTTCCACTAAAGAAACTAAAAGCACACCTAGATGTTTACCTACTTGATTAAGGTAGTCCATTGCTTTTGATAATACGTTCCATTTCTGCCTATTGACGAGTCTTAGTGTGGCTTTATAGTCCAATCCTTGAATTAACCGCATCTCACACAGACATGCGTGCGCACTCTCTCTCTCTCTCTCTCTCTCTCTCTCTCTCTCTCTCTCTCTCTCTCTCTCTCTCTCTCTCTCTCTCTCTCACACACACACACACAGTCTTGTATAACTAACCTTGTGGGGACACACAATTCAGTCCTATTCAAAATCATATTTTCCCTAACCCTTAACCTAACCCTAAGCCTAGCTCCTTACCCTAAACCTAATTCTAACCTTAACCTTAAACCCCCTACAAAATAGCATTTGACCTTGTGGGGACTAACAAAATGTCCCCAGTTGATCACATTTGTTTGTTTACTATAATAGTATAGTTAAACACATCCACACACACACACACCATTTTAGAGGAGCCTCATTCCTCCAACAAAAAAACATAATCATGCGGCGACTTTGTTGAGATGTCTAATTTAGATCACAATAGTAGGCCGTATGTTTTTCTGGATATAATACTGAACCTCCCCTTCAGCGCAGTGTGATTGTTTCATGAACGAGTTGCTGTGAATCGCTCGCAGGAGAATGTTGTGGAGCAGTTTAATATCCAGCAGAGAACAATTTTCAGTCTGCTGAAGCACCACTGTAATGATGTCACTGAGCTAGTGGGGGGATCTCACACTGTGTTGCAGACGGTCTGTAGTACTATACTTTTGCCGACACATTTGATGGTTTCATTCACAAAGACTGATTCGGGCTAGAAATGCAACTAATAATTGTAATGTGTTCGGTGATAATTCATAATTATAGGGTGGTGATGATCATCATTAACAGAAGGATAGTAGCTACAGATAATCGTACTGAGTATTGGTTGTCTTGTAGATCATGATTTGATGAAATGACATGTTGAATTGTTACAGCTATACTCTGGAGTACAGCAATACTCTGGAGCGTGGCATGAGAGCATCCCATCTCATCCTGAATCTCTGACAGTTTTCTGTTTTGAGACAGTGGTTTATGGAGGATCTGATGGTATGGTGGTATACACAGAGCAAAATGTAGAATCCATGCACATTAAGGATTCTTGCTTCACGGCCTGGCTGTCTGTCAAAAAAAAACATTGCCATGAAGAATTGCAGCAATAGGAATCAATGACTGACGCCTTTACACCCAGAAACAGTGAATCCCCAGTCTGGTTTCAGAGAGCTATTTATAGCCCATGGTGTTGTACATCAAATCACCAAAGTGCCCCTCCCAGACCTTAATGTACAGCTGCTGCTGATGTATACAGTATACAGTATACAGTATAGGGCAGGGGTATTCAACTCTTATCCTACGATGTCTGGAGCCAGCTGTAATCTCTGTTCTACCCAATAATTAATTGCACCCAACTGGTGTCCCACGTCTAAACCAGTCCCCGGTGAGAGGTGAACAATGAAAAAAAGCAGTGGAACTGGCTTCGAGGTTCAGAGTTCAATTTGAGGGGAATAGGGAGCCATTTGGGACGCAGCCCATGACTAGTGTTGAGGGACAGGGCATCTCCAGGGTGTTGATTATGGCAAAAAAAAAAATGCCTCAGGTCTGAGCCTGCAATAGACCTGCTGATTGGTGCAGAGCTCTGATGATTGGTGGAGGTAGTCAATGATCTCGATCGCCACTGACAGCTCCAAATTGCGGCAAGACAGACACAATCATCTCCCCTGTTCACTCCTTCCACCTAATTGGCAGTGGATCCCCTTCTCCCACTAACTTCAAAAGGCCATATCATGAGTCTGAGTCTGAGTCGAAGAAAGAAACACACAGAGACTCCTGTCACACGGAGACAAGGTAGTGAGTCAAATTAAATCAAATTGAATTTGTCACATACACATGGTTAGCAGATGTTAATGCGAGTGTAGTGAAATGCTTGTGCTTCTAGTTCCGACAATGCAGTAATATCCAACGAGTAATCTAACCTAAGTCTAAAATAAGCACTGGGTAATGTCTCCTTGCCTCCTTGCGTAATGATTCACCAACATCAGTAATTGTGGGCGAGGGTGACAAATCCCTTTGGACTGGCTTTTGGGCAATTCCATTATATCTCATCTCAGCTGGGTGCCAGCGATGGGAGGATTGTTTCCCACATTGTTTCCCACCGAAATATCAAAGGGATTTAGTGTGTGTAACTTCTTGGTCTTAGGTGTCACAAAATTAGAAAAAATGAAATTGACTAGCGTAGAATATTGAAAATAATGCATTTCACCCATGGAAGCATTCAAAATAATAATACTGTAGCCTACTGAAGTTCATAGATACAACGTGATTGCACTCCATGTAGATTTTTGCGGAGCTATACAGATATCCCTTTTCAAGTCTGTTTCACAGACACAGATCAAGCCTAGTCCTCATAGACTCAAAATCATTTCCGATGGACTGAAACTGTGCCCGGGAAACCGTCCTTAAGCATAGCCACGGGAAGTAAGGGAGCCGAGGGTGCTGCAGCAACCCCTGAACAATCAGCACCCTCCAAAACATTCTCAGCACCCCCCCCCCCACCCCATTTACAGTGCGTACTATGCAGTATACCACCCATTCCTCACTATATCACACACAGCAATCAGTGCATGTTGCTTTAAAAGTCTGTTCTATTATGCCAATGCGATATTGATCTTGAAATCCATTTCAATTCTAGAGTAAGAGTGTTTGTGGGTGTATCGATCTCATGATGATCATCCAACTCTGTGCCAGTTAGTTTTCACTTTTATCATAAACTCATCACAGAGAATGAATTATTGCTATATTCTACTACTCTTGCTTTGAGATAAACACTTCTACATAGTAATTCCTTTTCCGGACACAGCTTTAAAGTATCTCCTTTTCCGGACATAACTTTGAGCACAGCTGGCAGTTTGAGAGGATCTACAGCCTCTTCGCTTGCTGATGATCTTCAGCTAAACTTTTGAAACCCCTTTTTGAACATGGAGGCCACCCAGTTGATTGAATGCATAGCAGTGTTTATTCTGTCTAAACACTAACGTGTTTATAGTTTTTAGGGAACACCGGAGCACTGTTTACGCATAGTCTACTTCTACAGATTTTCCATGACGTTCATAATACTTCTATAAAAATCCATCATTTTACTGATCTAGAGTTACACAATAGAACAATGATTGAACAGAAAAGCTTCGGTTTGCGATCCCTTTTGGGGTTTTACCAACAGTAGCGGCATCAATAATAAATGGTGTGACTGAGGGAATCCTCATCAAACAAGGTGTTTAATAGAAATATGAATTATTTATCCACGGCTTGTTTCAGTGCACATGATCATCGTCTTTCTACTGTTTATACATTCGCTCATTTATATTTAATCACCTGTATTGTCCAACACCTAAGAAGCGTAGCGGGTCCAACATTATTGGCGCCCTTGATAAAGATAAGTAAAAAATGATGTATAAAATGAATAATACAAATACTGAGCCATGTTTTTATTTTGTTATTTCTTAGGGGGTAAATCAGCTTTAATATTGTAGATAGATTGTAGCTTCCATCAATTAAATTGTCTGCATAACTTCCAATCCCCCATATATTTTTTTGCAAATATATATATTTATTTATTTTTCAAATATACACATACATTCATACACACATTTACATACACATATAAATACATGCATATATATACACTACCGGTCAACAGTTTTAGAACACCTACTCTTTCAAGGGTTTTTCTTTATTTTTTACTATTTTCGACATTATAGAATAAGACATCAAAACTATTAAATAACACATATGGAATCATGTAGTAGCCCAAAAAAGTTTTAAACAAATACAAATTTATTTTATATTTTGTATTCTTTAAATAGCCACCCTTTGCCTTGAGGACAGCTTTGCACACTCTTGGCATTCTCTCAACCAGCTTCACCTGGAATGCTTTTCCAAGGAGTTCCCACATATGCGGAGCACTTATTGGCCTCTTTTCCTTCACTCTGCGGTCCGACTCATCCCAAACCATCTCAATTTGATTGAGGTCGAGGGATTGTGGCTGGTCATCTGATGCAGCACTCCATCACTCTCCTTCATCAAATAGCCTTTCACAGCCTGAAGGTGTGTTGGGTCATTGTCCTGTTTAAAAACAAATGATAGCTCCATTAAGCCCAAACCAGATGGGATGGCGTATCACTGCAGAATGCTGTGGTAGCCATGCTGGTTAAAGTGTGCCTTGAATTCTAAATAAATCAGACAGTGTCACCAGCAAAGCACCCCTACACCATAACACCTCCTACATGCTTTACGGTGGGAAATACACATGCAGAGAACATCCGTTCACCCACACCGCGTCTCACAAAGACACAGTGGTTGGAACCAAAAATCTCCAATTTGGACTCCAGACCAAAGGACACATTTCCACTGGTCTAATGTCCATTGCTCGTGTTTCTTGGCACAAGCAAGTCTCTTCTTATTATTGGTGTCCTTTAGTACTGGTTTCTTTGCAGCAATTCAACCATGAAGGCCTGATTCAAACATTCTCTTCTAAACGGTTGATGATGAGATGTGTCTGTTACTTGAACTATGTGAAGCATTTATTTGGGCTGCAATTTCTGAGGCTGGTAACTCTAATGAACTTACTCTCTGCAGAAGAGGTAACTCTGGGACTTCCATTCCTGTGGCAGCCCTCACGAGAGCCAGTTTCATCATAACGCTTGATGGTTTTAGCGAATGCACTTTAAGAAATTTGAAAAGTTCTTGAAATGTTCCGTATTGACTGACCTTCATGCCTTAAAGTAATGATGGACTGTCGTTTCCCTTTGCTTCTTTGAGCTGTTCTTGACATAATATGGACTTGGTCTTTTACCAAACAGGGTTAGGGTTATAAAATATTTCTCTCTACTATTATTCTGACATTTCACATTCTTAAAATAAAGTGGTTGATCCTAACTGACCTAAGACAGGGAATTTTTACTAGGATGAAATGTCAGGAATTGTGAAACTGAGAAGGTATTTGGCTGAGGTGTATGTAAACTTCCGACTTCAACTGTAAATAACATTCTATTGGTTGCAAGAATTTTGAATAATAAGTTTGGAATCCATGGTCATTTTGCGTATCAGTTCATAAACAATGCGCCATGGAATCGGTACAGTATTTCAAAAATCTCTTCCCAACAAATTTGTTTTGAGCTCTATTGTACGCAACATTTTTTGGGACAAATCTATACTTTTTTACTAATACATTTGCTCAGAGAAGGGGGAGGGGGTGGGGCGCTGTTGGAAAAATACATTTTTGGAAAAAAGTTTATATTTGAGTGTAAGCTATAAAAACGAAGAGAGTCGCTAACTCCATATAATATAACCTCCCAATAACTTATTTGGTAAAAAAAAAAAAATGTTTCGGCATCACTGTGCCTTCTTCAGGGTAATGTCATGAATGTTGAACCAGGTTATGTAGACAAACAGTGCAATTAGTGCAACCAATGACAATAGTGAGGGTGTGTCGTAATTGCTACGTAGGTTGATCAGAAAGAATTGAGCGAAACTGTTAAAAGACAATAGCCCACAGCACATTGAACATATTATGCCATTGTTATCGTTAGCATTAGCATAACGTTAGCGTCAACATACATTATTCTTTCTTTTAATTTGAACCTATATATTTAAATATTTCCAATTTCATTAAACACTTTTGTTACATCTTTTGGTTCAACCATAATGCATAATAAGCATCATCAACTGGGGGAACATATTGGGTGTACTCTGATATGCTGTAGAAAGAATATCTTCATTTACAAGACCTGATCACAGATAATAGAATTGGTCCTAAGAACGGCCTGAGATCAAAGTCAATATTCAGACCACTAGGGGTCCATTTTTTAAAATAGGATATCCAGTACGCCTCCCTTTGTAGTAGTAGGATCTCAATGTTACCTCCTCTCCTTGGTAGAGCAACATGCTCAATGCCTGTGTATTTGAAGGAGGAGATGGGATGGTTAGCTTCAACAAAGTGAGTTGCGATTGGATAGTCTGTGTTCTTGCACCTGATTGAGCTGTGGTGTTCAGCTATGCGTTGTTTTAATTGTCTTTTCGTTTGTCTGACGAAGGCTTTTCCACATGAACAGGTGGAACAGATAGATTACTCCCATGGTCTTGCATGAAATGATACCCAAAACAGGGATTTTTTAAAAACCTGTATGTAGGTGTCTGAAGAAAGATGTTTTTGTAGTGCTATTGCACTGTGCGCATGAGCCACATTTGTAGTTCCCATTTGGAATGGGTGTCAAGAGTGTCTGAGTGGGCTCAGGGGGCAGGTCAGATCTCACTAAGCTATCCCCAATATTGCGACCATGCTTATAGACCACCAGTGGGGGCTCCTTGAAGAGGTGGGCAATTATTTTGCAGAATATGGCAGTGCTTTTTCAGGATTGCTTTCATTTTCTCTGAACACTCGGTGTACTAATAAGTGCAAAACACTGTTGCGTTGTTTTTTATTCTTTGGTTTAGTTTTTAGCAATTCCTCTCTTGGTTTTTGAGATATTGCCGTCATCGCAGCGTTAAGAGTTTTGTCCTTGTAGCCTCTCATTTTGAATTGATCTGTCATTTTCTTAGCATTGCTGTCAGTCTGACTGGTGGCCACAGATTTGTTTAACCCTGCATAACTGGCTATATGGTAGACCATTCTTGAGGGGAAGGGGATGAATATTATTCTCATATATTATGCAGGGTGTTGCGGTCGGTCTGTGGGCTTTGTGTATAAGTCTGTGTGTAACGCGTCATTCTCTGTGATGATCCATAAGTCCATTTGTTTTTCTCTCATCAGTCTGCATGGTGAATTTGAGATATTCAGACCTCTCGTTGAGTAGAGTTTGGAATTCTTTTCGTTCCTGCTGACTTCCTCCCCAGAGCACAAAGACAACATCTATGTACATTTTTAGGCTGTCATTGTAAATAAGAATGTGTTCTTAACTGACTTGCCTAGTTAAATAAAGGTTAAATAAATAGATGTTTCTCTTCCATTGTGGGATTTTAGAAAGTAGGGGGTATGTCTCTGTTTTGTAAATGAGGGCTTCCTCGAATTGTCCCACATACAGGTTCGCAAAAGGGGAGCATTTGTAACTTGAGTCTGATAATTATCTGTACAAAACAGTTAATCTGATAATACTTGTGTAATATAAAAAATACTTGCTTGATATACATTTTCCAGCTTCTGGAAATACTTTGCAAATGGAACTTATTTCTATGTGAAAACTGAAATGTTTCCTTTCATTCTTTTGAGCATGAATTACATATTAGAATGAAGATCACAGAGAAAAGGACAGGGTTTTGTTCTTTCTAGATTCCATTAGAATGAAGATCACAGAGAAAAGGACAGGGCAACAGCTCTTACAATTCCGACTATTGAATCCTGCAAGATACTGTTCTAAACTATACAAGTACCTTTCCTGCCAAAGCAGCAAACATTTTTTTAAACTTGCGTTACAGATGTCTGGTTCCCGAATGGCGGAGCGGTCTAAGGCACTGCATCTCAGTGCTAGAGGGGTCACTACAGACCCTGGTGTGACTCCAGGCTGTATCACAACCAGCCGTGATTGGGAGTCCCATAGGGCGGCGCACAATTGGCCCAGTGTCTTCTGGGTTTGGTCAGGGTAGGCCGTCATTGTAAATAAGAATTTGTTCTTAACTGACTTGCCTAGTTAAATAAATAAATTGGTCTGCTAATAAAAGTCCAATGCACTAAATTTGTGAAAAAATGTATTTCCCCCCAAAATGTTTCTATTAATATTTGTGTTTTATTACGATTTTTCTTTTTTGCTCATCTTTATCAAGGGTGGGAAACATTTTGGACCTGACAGTATAATTAACCTGTTGTGTTGGTGGGGGTATACTGCAGACCCAGTAGTAGGACTTCAGGCATTCTATTCTCTCTCAGGAGAGGGATTCCATGGAAAGCAATCCCTTCTCTGACCCAATCCTGTGCTAGCACGTACTCCAACACATTTCAGTGCATAAACTTTACAACTGGGAGCTGATAAAATACATTTTGTTCCAATACAGTAGTTATTTTTACAAACTATGGTCAAGCCAAGATGACTGTTACTTGGGCAGGCCTGAAGTCCCTCCCTCCTCTTTCTTTCTATCCTTGCCTCCCCGTCTCCCTCTCTCTCTCGCTCATCGACTTCCGAGCTGTCACCATGACGCAAGTGTGTTGGGAACATGGATTTTTTTTAGCAAACGGTTCAAAAGGCTCCGCTCTGAGATGGTACTGGTACTGCCTGGAGCTCACTCTGTGCCGAGCACAGTGGTGCTCTGACAGGGCCATCTCAGTCTGGGTAGCAGTGATGAGGCCCCTCCAGGAGACCTTCATTCATCTACAGGTGCATCGTGGCATCAGAAATGCAGAACTCACTCACGCACCACATGTCATCCATCCAGCCCCTGTCTAGACAGAAGGAAAACTTTTTTTTTTTCCTAGCAAAAGACACTCCGATCAGTTCAGCGTAAGGTGAAACGTTACTAAAGATGCTGCAGGTCCTAGAATACATTAGTCCTTTCACAGAAGCATCTCTTTCAGGTAAAATACATACTGTGCCTAGACATTATATTACCTATAAAGGTATTGTAGATGACCATTGTTATTCCATGCTGTCCATCTAACATTCGAAATGTTGTTTTGATTCTTGCTCATGGATATTATATTTGTAACTGAAAGAACAATGTGCAAAGGATAGTGCTATGAGCCAGCTGTGTGTAACAATGTATAAGGTCTTCCGTATAGCGTATAGTATAATGCAATGCGCATTACTGTATAAATCTCTCAGCACAGTGTAACAGCCCATGGCATATAAACAACCTGCACAGTATGAATCCATTGTCTGTGATGCATTTCTTATGAACCACAAACAGGTGGTTCACAAGCGTGGCTGAACTCAGACAGGAGTCAAACCAGGACAAACAAAACAAGTCAACAGAACCAGAAACAAAGTGTAATAAACATTAGTAACAGCTTGATCCCGAAAAAAGACTAAAATGTCATATTTCCACACATCGCCGCCAATGAACTCAAGGATGAGCAATGTTACAATAACGAATTGTGTTCTGCTCAGACCTCGCCTTGGAAATCTCTAGTGACAGATCGGACCTGGCTGAAAACCAACGGTGTCCTGGCTGGCTCTTCAGTGCACTCCAGTGGTCCCCAGCTGTCAGCTGCACTCAGCACACTGTACAAGTAATATGCAACCTTTGGCAAAAACCTAACCTCCTAAGAGGACAACAGTTGGACTCCGAACATTTAAAAACACGTCAGACTCACTGCTTTCAGTACCCTATATTCGGTGAACATTTTTGATTTATTTTACCTTAATTTAACCAGGTAGGCCAGTTAAGAACAAGTTAGGTAAATTTGGCAAAAAGCTAGAAAACTGGATCGGTTTACAGTTCAGATTCAGTCAGGAGATTGTAGTCTCAATTGATATGGTTGGTGTCATGCTGCACCCAAATAATAACCATTTACATGTTAGTATAAGGGAGAAAATAATTGCAAAAGATGATACATAGTCATAAAGTACGTTGTAAAGCATTATACATATGTACTTGATATGAAAGTATTACCCATAATACTTATAGGGCTCCAGTAGGGTGTGGCTACAGGCAGCAGCTCAACAGGGGCAAAAATAAGAAGTTGTCAACGTACAGTGCCTTCGGAAAGTAATCAGACCCGTTGACTTTTCCCACATTTTGGTAGGTTACAGCCGTATTCTAACATTGATGAAATCGTTTTTTCCCCTCATCAATCTACACACAATTACCCCATAATGAGCATTCAGGTCCTGAATGCTTTGGAGCAGGTTTTCATCAAGAATCTCTCTGTACTTTGCTCCATTCATATTTGTCTCGATCCTGCCGCTGAAAAACAGCCCTACGGCATGATGGTGCCAGCATCATGCTCACCGTAGCGATGATGCCAGGTTTCCACCAGACGTTACGCTTGGCATTCAGGCCAAAGAGTTCACTCTTGGTTTTATCAGACAAGATAATCTTGTTTTTCATGGCCTGAGAGTCTTTAGGTGCCTTTTGGCAAACTCCAAGTGTGCTGTCATGTGCCTTTTACTGAGGAGTGGCTTCCGTTTGGCCACTCTACCATAAAGGCCTGATTGGTGGTGTGCTGCAGAGATGGTTGTCCTTCTGGAAGGTTCTCCCATCTCCACAGAGGAACTCTAAAGCTATGTCAGAGTGACCATTGGGTTCTTGGTCACCTCCCTGACCAAGGCCCTTCTCTCCCAATTGCTCAGTTTGGCTGGGCGGCCAGCTCTAGGAAGGGTCTTGGTGGTTCCAAACTTCTTCCATTTAAGAATGATGGAGGCAACTGTGTTCTTGGGGACCTTCAGTGCTACAGAAATGTTTTGGTACCCTTCCCCAGATCTGTGCCTCGACACAATCCTGTCTCGGAGCTCTACAGACAATTCCTTTGACCTCATGGCATGGTTTTTGCTCTGACATGCACTGTCAACGGTGGGACCTTATATAGACAGGTGTGTGCCTTTCCAAATCATGCCAATCAATTTAATTTACCATGTAGAGATGTAGAAACATCTCAAGGACGATCAACGGAAACAGGACGCACCTGAGCTCAATTTCGAGTCGCATAACAAAGGGTCTGAATATTTATGTAAATACGATATTCCTGGATTTTTGTTTTGTCATCATGGGGTATTGTGTGTAGATTGTTGTTTTATTGTTTTATTTAATCCCTTTTAGAATAAGGCGGTAACGTAACAAAATGTGGGAAAAGTCAAGGGGTCTGAATACTTTCCGAAGGCACTGCACACCATGCCAACAGTACAAAGGCTATAGCATAGACACTTTGATTTGCCATTTGAGCAAAGTGTCTTGTGGTTAAGAGCTCCAGGGTAGCGCTCCTATTTTGGGAATGCCATGCTTAATAGGCCACTGCCTATATCTGCTTTATGATAAAACATCTACAGGTAATGACTTATTGAACTTCCTCAAATTGCTTCTCACTGTGCCGGAAGCAGTCCTCATTGTGCGCTGGCCTCGGATCCATTATCGCCTGGGTCTGGAGGAGCACCACCATCACAACATCAATGTCTGCTTCCATTAAAGCTGCTGCTTACATCCAGAAGAGGTTATTAAGGCAGCAAGGCTGCTGGTCCATGATAAACCCTCTTCATACTAGATGAAACAAGCAGGTGCAGAGCAAAGATCGGGGTTTGCAAAATTCAAATTCCCAGGTTTTCCAGAAATTCTGTTTAGAAGATGAAGTAGGATTTCTGAAAAACCTGGGGATTTTGGGAAAGTAGGCAGAATATGCAACCCTAGAGCAGACACAGAGATGCTGGATGTGGTAATAAAGAGGGTAAACAGAACAGGGAGAGAATACATTTAGTTGAAAAAAGGACATAACGACAAATACAGTGCATTCGGAAAGTATTCAGACCTCTTGACTTTTTTCCACATTTTGTTACGTTACAGCCTTGTTCTAAAATGTACTAAATCGTTTTTTCCCCCTTGTCAGGGGTCTGAACACTTTCCGAAAGGCACTGAATATCTCTCCTTTGGAGAGAAACCATCAAGTTCTGGGACATGGAGACAATGTGCCAATACACAATAGAGTCCATTAAAAGCCAATAGAAGAGCTCATGAGAAGAATGAGACGTGTGATACTGTTGCACTCCACATGTTGGCATGACATTGATTGTGGATCGGAATATGATGAAGTGTGTCAACCCTTTTTTGAAAGGTCTATATGACAACAATTGAGAAACAGTCTGTTTCCTGTACAGGCACATTTAGTTTACCTTCGAAGAAACACCGTGTAGGAGGAGAACAGAAAGTTATCCCGGCGGATGACATTTATCAGCAAGCAGTTTGAGAAAGGAAGGAAGAGGGAGGGATGAATCTGCTGGCCTTTGCAAATGATATAATCTGAGGAGACAGAAAGAGGCTCAATCACTCACAGACTGAGTCACAGTCACAATCAGCCTCTTCACAAGCTGCATGTGGGCTAGTTAACATGACAAACAGCAAGCTCAGAAACCACTGGAAAAACAAGATAAACTACTGCAAGTCTTGCCTATGTCAATACAGCCAATACACTTTTTGTCCTGAAAATGGTGTGTTTTTCAAAATATTGAAATAAATTTGACACTAAATGGGTTATATTAGTTTGATCCGGGGCCATTGCCGGGTCCGTTGCTGGGTCCGTTGCCGTGTCGACAGACGGGTGGTGCCCACAGTGAGTAAGAGGCAGGGAGTGTGAGGCGACAGGCAGCCGCAGCACTGCCACACCTTCAAACGTGCACCAGCTGCCACAAAAGATCAGCGTACGCTGCACAGAGGGAGCCGCTCTCCAAAAGAGCACCGTTGTTCTGTTGTCCTTGTACGTTTATCGTTACAAATGAAAGGTCACCACGCAATAGGATGCTGCTAGACTCTCCCTCCCTCTGACAGTTTAGTCTCTACGCAGGTATTGTCGTGGCCAAATGTGCATTATTCATATTCGATACAGAAATATTCAAAAAAAAAAAAATGTCTATCCCTTTTAAAAACCGCCTAACATTGTATTATCTGTTGTCAACAGAGCAGCCATCTGGGCGGGTATACAGATCAAAGCTGTATTCTGGGAGAGTTGCACCTGGCTGAGGTCAATTTGAGTCTTTGATCTGTATTCCAATTGTTTCCTCCCTTTGTAACCATTATAATAACCAGTATACTCCTCTCCCAGTGAAAGGGCCAAAGATTCAATTGATCAGTACTTAAAAAGGGATGTCACAGCCGAGCAGACGGTAGTCGGAAACAGCTTTCCTCCAGTGTTGCTCGAGGACTGAGGTGACGAGGGGGGCAAAGTGGTTGTGACAGAGCAGTTGGGTGTTTAAGGTGGTGACAGGTAAGTCTGGAGGACACTGCTACTGTGGGAGAGGTGTAAGAGCACAGCGCTCTGCCACTGCCTCAGCCATTCATCTCAGCTCGCAGCCAGATTCCAACGTGTCTGCAGCTGGAGCCACAGCTCGGATCTTAGTGGCGTGACCTCGCCAATGTCTGGCTCTGCTCAGGGAGACGGTTATCTCGTCGCTATAGGCAACAGGGAAACATCTGACCAGAGCACCTATTACTGCTGTACACTCTCCTGTCAGTGTTACCCTGGTCTTTTACATGACAGCTGACCTGGAGATGCTCATTTGATATGTCAAAATACTGAGACTGAAACAAGTCCTGCTGAGGCTGAGGTTGTCCTAATATGGACACCGTACAAAATATCAAATAAACTTACTTTTTTGGATAGAGATAGATAAGAGATGCAAGCAAATGTAACATTGTGTAAATGCAATGCTGCATGCATACAGGACACAGTGCTCTGGACACGTGAAAAACCATATGCATCCACCTCAAAGGTGATATATTAGCCAATGTCAGACCCGTTCCTCGAATCAACTGGACCTCACACACTCCAGTGCCATCCCAGCCTTGGTTTGCCTGCTAAACAGCTGATCGCTTTTGACTTCAAATTCCCTAGAAAGTTGTAATCATTTCTATCTAGCAAAGTCATAAGTTGGACATGTAATTCACCTTGTTGCGGTCGTTGTACCACGTTTGTTAAATAGTCAAAGTTACATGTATTATCACCATTAGCGTGTCATCGGAGCATCTGCTCAGACCCAGCAATGGCCAACGCATAGTGTCATTAGTGGTCAGTCTGATTGTCTTTTTTGCATAACTTAAATTCACATTGCCAAGTAGAGGGAATATCCAATGCATCCTGCTGCCAATATCAGTCACAAGTATTCATCCCTGTGGGTTTCAATTCCGAAATAATGTGTTTGAGGAACAATTTCTTTCAACTCGGAAGGTAAAATGACAATGTGTACTGATGAAACAGAGGTCTAACTTGTCTTTGAGGGAAACTTTGTGACAGAGAGAGGGAGAGAGAGAGGATATGGGGGACATTAGTCAGGGGAGGATGTGAGCAGACTGTCATGACCAGTTCGCCATCAACTTTGTCAGCTGACAGCCAATAGGGAGCAGCGTAGCAGCGAGCTGGGCCCTGTGAGAGAGCCCCAAGGGCGGAGGAAAACAGCACCACTCTGTAGCACTCCCTACTTCCATCTCCTGCCTGCCACCATCGTCACGCAACCCCACAACGAACATCTGAACAGCCCAATACTGGCAGCCACGGCAGGGGGCTCCTCTCACATGGCAGCCAGGGACATTATGTTGTCTGGGCATTTGAGAGATTATCGGAGAACTAAATTGCTTTCCAAAAGTTTCCCAAAATAGCTCGCTCAATAGTATTCTATCCATGTAGCCTGGGGTTTCGAAGCTTTAATGCGCTTTCAGATTGTCATTAGCCAACCTATTAGATTATTTTGTTATAAAACAGAATAGCAATAACCCTTTACATTGCACAAGGTAGCTGGTCTTAAAGAACAGAGACGCCACATCAATCAATACAGCTCTCCGAGGGTTTGAGAAACCCTCCCTTGTTCCCAGGCTAGAATCTTACACATTCCTGTAGGACTAATGTCCTCTGACAGCTAAGTGACAGCTGTGACTCTTATAGCCCTGAGCATCGTGTGCATTAAGGGTAGTGATGTGGGCGACACTTCTTCCCCACACAATGAAGGTGGTACAGGGATAGGGGAGGCTTTGACAGGACTCCTGGTGGACTGGTACTGTGACAAGCTGTCCCTGTTGCACAATGCCTTTCCCCCCCCCCCTCAGAGGAGGTTGGTTGCACCTTAATTGGGGAGGACGGGCTCGTGGTAATGGCTGCATCAAATACATCAAACACATGGTTTCCATGGTTTCCAGGTGTTTGATGCCATTCCATTCACTCCATTCCAGCCATTATTATGAGCCATCCTCCCCTCAGCAGCCTTCACTGCCCGCCGTGTACCATAAAATAAGGCAGGTTTGCTGGTAGGTTGCTGCTGGCCACTGATTGGACCTCGGCACATGCCGGGTTGTCAGAGAGCATTTCTCAGGCTTTTAGGAGCAAGAGCGAGCACACAATTACAGGTGACATTTAGAAAATTGCTAGAAGGGGAACATTTAACATGAAATGGCAACAATCTTTTTGTTATTTTTCTAGGTGTGAAAATACCTAACCCACTATCCAAACGCAAGCCTGATTGTTTTTTGTAGCAGTGAGGTTTGAAAAGTTCTCTGCCTCATCTAAAAAAAAAAAAGGCACGGAAAGCAAAAGAACATAAACTCACAAATAATAATGTCACCAAGACGGCACTAGCCCCATCTTATTCCGTATTTCAAATTGTGGCGTTATATCGAAGAGTTGAGGTTAATTTTCCACAGAAAAGTTTGGCAAGTTTTATGATGAATGCTTTGTACTTGTTCCTTTGTTCCTCATGTACATATTAATATTGGTTGGGGAAGATGGAACTCTGAAAACAAGTCTGAAAAGTATGCATCCTCACTGTGACTGGCAGAGGCATAGAGATCCTATACCTCCATAAGCTATAGCTATTACCCCAGCAGATGCATTCACCTCAGTCGATCTAAAAACATGTAACACCTATTAGCTATGCAATTAGCCGCTACACATTAACTCAGCACCGGGATTAAAAACGATACATACAGAGTGTTCTGTTGTGCAGAAAAAGTATTTTATGAACAAAGGGCAAACAAATTTGCTTTCCTTCCAGAGTTTTTTGTTGTTGTTGTACAGTTTTACAGCTAATTTCCTTCAATTCTACACATTTTGCCTTGACTTATGCCATGTTAATATGATATCTGAGAGTGACTCACAAAAACCAAATGGGGGCCCCCTGGAGGTCAGGGCCCCTGGGCACATGCCGGTCGGTAATTGGGCAATGATTACTGCAAGTTTAGATAGCTGGCCAAAAAATTGCAACCGACATGGAACAATAGATGGACTGTCATTGACTGACATACCAATAGTAAAACGGTTGATGTATAATCAAGTTTTGAAATTGCACCTTACGTATTCTACTATTCTAACTCTCAACAGTAAGTTGAAACCACGACTAAGCCCCCCCCCCCCCCCCCAATTTTAATGTTGTATTATTGTTAAAAAAGTATTGTTGTATTCATACGCAGACCAAAGCAGCTGTGAAACCATAGCATAAAATAAACATTCCCTTCCGTGCCTTTGTGTGATTCCATCTGAAGTCCAGCTTCCCTGAAAAGCAGAATCTCTCTCTCTCTCTCTGGTCTTCAATGTCCCTCTACTTGCTTTCAGCCTGTATTTGGTAACAGTTTGCTGTCACAGTGCATCAGCTGCATCTAGACTACAACAGGGTTCCTCTGCCCTCTCTCGGGTCTTTAAATACCAATTTCACACAGACCAGGGCCACAGTCGTCGGGTACGTCCCAAATGGCATCCTAATCACTACAAAGTACACTACTTTTGAACATAGCCCTAGGGGCTGGGTCAAACGTGGTGCACTAAATAGGGAATAGGGTGCAATTTAGGGCACACTTTCCCTCACCCTTTTACTATATCACAGCAGCCAGATTCAGTTCCACTTACTGTTACCAATGGCCTTATGACTCCCTCCTGATCGGAACATAAATTTAACTCTAATAATACCCATAAATGTGATAATGTATTTACTCAAGAATGATAGTGTACAGTCCTGGCAGAGACAGAGACTGGCCATTCACTTAGCAATGTACAGTACACAGCAACAAACGCAAAATAGAACAAAATTAATGGTGTTTTTTATTCTGATTGGCATTCAAAAGCACATCATTAAAAGTGATTGTTAGCCACAAGTCAGTTTACCCCTATCTATATGTACAAATTACCTCGACTAACCTGTACCTACGCACATTGACTCGGTACCACCTGTATATAGCCTCGTTATTGTTATTTTATTGTGTTACTTTTTATTATTGTTTACTTTAGTTTATTTGATAAATATTTTCTTAACTCTTTATTGAACTGCATTGTTGGTTAAGCGCTTGTAAGTAAGCATTTCACTGTAAGGTTGTATTCAGCGCATGTGACAAATAAAGTTTGATTTGATTTAGGAAAAGCTGACTTTTATCAATATATGTGCCTGTATTTACCTCCCAAAAGGAAACACTAATTAGCTGCTAATGTAAAGAACTACAAATGCCATGATGATCTGGACAAGACTGCTGAATCGAGGCAAAGGTAAGAATGTCTGGATGAACTATCGAATGCTAGCTAAATGTAGTAAAGAATAAATTGGCAAAATGTGGTGCACGAGTGGTGCATGACTTCATAGTTCAGCATGAGAGAAATATCGGGGTCCAGAGATCATACCCAAGTTTCCTAGTCGTAATTACGAGTTGGAGGGGCATTTAAGTACATTTTTCCCCAGTAGGAAGGCCGTATATACAAGTTCCCGACATGACGTGAACACAGCATTACCCTCGGGGGTAAGCCAGTCCCACCACAGGGCTGTCACAGCTTCAACGTTTCTCACTTGATTTCCAGGTGTCCTCCATGGTCCCGCGAGAAGACCATCCCATAATGAGTCCTTGGTGGGGCCTGGGGTGCTGATACGGCTAGGGGGGATTTGCAGGAAAAACAGGCACCTGTCCAAATATAGACACCATACGCATGAGAGAGAAGCAGCTAAGGGACATGTGTCTGTGCAAAATATGTTAATGAGCCCAAATACAGAGAATAACGAATCAGAACTTTAAAAAAAAGAATTGCGGGGGTGACTGTAGGAAAATGACCTACATTAGCCTCCCACTCTGAGCGAAAGAGCAGCTGTGTTGTGGAAGTTGAATCCGATTGAAACTAATGACTAAACCCACAGTAATAGGCAGTCCCCAGATTGTTTTAGCAAGGCGTTAGAGGTGCAGTGGCGACCCGTAATTTAGCTCTTTTGAGCACCACTTGTTTAGCAAAAAAATCTATATATTTTTTTGTTGTTGCCTGTTTTGCATGTTATTTTGGAATTAATACGTTTCACATATCAGTTTGCAAACAATGTAAAAACAAACAAAAAAAGTTTTCTGAAGAGGCATACAAACATGGTCTCTTTTCTGCTTTCTTGAGAAAGGCAGCTCCAAAATGCCGCCTAGATTAGAGCTTTCTGTGGTGGTGGTGGTGGGGCAGCCTGCGGAAAATAAAGAGCGTAGGGGTTGGTAATCTTCTGTAGCTGTGCCATGATTGGCTCCGTGTTCTGTCACTCATGGGGACACTGCTTCACCGCAAAATCTACAGGGAGAGCTAGAAAGTTCAAACCCCCTTGGGTGCTGCCATAGATTTACATTAGAAGTGCCTTTCCAAGAAAGCTCAAGGTCATTGGCCACATAAAATGATGTCAAATTAAGTTATCTACCGTAGCTGTGACTGGAATGATCCTGTCAACATCATACTTTCAAAATCTTAGCTAGCAAGCTAGACAAGCAGTCATCATCCTGAATCAAGCCGACAATCTACTGGCAAATTCTTTTCAATCCTTGTCATATGAAGATAAAATTATACATAAAACTTATAAGGTGCACATCAGCCATTGGACAAACATTACACAACAAGTTGGAGTTTACAAATTCAAAAATTAGTGGTTTGAAAGGAATCCATTGCTAACTGCAAGCATTGCAGAGCAATCCCGATTTTTGCTTCCCCTGCTATTTGGTGGAGAGGGTTTGTGTGGTCCAAGTCCGGGTTTAACCTCTATGGGATCGGTGTTCCTAAACCTGGATGGATGTTGCTCAATATGCAATAATGTGACTACAATGCATTGTGTATACAACAGCCAACTTTCCGGGTCATAGACATGTCTTATATTGGCAGAAAGCTTAAATTCTTATTCATCTAACTACAGTGTCCAATTTGCAGTAGCTAGTTACAGAAGAAAATTCCATGCAATTGTTTGAGGATAATGCACGACAACAAAACACAACTGGTTCGATACATTCACCTCTGAAGGTAAATCATGTACTTACATTCAGTAATCTTGCTCTGATTTGTCATCCTGAGGGTCCCAGAGATAAAAATGTAGCATAAATCTATTTTATATTTAAATGTAGGAACTGGGTTCTACAGTTTGATCCCACTGCTGGCTCCAACATCCCCCCCCAAAGCTAATGATCCATTATGTATGACATTCCTGGGAGCGTGTAAACTTAAATGTTGTATTACCATAGCATTGTTGTATGTTCTCTATAGTTATGTACTTGAAAATGTATAAATTGGGGAAATCTCCTGGCAGACTTCAAAATAGGCTAAATATTGTGTAGTGAGGTAATTCTTCACTGGAAGCTTTGCACGCCCAATTTTTCAGTTTTTGAATTGTTAAAAAAGTTTGAAATATCCAATAAATGTTGTTCCACTTCATGATTGTGTCCCACTTGTTGTTGATTCTTCACAAAAAAATAGTTTTATATCTTTATGTTTGAAGCCTGAAATGTGGCAAAAGGTCGCAAAGTTCAAGGGGGCCGAATACTTTCGCAAGGCACTGTACCAAGAATATGCATATCCTTGCTTCAGGTCCTGAACTACAGGCAGTTAGATTAGGGTATGTCATTTTAGGCGAAAATTGAAAAAAAAGGGTCCGATCCTTAAGAGGTTTGCAAGTCAGCCATATCAGCTATGTTTTTTTATAAAGGCAGTAAATGAGGCTGAATGAACTGTTGATAGCCAGGTGTAGCAGTGGTAAGGATTCACTCCATGGTGCTGAAAAGAAAGCTCTGCTGTTGGGACAGCTTTATGTAGGCCCTAACAGTTTGTGGGCACCATTTCTCACCGTTATAGTGCAATTAATGTATTGTTTAGTGTTGTGTTGTGGCTTTGCTGGTATACATTAAAAAAAAGAATGTTGAGTTTGCCGCACCAAGATTTCCATGTTAAAATCGCCACTGTAGAGGTGTATTAGATATAATCAACAAAGTATGCAATCACGTAGTTATTTTTTCTTTTGAAAGAATGCTGGAAATAGCTTTGAGTAGGGCTGTATTTGGCTAGATGAATATGGACAGGACGAGCCACAGCATGGGTGAGACGACTGTCACATGACGTTACACTCCAGTAGCTGGTTCGGATTACTGGCAGGTTGGGCAGATTTGACAGAAGGCGACTGACACTAAAATCCCTTTTGGAGTAGGACACCGCAATGGAATCTGAGGGGAATTGATGAAATATTAATTTGCCCTCACTCTCATCTTGTTTGTGATGTGGTTTAACCCACACATGCAGAGACAACATATGTCTTATTCATCTATTGAAATATGAAGGAAAAAAATGGTCTGTTTTCACACAATTACCATTTTTGCATATAAAATATGACATGGAGCCGTATCAAATTTGAGGAAAAGTGTCTTGGATATTTAGGCAGCTCTAGCTCCTGTTATCTGTTTAGGTCTTCTAGATGAGATAGACATGCACTTCATATACTGTACAGGATCTAAATAGCAGAGTACGGTATATGTCAGCATATGACCTGAGATGTCAAACAGCGTTATAATGTATATTTATTCAATTATAACATGAAGCAACTATAACTGGAGTCTGACGTGGGTTGTCAGAAGATGTAATAAGTCCTTCTAATAAGGAACTGCTGCCACTCATGACTGAAGCAATAAATGAGTGTCACACTGCATGACTGACTGTGTCCCAAATGGCACCATATTCCCTATATTATGCACCATATTCCTTATATATATATATACATACACATACACACACCATATTCCCTATATATATATATATAAAAAGGTGCCATCTAAAACCTAAAAGGCTTATTCTGCTGTACCCATAGGAGAACCCTTTGAAGAAGCCTTTTTGGTTCCAGGTAGAATTGTTTTGGGTTCCATGTAGAACCCTTTTCACAGAGAGGTTCCATGTAGAACCTTTTCCACCTGGAACCAAAAAAAAGGAACCCTTTTATTTGATTAGATTTCAGATTCTTATCCATAATATTTGCCTTCACAACCAGGAAGCAAGCTTAGTGATTCATAACAAAACCAGGTATGTAATCGTGTCATTCACCACAGTGGACTTTATGACACGTATTTCTGACTGTCTGTTTGTTTCCTACCTACCACCTGTCTCTGTACTTGTATTGGGCTCTAATGGATTTGAGTCGATGGCATAGCACAGCTAGTATTAAATTATGTCTGACAGTCCTAGGAACCACTGCTGTGCTGATGAAGTGCTGAAATAGACCCAGATTTGATATGGAAATGGTTCGAAAAGGGGAACACTGCAGCTGCATCCGAGATATGATGCAGCATAGGGTCAATAGAGAAACTGCTACATCAATCTTGCATTGCAAACAGAGTTGATACATCATACCGAGATAACCTTTTTTTAATGGATCTTGATTGGAAAATGGTCAATTTAATTTTGAAGGAGGTGAAGTGAAAATAATTTATATAAACGTATTTTATATCCCAAATGGCACCCTATATTCCTTATGGGCTCTGGTCAAACATAGTGCACTATATAGAGATGTGGATGCCATTTGGTACTCAGACTTAGAGTATGCAGTAAGTCGCATTTTGTACAGTGTTTTGTTCTCCACGATCCAGAAGCCGAAGCATTGAAAGGCACATGAATATAAATGGTATTGTCTGTCGGCTGTAAACATGTGCAATTGTGTTTATTTCTTGCTGCTGTTTGAACACAAATGAATACTGACAGACTGTCATCAGCAATTAAAGTACAGATCTTTGAGAAACTGCAGGAGGACCCTGCACGCCCGGAGAAAAAGAGGGAGATATCAAACCAGTGATGAATCCAAGTTGACAAGAAAAAAAACTGTCCCAGTATAAAAATTGATAGGCCCTCAAAAATGTGTTTCTGACATCTGAGACGAGGTTTAGTGTTTCGTTTGTTTGCTCAGTACACACATTTATTCCAGGGGAAGAGAGTGCATCACCTGTTGAGTGAGAGTTATTTTTGTTGTTGTATCTAAATGGGATTGTACTGAAGCAGAGGCATCATTCCATTCATTGCTAACTTGTCTTTCAAGATAAGACGTACCGATTTTTCTTGTGTTGTTGAAAATAATGCATGTTAGGCTGGTTTGAGGCGGGCTGCAAATAATGAATGTAATCTCCTCCTATTCAATCAGATCACTGTCTGCCTGGCACCCAGCCACTGCAAAACTGCAGAAAAAAAGCTCTAAATCAATCATCCAAATGAGCAAAGTATATGAAATCCATGTGCGGTATGATTACTGTCAACATAGAGTAGTATGGAATATGAATATGTACGAGTCACTGTACTGCATAAAAGGACCACCCTATTTTACCTCCAATTACTTTGTTTATCTGTATTCATGTTCACCTGACATTTATTATTAAACATTTGATTTAAAACAAATATATGTCGCCTCAAATACCCCTTACCCAATCAAAGGGGTTGTGCCGCAGCTTATAACTCCAGACAGTGGAAAACAACTCAGCGACAGCCTGCTAATTATAGTCTTATTTCAAGTCTGACTAGGCAGACCTGCAATATTGGAGCCTTCGGAGAAATAGCACAAAAGGATGTCTCCATGTGTGAAGTCAGTGGGACTGTTCCAGCCTAAATGAGAGCCGGCGGCGAGCTGGCGTCCGACCAACTGTTTCCTGGAGATAAGAGAGAACGGAGCAGTTGATATGGGACTAATTTAATAAGTCCAGGAGATAGCATGTTAACTGTCACTATCTAATTAACAATCGGGGATCACAAGACTCAGGCATTTTCAAGTTCCCAAGTGGATGAGAGAGTGAATTTCGAAATCCCAACGTCAATAGTAACATTTTTTTGCAGGCTGACAAAGATTTCCAATGGCGGTTTACTCTGCAGCTTTACTGATGAAGCTTGAATTCGTTGTGTAGTCGCAGTCGTGCTTTAATCCCTCTACTATGTCTATGAGAGAGAAATGACTGTATAGTTTGCTCTACGCATTAAAGGGGCAATCTGGGATTGCCTGTATATAAATGGCTATATATCATTAATATAAAAGTAGGTACCAATCCCAGGTGGCCCATGTAACCTAGGAGAAAGTAATGAGGGAATAAACATAAAAACAGTCGACACAGTACTGTAGATATGGTCTTTATAAGAGGCGTCAATCCCTGCGGTCACTCACAGCCAGCCTTTTCAGTATATCTCCAATATAACATAATGCCCTGTGCCATTTATTGTCTGTGGTATTTCATCCAGGTATTGAAGCCTGCATAATCAGATTTCCAACTATGAAAAATGCCTCTTTACTCAAGTTTGTCATCCGGGGATATGGTGTTATCACGAAATAATGACCTTTTAATTTAATCTTGAGGAATTACCTGGCAGGTTACGAGTACATTCTAAAAAAAAGAAGCCTAACAGAGTCTTGTCAATGCCTTGTGGGAAATGGATTCATCATGGATTGAATGATTCTGCAGGCGAGCAACTGAAGCTGGGCTTTAATGAACTTTCAAAGGCGTATGCTTGTTAAAGTGGATGGGGAATTTAAATGGAGGCTCTTCACCTGGTCTTCACCGAGAGGTTATAATTTTTTACTTGTAGAGGAAGCGATCCCATCAGGTTTTCATCCTTTTGGGCCATGAGAGTCAAACTCCCCACGCACATTAAAGTGAAGTTATGAGTGAATATCATAATGCGATATCAGTCAGCAGCTAGGTAGCCTACCCTGAAGCACACCAGGTCTACTTTACAGAATGGGTCTCTCATAAGGATAGAAATCAGAGCACAGGAGGCTGGTGAGGGGAGGACAGCCCATAATAATGGCTGAAACAGAGCAAATTATTATTATTATTTACCTTTATTTAACTAGGAAAGTCAGTTAAGAACAAATTCTTATTTTCAATGATGGCCTAGGATCAGTGGAACTGCCTGTTCAGGGGCAGAACGACAAATTTGTACCTTGTCAGCTCGGGAGTTTGAACTTGCAACCTTCCGGTTACTAGTCCAACGCTCTAACCACTAGGCTACCCTGCCATCCAAATGTCATCAAACACATCGAAACCATGTGTTTGATGTATTAGATACAATTCCACTCATTCAGCTCCAGCCATTATCATGAGCCCGTCCTCCCCAATTAAGATGCCACCAACTTCCTGTGAATCAGAAGATAAATTCCCCTCAAATAACCTCTAAATTCAAAGTAAAAAATATAAGAAAATAAAACACAAGATTAACTTCCTTATCACATTCACAAGTCAACGCTTATTAACCCTGTGCATCTAGCCCCAAATGAACATCCGTACGGTAGTAACAATGAAAATACTTGTCAATCTTGATTCATAATTGCAATCTCATGGTGCAAATCACTCATGAGCACTTCACTTTTTGAACAGCCAATGAACTAAGAGAATAAATATTTCCTGTTTTGAAAACCTGTGGTTATGGCTCCTTGCCTGTGAGCTGGATCATTTCAGATGTTACTATGACAGATTTAGCTAATGGTTTTGCCTGTGTAACAGATGGTCAAAGGCCACGCTCATTGCGCACTGTGGTGAGTGTTCTCTCAGCTGCATTTAGGACCCAGTAATTGGCAATGAACCTGCTGATCCAGCCCCAATTTACAGTGGGTCTGTGTCCAAAATGGCACCCTATTCCCTTTATAGTGCACAACCTTTGACGAGAGCCCTAAAGAGAAAAGGGTGCCATTTGGGATGCATCCTGGGTTCTTCTTCAAGGCACACTCCATCTGGGAGAAGAGTCCCATTCAGCACCTGATCTCAACCTGTCCCAAAATAAAGATATTTTCCAGGAATGGTTTACACATCTAAACGTGCATCTTAGAATCGTTTTTATTCTGATTATTTGAAAAATATTTGTTAACACTTTCTATAAAGCATTATACATACTGTATGTACTTCCTAGAACGGGATATAAAGGGTTCATTCATGTCAGTGTAGTGGCTGCCAGGGTCCATTTGTCTAAATAACGGTGTTGTTGTGAGCCATCTGCTCCATATACCAGCGTATACAGATTGATATTGTTTGATTGACAATCAAGTCATTGCACAGGAACAAATGGACAATTTGATACTTAATTGACTGTTCATTCATGTGCTGAACACAATGTTCTGGGAGCAGTAGGGAATGCATTAAAACATGGGACACATTTGGCAGGGGAAGTCAATATGGTTATTGATTTAGTCTGTTTGGGCTTTCCTATGGATGGAGAAGATTGTCCATATTATAAAGTTATTGCCGACTGTTTCATCAAAGCAGTACATATTTTAAACGGACTTATAACACTGAATTGAAAACATTGACACTTTTTAATTCAAAACTGATGAGTAGATATCACCACATAATCCATTCCCACAACATTCTGTCAAGACGCACTGATTATACTCACTGTAGAGAAATAACCCACGTGCTGCATATTAATATTGGTAGACAGACTGCACTCTCTCCTGGTAGACCATCATAATGTGTGCTAAGGGGCCAATTCAGACTTAGGACATGTATACCTTTTATTAAGCGTTTTGATTTAAGAACTTATCAGTGGTTGGTATTCAGACTTACCTTATGCTTGTGTGTAACGGGCTTTCAAGCTGTGGCTCTCTTGGCAGTGAATACATGTAATTCAACTGCTGAACCCCCCCCCCCTCAAGGAACAAAAAACGGAACGTGGAAAGAAAAGTGATCCATACTGTTCTGGTACGGAACCATTATTTTAAAAAGCATGTGTTCCAGAATTTTTTTTTCTAGTCCCAGAAAAAACAAAGGGCCTATTCAAACCCTCACTCTGTCACTTAGAAACGTATTCCAGTGTCTGCCTGCAAGAGGAAAAGCTTTGGCAGTGGGTGCGTTTTGGCTACCTGCTCCTTCAAAAAGCATTGGCTACTGTACTGACGTTATACACCAGGCCGTTACAAGCACGATTCAGAAGATAGGGAGAGGGATTTTGAATTAGCTAGAGAAGAATGGATTTACTTTTTCAATGCTAGTTAAGGATACTATAGACCTAGTTATCATGTTTCATGCTGCATTTATTAACTACAAAAAGGTAAGACATGTTTTTAATTCTGGTGCCGCTCTGCACACGCAAGCTTGTTAGCTAGCTAGCTAGCTCAAAGGACATTCAAAGTTCCTTCATAGACTCCGACCCTCCTAGGTATAACTCTGTGGGCCTAATTCAGATTTTTCAAAATTTCAGTCGCATCTTGAGCCATAGGCTACACTCGTCTGTCTATCGCGTATGTAAACAACTAGCTTGCCTGCTCTATCAGCACTGATTGAAGTCATTTAATGAGCTAAATGTTTTTTTAAAACCTGTTGAATTCACAGGTTACAAAAGGAACAGAAAGGAACAATATAAACCAGTACTTCTTCTGGGTTTGAACCGGTCCAGAACTTTATTTTGCTGGTCAGAACAGTGGAATTGGGGGGGAATAGTGGTTCTGTTCAGAACGAAGCGGTTGGAAATCATTTTGGTTACAACACCTGGTTATCAGTACATTTACCTAAAGCCATCCCTTTAAATACGGGGTACATTTCATTTGAAATTTCTCAACAGACTCACTAAAATATAGAGAGAATCTGTTCTGAAAGCCATCTAAATACACACATATTAATTTCCTTCTCTGCGCCAATTGGTAAATTTAAAAATACTCTGATCTTGTAGGTTAGGAAAATATTTATGAATCATGAAAAAACTGGTTCCCAGAGCCATGCACAAAATATATTTGTGAATCAAAAATACAGTGGTTTGATTCATCCTGAAAGTTGCGATATTCAAATGTTCAAGCCATGAAATAGGAGAGGAAAGTGTCCAATAGGGGTTGAAGAATTGTCCTATGAATCTACCCTAATACTCACTAATCATGGAAGTGTGATGACAACGTTTTCTTGACTCATGCGCCAGGCTCCAGGTTTAAATTGCCACGTTTTGTGTGCATTCCATAACGCTTCCAATAGGCTACATCCCAAATTGTGGTACGACTTGTAATACTTTAGCCTAATATGATCCACTCTTGCTAGCGACCCCCAGCAACCACTATAGACGTAACAGAGGAATGAAACTAATGATGGAATGGAATGAAATATAAGCTGCAAATTGAAGGAAACTAACACTAAAGTAAAAGTTATAAAGGTGTGTGAGTATTACTCGGGGTGGCTACTGATAGTAGCCAATATTAAACATGCTACTTTTTTATATATATAAAAAAAATAACACAGAGAAAATTCAGGGCATAATAAAAACATTCTAGAGAGCACAAGTCAACTGGGTAGGTTCCGCACTACTGTCATTGTTTAAGGCTTTCCATATAGGCTACAGTAGCACATTTAGCTTGTCTCCAAATTCCATCTCTGCAAATTACGAGGCCACACAATTACAATTCTGAATAACGGCACAGCTATTTTAGCCGACTTCACTGTGGAAATGAGGCTGAAATACCTGTCATGTTGATATTATTTTCAGATTGTTTCCATATGACTGGTTTCATATTCATCTCCAGCAATCATAAGGAAAAATGATCCTAAAGCAAATCGCTATGCTTTCTCAGTATTTGTATTTATCATCCACTTCTCCAAAACTGATTAGACCTAATCATTTACCTTTAATAGCTCGTATTAAATTATAAATGAAAGTGCATGGATAGTGGCAGAATTTTTACATGAGAAAAATCTCAAGAGGTGTTTTCTACTGGCTACAGACGTGCCCAGCGCTTTGTGGTTTCCTCGCGTGTAAATGTGGCGGTATTATTAGGGAATTAAGCCAAGGTCATAATGCAGTATCTGTAGACACACCTCTGTAGACACACCTCTGTAGACACACCTCTGTAGACACACCTCTGTAGACACCTCCGTTTCTGAGATCTCCATGCGTTTCCCCATGCTTAAGCTCAAAGTCAGAATATGCGTAGAGAGAAAAGTGCATAAAAAGGGATACGTTCTCGGGTCTGAATCCCCCCCCCCCATGTATAAAGTTCAAAAGGTCGTAGACTAAAACATGGTTGTGTGCCGACAGAATGAGTAAGAGTAATGCACATGCCCAGTAATCCCCAGAGAACATTATGAGGAGACGGGATACATTTTGAGGTGTGGCATGTGTGAAATTATCTAGGCAAAACATTTTCATGCCATTTCTTTTGCAATACAAGAGAGCTTTACCCCATTATAAGCAATTATGGTGGAATCCATAATGAGCCATTAAATGGTCTGTGTTTGCTAAAGCACAACATTGACATCAGAGTTTGAAATGTTTTGATTGCTCAAAAGCTATTATGATTGTTGATCAAAGCCAAAAACGTGACAATCAATTCTCCAAAGTCGTTTGTCCCACCCATAGGTGAAACATACCAATATTTTTGTTTCGTAAAGCTATTTCAGGTATTAGGACTGTGTTTTGAAATGTAAAAAAAAAACGGGGAGGTTCAATGACTCCTCTTATCTGAAACAGCCCAGACACATGACACGCAAGACTATTTTAGAGCTATAATGGTATTCATACCTTCAGAAACCTCTTCTGAGCAGTCTACAGGTAAACGGCGGTCACAATAGAATGAAAGCATACCCGAACACCTTCAGCCCGGCTTGAACAAACGGGACACTCAAAAAGATAAGTATAAATCCCTCAGGATCATTTGCAAATAGTCATTTCCCTGGCTTTCTTTCGACGCAAAATCTTACACTTGTGTGTATGGCCAAAGAGCTCTAATTTTCATGCAGTCTGACCATAGCATCAATTCCAATCCAAGTGCCAATGCCATTTAACAAACTCCAGGCGTTTTACATTTGCTGGATGACATGGAAATAGAGCTCTTTAGCCACGCACACCAGTGGTGGGGTTTGTATCGAAAGAAATATGCAAATGTAGAAAAGAACCCCATACCTACTGTAAAATATGGTGGTGGATCTTTGATGTTATGGGGGTATTTTGCTTCCACTGTTCCTAGGGCCCTTGTTAAGATCAACGGCATCATGAACTTTACCCAGTACCAGGACATTTTAACCAAAAACCTGGTTGCTGCAACTTGGCCGCAAGTGGATCTTCCTGCAAGACACACAAGCACATATCAAAATCCACAATTAAAGGGTTAATTGACTACAAAATCAACATTTTGCATTGGTCATCTGTCTCTGGACTTTAACCCCATTGAAAACATGTGGTTTTAATTGAAGAGGGCAGTCCATTAGCGCAGACGAAGGATATCCTAGGTTTTTGTTTCTACATTTGCATTGCTGGCTGTTTGGGATTTTAGGCTGGGTTTCTGTATAAGCACTTTGTGACATCGGCTGAAGTCAAAAGGGCTTTATATAAATACATTGGATTGATTGATCAAGGATCTAGAAAAGATTCTGTATGGAAGAATGGTCTAAGGTCACTCCCAGTGTGTTATTCAATCTCAGAAAACATTTATGAAAAAGGCTCAATGCTATTTTCCTTGCAAGGTGTGGCATTATAAAAGGTATTGGGAAAGGGGTCAAAATTATTGCCGTGGAAATAATTTTTAGAAAAAAATATTACTTGTTAAACTAAGTCTCTTTCTCTGAGCAATTGTATTAGTATAAAAAATAATATAATTTCCTAATTTTGGGGGGGATACTGAGCTATATTGTATTTGTATTATTTATTCTATACAGTCTTTTTTTTGTCTCTATATAAAGGTTGGCAATCATTTTGGACCTGATTGTCTCTCTTCACCCCATTGTGTACATTCATCAACAAAGAAATACAATTACTAGAGAATCACAATTCATGTGAGTAATATGATCGCTATGACCATAGTTTAGAAGCAGTGGGTCGTGTTTTCCAGGTTATCCTTTCTTGCTACCCATTCATGGTGCTGTACCCGGGGTTGTGTCGGCATGTCCCTTTGAGCATCCCCATCTAATCTACACCAGTGCCCTCCTGTCCACTGTCTGATCCTAGCCTGTCTCTTTTCCATGTAATCTGCCCTGTACAACAACCACTGCCATGGTCCTTTATTACACACAAGCTGGTGAATCTTGAACAGAATTCACCGGGTGGCCCAAAAACACAACAAAGCCAGCTTGAAATATCAAGATAAATAAAATAGTTCCTTGCGGTTGGCATACATGGTTATTTAAATTGCATAATTAAATAAATACATATGACAAGTTCTTCATTGATTGAACGTCTAAACTAGTGGTATTCAAAGTCCCGGGCACGATGGGGGAACTGCAGTGGGGTCGCCAAAATAAATAAAAATACATATAAAAGAAGTACATATTACTGTATGGGACCAAAAACTATTTTTTGGAGAAAGATAATTTGAAGAAAAAAAAACAGAGTAAATTGATTTATTGGTTTCTTTTAATTTTGATAAGAAAGGAAAATGTAATGGATTGAAGGTTGTGTTATTAGATTTTGGGTGGGGTGGGGTCGAACGGGGTCCCCAGAAATTCTGGCGGAAAAAAAGGGGTCCCCTCTGAAAGACCCCACTGGTCTAAATCAACTTCATCTCTCTCACCATTCAAGAGCACACAACAGCCCTATGGTGTCTGACAGACCTGTAGAAAGCAACCATTTTGTAGTTATCCCTGGAGGCATGAATCTGAGTTGTTGCCCTGGTTTCAGAGAGTCCCTCAGACTTGACAGCATGTGACACATCTCAATTTAATTGACTGATAAACTGCCCAAAGAAGCTGTCAGTCACGTTGACTGTGACAGTGGCTACGACAGATCCATTCTCCTCACACATACTGCTCCTCTTTTGGAAGAGCACAAAGAATATGTACCAACAGGGATAATCCTGTCGGTCACGTACACGAAATGAGATGGCAATCGTGCCCTGATGACAATACTGTACAATCAGGTTTAACTGAATACAGCTGCAGAGGAGGGAGGGGTGTTTACGCTCAAGTGTAAGACATCACTATAATATTCAGATGACATGGACAATGTGACAGTAATTCCTTTTGACAGAGACTGTCAGCAATGTGTACGTATCTGCCAACCGAAGAAAATCCAGCATGGGTCTTATTTCAGAAGCAAAAGAAAGACGTGGTTTGCAATAAGGATTTGTTTCACCTTGCAACATGCATTTCAGGGGGATGTCTTTGGTACAATCTTTTTTGATCTTTAAGACCTACATTTACATGGAAAGGCTTGGGTATTTTTTTTTTTTACCAATGCGAGAGTTAAGTCTAGATGAATCAGTTGTGTATGTGTCAGGTTGTGTGGGGGGGGCTTTCGTGATTGATATTCATGAAATCAGCCATACTTTCAGAAGAGACTCAAAGGAGGTGGTTACTCTTCAGTAAATCCGATTCTTTGCGTGAGCTCGGAATTGCAAGCCGTAACTAAATAACTTCCCTGGATATGTGTCAAAGGTTTCCCATGCACATAAAATGCTCTTTGAAAGACTTAACACCATTGTAGGTAAAAACCCAACATGACATTTCGCAGAGTAAATCTCAAGTCTTTTCTCTCAGATGAAATGGTATAGTGGTTTCTACACTATGTAGAAAATGTATAGCATGCATTCAAGCAAATAGGCAGACGTTCACGTTATCAACATAGAGGCCATGCTTTTGGTGGGTCGATGGAGCCGTATCTTGCACAGGTCAATATCTCCCCACAGGTCAAATACGCTTTTAGACGGACACGCCCATTTTAAAGCAGCATCTCCATGGCAGCAGAGGGACTATTATTAGATTATTCCTCCCACTGTAGAGTGAACCAGAAATGTATAAGCCCTGCCCTTAAACTGGGAGCAAGTGTTGGAATGGTTTAAGGATTTCCCATGTTATGAGGTCCTACTTAGTCCTGTGGGGAGAATCAACAATAAAAAAAAGCATTCGGTGTCATTGACAAGACCTATGAACAAAGTCATACCAACTGGGACTTCACCATCAAAGATAAACCAGCTTGTATATTAGAATGCTGTGGAAGTTCTTGAATGGCAAATGTGACATTGGAATCCATTAAGTTAAGCTAGTTGTTAGATATATATATGAATGAATGAAATAAAGAATATAAAAGAAAAAGAGAATAAATGAGAGAGAGAGAGAGAGAGAGAGGTGCCTGCGAGGCAGGTCAGAGAGGGCATGGGAAACTCAAAGCTGATTGATTCAAAAAGGCTGAGGGCAGCCATTGACCAGCTGACTGTATTGTGAATCAATCCCATATTCAGCAGTGAGGTGCACATGAACTGTGCTGGAATTCATTCATGAATAAGGGAGTTTTTTATGAATACATTGTGCAAAGCTTTGTACGTAATTGGACATGGCAAAGTAGCTTTGTTTCATATAGAAAACAAATCTATTACCAGTTTATTACTGAAGAAGAAATACGTTCCAAAAAGTGATGTTAACCGATGACAAACTGTACCCTGGGTATGACAAGAAATGGAATGAAATACAAAACCACTCCAAAAGCTTGCATCAGATTGATGTGCTCCAATGAGGCATCCTGTGGCAACAATGCACTCACACTCTAAAAAGTCCCTATGGGCTTGTGACAACTAAAGGTAACTGAATGCTGGAAACCAAGCAATTGTACACAGTTCTCTTCCCAAATGTGCCCTTTATTTCAGAATGAATAAGTACAAAGTCTCCCATATCCTGTATACTGTCTACCAGTGTTGTCATGCCCGTTTAATCATTCATTTAAATTCAGAAATATATATATTTTTTAAACTGGACAAATCTGAGGGGGAATGTGCCTTTGTGATGTCACTGCACACAGCGTTTGATTTGATTTTAGCTGCCAGTGATGGACAGGGGGTATGTTTTTCAATTAATTTGATCAGCCTATGTAGCCTATTGATTCCTTCTTGATGAATAAATAAAACAAACATATTTTGGTTGTTTCTCTGTAATACTAGCCCTCTAGCAATTGTATGAATTTGGCTTTCGCTAGCAAGCCAGATAGGTTCCCAATCTCATAACTAGCTACCAAGCCATTTCAGGCTATCAATCAAGATAGTGTAGCTTGTCTAACTATCTTAGCTGGCATGCCTGCTGGCAAGGTTGCTAGACTTTAGAAAAGCAAGCCATTACTAAATGTATTGAATAAGACTCACATTTCTTTCAATATTTTACCTAGATTTTAGCAGAGATGCAGAGAAGCATATTTACTTTCTTTAAAAACAGAACCACACGTAAGGAGGATACAGACAGCTCAAGAGGCGTGGTTAGATATTCAGAAAAATACTTACATTCAATCTGGCACCTTATGATAATATCAAGATATTTGTGCTTTAATTATGCATTGATTAGGATGCTCTAGATTGCATTTCAGGTGATAGAAAAATGCTAAATTCTCCAATCAGCTCCATTGTCACGTACTTCGTGCCTCCTCTAAAAAAGAATGGTTGCATGGTGACCCTGGACCACTACTCTGCTCTGAGCTTGATAAGCTAATGGATATCAAGTGTTGCAGAGTCACTTGTCATTGAACGGATCAGTCTATTGTCATCTACCTCACTTGGTTTCAGAACAATCCTGTTGCATGCTTTAGTTACACACCATTAGCATCCAAGAACATAAACACCATTTTCATTAAGTCCTAGTCACAGACATCTGTTACGCACAGCCTTATTATTGACATCCTTTTGGAATGTTTGTGCAGGGTATGTCGGGGATGTTTCTTTACTTGAAAAGCCATGGATTTCCTTTCAAGACACTTGGTACCCACCAAATGAAAAAATATTTCTTTGTTCTCAGAAATCCATGCTTTTATCGGGTCATTTAACTAATTTTCTGTCTGAACAACAAATTGCACATGGGTGAGCTGCTTGACCTTGTTTTGTGTGAAAAACTCTCCCGTGTATTGCCGACATTTCAGGATACAGGATAAACACAGATGCAATTTTTCTGAAAAATATGGTCAGTTTGTTATATACATGTACCATATATAGGATAAACGTGAGCTGCTAAATGACCATATTATGCTATTTTAAATAGTTAGTGGCGACAATCCATTACAAAGGAGGTTTGATTACGTTAATCTGCATGTGCATAATGCCATTGCTCAAGAGACATTTTATAATGTAATTCCTATGTCAATATGACATAGATGGTTTCCACACTATTCCATACAGAACAAATGCAAGCGAGTTGGGACCAACAACATATAAAGGGATAGATAGCCTTGTATTAGACAATTTCCCACTCCCTTTGAAACCAACTCTGCCCTGACACTAGGATTATAGGTGTAGGATGGAAGCCAATTATAGGAATATTGCTCCATGTTCTTCAAATCATCACGTCTTGCTGCAGGTAATTCTGATGTGTCTGAACCACTGAGGTATATCTGAACTGGAGAAAGCGTCCAAGATGGCCGGCCATTGTTTTCAACATAATCCACTCACGTTCGCATACGCCGCTTCATGGTAACTGCCATCTGCTTTACAAAGCCGATAACGCCTACGCGCTAGCACTCAGTGCGCACTGGAGCAAGCGCGAGCAGCGACAACGTCATCACGTGATGATGTTGTCCTCGCAGAAAGTTTATTTTTTGCACAAAGGTGATAACTAGGCCTTCCGTGGGGCGCAGCGGTTTAAGGCACTGCATCACAGTTCTAGAGGCTTCACTACAGACCTGGGTTCGATCCCGGGCTGTATCGCAACCGGCCATGATTGGGAGTCCCATAGGGCGGCGCACAATTGGCTCAGCGTCGTCCGGGTAAGGGGAGGGTTTGGCCGGGGGGACTTTACTTGGCTCATCGCGCTCTATCGACCACTTGTGGTGGGCTGGGCACCTGCAGGCTGACCTCGGTCGTCAGGTGAACAGTGTTTCCTCCGACACTTTGGTGCGGCTGGCTTCCGGGTTAAGCGGGGGGGGGGGGGGATTAAGAAGCAGTGTTTGGCGGGTCATGTTTCAGAGGTCGCATAACTCGACCTTTGCCTCCTGAGCCCGTTGGGGAGTTGTAGTGATGAGACAAGATCGAAATTGGGGAGAAGAATAGGGTAAAATACAAAAAATGTAATGTTTTAAATAAAGTGATAACTAAAGTTTATGTTTAGTAATTTTACAATTTCACTTCTCTATGGGGCCGTCGATGGGAATTGTCCCTTTGGGCTCGACTTCAGCTAAACTGCAGTACCGAAAGTGATCACAGTGGAAAGTGTGCTTCCAGACCGGAACCCTGGCCCCCTGGTCTGAACATCAACCACAATGTCATGCTTTATTTCCAGACATGGGTAGCGGTTATGATATCTAAAACATAATTTTTTTAAAACGTTGCTGAATAACTCTCACACTGAAAACATATCGGTGGCTATGTGCCAAATAACATAATGTGGTTGTGTATGTAAGCAGGTTACATTGGGCAGAGTCATTGAAGTCTTAATTGGTGGAAAGCACACATTCATGACACTCACCTACTTTTCTGTGCCTGTCCTTGTGTGCACTGTTGTTTTAGTTACTCACAGTGTGTTTTAGTTGTGGGGTTTTCCTATGTTTTCTCTCAGTGTCCGTCTGGGGCCTTGGGGATCCACCTGCCATCTTCAATTCAAGCAAATAGAAGTATCTCAAATAGTTTCAGAGAGAGTTACATAGGGATTATTGTTAATATTATTATCAAAAGAGTCTGAAAGACTGGAAAGTGGCTGGCTGTCAACACAGCTACCAGTCACATGCTATTCAGGACACTTACAATTAACAGACAGGATAGAAGATTAGACAACAGTGAATGTTTCACAGGCTAGGTCTGGTGTAGCTATACATTAAAACGCCGATATGTGAATTCTTCCATAGAATCGAGAATGAAGAAAATAGCGTCAAGTGCAGGTTAGTTGAAAAATTGCTTCCGACCCTTTCTAGTAGTTACTGTGGAAGAATTCACGTATTGGCGTTTTATAGCTAGGTCTGATGTGGGACAGTGATAGGAACACTGGCGCTACCTCGCTCTCCAAACAAGGTGCAAGTGAGAAACAAACTGCAGTGAAGAAGGAACTCTTGAGGGCAGTGGTAGTTGATAAAACGCTATTTAATTGACAAAACTAATGTGTTTAGTGGGAAAGGAGCCCGAATTTTTAAGGAAACAGTGGTGTATTCATTACGTCTTGCAACGGAAACCGTTTACCAAACGGTAGCAAACTGAGCAAATGAAAATAAAAACGGGGAAGGACCTAGCAGAATTTTCATTGCAAAACAATTTCCCTTTGGAGTAAACGGTTGTTACAAAACCTGTCGCAACAGAATCGGCGTAATGTACACACCCCAGGTGGAAGTGCATTCGAACCTGCAACCAATTAGAGCAAACAGATGATTAATTATAACGGACCAATCGATCAGCACACCGGTCACAATCACGGCTACCATAATTCACTGTATAGAGGCACCTCCACTATATGCGCCACGTTGTTTTGCCATCAGCGTCGCGTCGCGTCAATGTGACGTTCTACCTGCAACACGGAGCTTGTCTGTCTAAACATTGGATATTAGGTTATTAAATGATTGCATCGAGAGTGTGTGGCTTTCCTTTATTCTTTCATGTCCCCTATTGTACAGTACCATATTTATCAGTCATGTGTAAGTACAATAGCTGTGGTCCAGTATTTCAGAAGTACTCACTAGTACTCCTTAGTTGCTTGTGAACTAGCTAGCTAAAATTTCTGCTAGATAGTAGCTTCATTACCATATAACCAGTGGTGTTGTTGAGGGCATATGCAACCGAAATCAACTTTATTTCTCATTATTTTAATTCACAAGATATAATGAACGCGTGCGTCAGCCATCGAGCATTGCACCATGGCGATTCCTGGACATTTCCAATGGACGTGACACAACACGAGCGCAACATGGGCAGTATAGCAGCTTTCATTGATTTCAAAGGAAGCATTTCCTCAATGGTTGATGGCAACGCCGGACGACCAATGGCTATAGTGTAGCAGGGCCGTAACATGTACAGCAGGGCTCTCCAACCCTGTTCCTGGAGAGCTACCCTCCTGTAGGTTTTCAATCCAACCCCAGTTGTAGCTAATCTGATTCAGCTAATCAACCAGCTAATTATTAGAATCAGGATTGGAGCGAAAACCTACAGGACCGTAGCTCTCCAGGAACAGTATCACAATGTTGCGTCTCTGGGTTGCGAAACTATATAAAGTACACTGCTCAAAAAAATAAAGGGAAGACTTAAACAACACAATGTAACTCCAAGTCAATCACACTTCTGTGAAATCAAACTGTCCACTTAGGAAGCAACACTGATTGACAATAAATTTCACATGCTGTTGTGCAAATCGAATAGACAACAGGTGGAAATTATAGGCAATTAGCAAGACACCCCCAATAAAGGAGTGGTTCTGCAGTTTGTGACCACAGACCACTTCTCAGTTCTTATGCTTCCTGGCTGATGTTTTGGTCGGAGTCTACAACCCCCACAAGTGGCTCAGGTAGTGCAGCTCATCCAGGATGGTACATCAATGCGAGCTGTGGCAAGAAGGTTTGCTGTGTCTGTCAGTGTAGTGTCCAGAGCATGGAGGTGCTACCAGGAGACAGGCCAGTACATCAGGAGACGTGGAGGAGACCGTAGGAGGGCAACATCCCAGCAGCAGGACCACTACCTCCGCCTTTGTGCAAGGAGGAGCACTGCCAGAGGCCTGCAAAATGACCTCCAGCAGGCCACAAATGTGCATGTGTCTGCTCAAACGGTCAGAAACAGACTCCATGAGGGTGGTATGAGGGCCCGACGTCCACAGGTGGGGGTTGTGCTTACAGCCCAACACTGTGCAGGACGTTTGGCATTTGCCAGAGAACACCAAGATTGGCAAATTCACCACTGGTGCCCTGTGCTCTTCACAGATGAAAGCAGGTTCACACTGAGCACATGTGACAGACGTGACAGTCTGGAGACGCCGTGGAGAACGTTCTGCTGCCTGCAACATCCTCCAGCATGACCGGTTTGGCGGTGGGTGAGTCATGGTGTGGGATGGCATTTCTTTGGGGGGCCGCACAGGCCTCCATGTGCTCGCCAGAGGTAGCCTGACTGCCATTAGGTACCGAGATGAGATCCTCAGACCCCTTGTGAGACCATATGCTGGTGCGGTTGGCCCCGGGTTCCTCCTAATGCAAGACAATGCTAGACCTCATGTGGCTGGAGTGTGTCAGCAGTTCCTGCAAGAGGAAGGCATTGATGCTATGGACTGGCCCGCCCGTTCCCCAGACCTGAATCCAATTGAGCACATCTGGGACATCATGTCTCGCTCCATCCACCAACGCCACGTTGCACCACAGACTGTCCAGGAGTTGGCGGATGCTTTTAGTCCGGGTCTGGGAGGAGATCCCTCAGGAGACCATCCGCCACCTCATCAGGAGCATGCCCAGGCGTTGTAGGGAGGTCATACAGGCACATGGAGGCCACACACATTACTGAGCCTCATTTTTGACTTGTTTTAAGGACATTACATCAAAGTTGGATCAGCCTGTAGTGTGGTTTTCCACTTTAATTTTGAGCGTGACTCCAAATCCAGACCTCCATGGGTTGATAAATTTGATTTCCATTGATCATTTTTGTGTGATTTTGTTTTCAGCACATTCATTCAGATCTAGGATGTGTTATTTTAGTGTTCCCATTATTTCTTTGAGCAGTGTATATCGTCTATGGAGAAAATGTAAGTCAAAGGATGTTGAATAACATTGCGCATTGTTTTGGGGAAACGTGTCGTTCAGTACAAACTGTCACGCAATATAGCAAACGTTGAACAAAGATAGCACCAATGGAGAAGGCCGACATCTTACAATTTCCAACCCAACGTTGCTATTTTTTTGTGTTTATTTTTTACCTTTGTTGTGCAGAAAGTTTATACTATTATTACATATGACCAACTACTGGACATCAGATCAATAGTTACTAACCTCGATTTCGACTTCAAAACTGACTTCAACTGACTCAGCTGTTCCCTATTTCACACCGGACGCTTTAACTTTGTTTCATGGGCTACCAAAACACTGCAGGCGTAGATGCGGTAGACAGGCTGGCATCCTTGAGAGACTCAGACATCGATAAAATTGACCGGCACTCCCCTCCGTTTTATTAGCAAATGTCCAGTCACTTGAGAATAAGATGGATGATCTTCATTCAAGAGTCTCCAATCAGAGAGACTTCAAAAACTGCAATATTATATGCCTTGCAGAAACCTGGCTAGCTCAATCTATGAACATAGAAATCAATGGTTTCTCCATGCAGTGGCACAATTAGACAACGGCAGCCTTGGGCAAGTCCAAAGGGGAGGGGTAAGCATTTTCATAAACAACAACTGGTGCACTGCTTCCAGTGCAAAGGAAATCTTAAAACCGTTCTACCTCACTTCTACCAACACATTTCCTGCACCACTAGGTGTGCTAAAACTCTAGACCCCTTTTATTCTATCCACAGAAACTTTTATTCTATCCACAAGACCCTCCCTCCGGCAAATCAGATCATGACTATTTCCCTGCTTCCTGTTTACAAACAAAATTTCAAACGCTCAATACAGAAGTGTTCGGATGAAGCAGACACGAGGCTGTTTTGCTAGTACAGACTGGGATTCCGATAGCATTGAGGAGTTTACCACATCAGTCACGGGCTTCATCAATAAGTGCATAAACAACGTCATCCCTACAATGACTATAGGAACGTATCCAAACCAAAAACCATGGAATACAGACAATATCCATGCTGGGCTAAAAGCTAGAGCTACCGCCTACAAAGAAAGGGACACGGACATGGACGCATACAACAAAGCCCGCTATGACCTCCAACGAGACATCAAACATGCAAAAGGACAATATAGGTGGAAGGTGGAATCCTATTACACCGGCTCTGACACTCGCCGTATATGACAGGGTTTGCAGACGATAACGGATTACAAAGGGAAACCCAGCGATGAGCCGCCCAGTGACACAGAACTCACAAATGAGCTGTATGCCTTTTATGTTCACTTCGAGGAAAACAACTCAGAGTCCTGCATGAAAGCCCCTGTTGTTCTGGATGACTGTGTGATATCGCTCTGTGTGGCCGATGTGAGCAAAACTTTTAAACAGTGTAGCAGAGTGGCCTAACCTTATGATAATGTCTAATTCATTGGGTAATTAATTGTGGACTATAAAATATGGATGTGTCTATATTCTACAGTGGTACCACATGTCATTTAAGTTGATTGGGAACTTTGTTAGCAAGTAAGGATAAACGGTACGTGTCACAATTATAATCTGAAGGTTCTGTAGAGTTCTTTCAATGACAAGTCGGATTCAAAATCTCAGAGACGGTGATATTATTTTATAACACAAAGAAGATTTATTATAAAACAAGTTAATACTACAGTACAGGATAAATGAATCAGTGACAAATTATGGGAAAATTATGAGCAATGATGAAGTACTTAGGAGAGGATGGTTTCTTTTAACTCACAAGAATAGGACAAGCAATTATAGGACAAGCAACAATGATTCTAAACAAGCAAGCGAGGAATTTAAGAGAGAGATAGCCTAAGCAGTATTGAGGTACACACAGTTGTACACGCTCACACCAATAGGGATTAAAGGATTGAGAAAAGGCTGCATTGAATGTTTTTACGTGGAATTCCATAGTAGCTCAATCTCTGGTTGGATTCCCAAATGTTCTTTCCAGTGTGAAAAATGGAGAAGGTTCCTGTTCAAACAGTTCCAGGGTGGTGTCTTTGTCCACCTGAGATCAAAGCGAGAAGCAGAAGACAATCGTTCAAAATTCCAATATTGGCGTTTGGCCTCCACTCATTGAGATCGGGGTGGATCAATAAGTAAGGGTGCTTTCCAGTTACCAAGTACGCTGATGTCTGAGCAGCAGAAGGATTTCGGTCAGCCGTGGCTATTGTTTTCGTGCCACACTTTTATACACTGCATAAAAATATAAACGCAACATGCAACAATTTCAAAGAGTTACAGTTCATATAAGGAAATCTGTCGATTGAAATAAATAAATGTGGCCCTAATCTATGGATTTCACATGACTGGGAATGCAGATATGTATCTATTGGTCACAGATACCTTAAAAAAAACGTAGGGCTGTCAGTATATGGTGTGACCACTATTTACCTCATGCAGCACGACACATCTCCTTTGCATAGAGTTGATCCGGCTGTCAATTGTGGCCTGTGGAATGTTGTCCCACTCCTCTTCAATGGATTGGCAAAGTTGGTGGATATTGGCGGGAATTGGAACACACTGGCATACACGTCGATCCCAAGCATCCCAAACATGCTCAATGGGTGACATGTTTGATGAGTATGCAGGCCATGGAAGAACTGGGACATTTTCAGATTCCAGGTATTGTATACAGATCCTTGCGACATAGGGTTGTGCATTATCATGCTAAAACATGAGGTGATGGCGGCGTATGAATGGCATGAGAATGGGCCTCAGGATCTCGTCATGGCATCTCTGTGCATTCAAATTGCCATCAATAAAATGCAATTGTGATCGTTGTTCATAGCTTATGGCTGCCCATACCATAACCCCACCGCCACCATGGGGCTCTCTGTTCATAACGTTGACATCAGCAAACCTCCCACACGACGACATACGTCTGCTATCTGCCCGGTACATTTGAACCTGGGATTCATCCACGAAGAGCACACTTCTCCAGTGTGCCAGTGACAATCAAAGGTGAGCATTTGTCGATTGAAGTCGGTTACGACACCAAACTACAGTCAGGTCAAGACCCTGGTGAGGACGACGAACCCACAGATAAGCTTTCCTGAGACGTTTCTGACAGTTTGTGCAAAAATATCCAGTTGTGGAAACCCACAGTTTCATCAGCTGTCCGTGTGGCTGGTCTCAGATGATCCCCCAGGTGAAGAAGCCAGATGTGGAGGTCCTGGGATGGTCCTGGGATGGCATGGTTACATAGGGTCTACGGTTGTGAGGCCGTTGGGACATTCTGCCAAATTCTCTAAAATGACGTTGGAGGAGGCTTATGCGACTATCATTGATTGCCTTGCTCCTCTTGCTGTGCTCCTTCGACTCCGCTATCAGATGTGGGAGCTCCAGGCAACACCAGCCAGTCAGATAACAAAAAACGACAAGGCGGAGATGCATCCAACAAGCGCGAACGCAGTCCAGCCACCGGCGAAGAAAATGTAAACATTCCACTCTTGAGTTTTCCCCAGTTTCTTATGTAGGCTGGTGACCTGCATGATCAAGGAAGCAACCTCAAGCCTATAATCCTCTGCAAGCAAACAATTGGTGCATTGGAACTCTGAGTGATCCGGTTTGTCCCAAAAGAAAGCGTAGTTGATACAGCTCCTACAGTGCTGGAACCATTCATTTATTTCAAAGAAGGCTCCATTGCAAAACTCACCTGTTACCAACTTCGTTAGCTTGATGGCTAGCAGCTTTGTGTGAAGGTTCATTACTTTTTTGACTCATATGCTGCTGCTACTGTTTATTATCTGTCACTTAATTCCTAGTTATATGTACTGTACATGTCTCCCTCAATTACCTCGTACCCCGTGTATATAGTCAAGTTATCGTTACTCATTGTGTCTGTATTATTACGTGTTTTACTTTTAAAATTATTTCTCTATTTTCTTTCTCTCTGCATTGTTGGGAAAGGGCCCATAAGTAAGCATTTCCTTATAGTCGAAACCTCTTGTTTACGAAGCATGTGACAAATACATTTTATTTTATTTTATAGATTATCATCTAATATGAATTTTTAGGTTTTAGAGTCATAAAGCAACTGAGGAAAAACACAATTGCTACGTAGTATACCACTTGAATAAATAAGAAAAACGTGTCTAATGTCAACTCCGTGCTGAAAGATCTGATAGACGTTCTATCTTTTTGGGGGTATTGTCAAATTAATAATTTTCCATAGTTTACAAATGTTTGTATTGACTTTTATTTTTTAGATAAGAATGTCTGTTTTGAGTATTTGCTTGTCAACTCTGTCACTGCTAATTTCGATTAAGACATTAATGAGTGAGCAAGGATGGACTTAGTCAAAATAACTATTTGTTCAGCACTTTAGAAATGTACAGCGACAGAATTCAGAACATGGGCCGTTCTTACAGTATTCTCCCTGTACACCAAGTCAGAACCATAGGATAAAAAAGGGGGATTTATAAGCAGTCATTGAAAGCTCTTACAATATTCGATGATGACATTTCTCTAAAACAGGCTATATGCTACATGTGCACCACCAAGTCTGAACAGTAGGCTAAATTATGAGGAGGAAATTTACCAAATTATTAGGGCGAGGAACATGGGCTACTAACAGCTTACTACACAACATACACTTAGTATTACTTTCTTAGCTACAGCATTACATAGCTCCCTGGCATACTCACCTTGTGCTCACTTGAACAGGGAGGTGGCGCAGCGGTCCTTTGTGGGCAAATGTTGCCATCAAAGTCTGGCATTCTCTGGATTCAATGTGCTTTCAAGAAAATTGGGAACTCGGAAATAAACTAGTTTGAATCATGAAGACGTCAATGATCTTCAAGTCGGAGCTCTAGAAAGAGGCCCGAGTTGCCGACTTGAAATTCCGAGTTCAAACCGTATTATCCAAGTCGGAGTTTCCAGTTGTTTTGAACTCAATGAAGTCATGCTGGATTGACATCATTGCCAATGTTGAATGTTTATCCTGTTAAGCTTGGAAAAGAGACCCTTAAACCCATACTTGGACCATATACCCACTCCACTGAATAGCAGGCTAGTGATTACTTTGCAATGCTTGCAGTTAGCCACTGATTACTTCCAAACCACTCATTGTTGAATTTACGATTTACAACTTGTGTAATGTTTATGTCCAATGGCCACTGAGCACCGATACGTTTTATCTTTAATTTCTCTTCATTATTTCTCTTTATATGACCAGGATTGAAAAGGATTTGCCAGTAGATTGTCGACTTTAGTCATGATGATGACGGCTAGCTAAGATTTTGAAATTATTCCACTTTGTTACATGACAGCCTTATTCTAAAATGGATTAAATAGTTTCCCCCCCTCATCAATCTACACACAATACCCCATAATGACAAAGCAAAAACAGATGTATAAAATGTATAACATTTTCAAAAAACAAAATATCACATTTACATAAGCATTCCGACCCTTTACTCAGTACTTTGTTGAAGCACCTTTGGCAGCGAATACAGCCTCAAGTATTCTTGTGTATGACGCTACAAGCTTGGCACACGTGTATTTGGGGAGTATCTTCCATTATTCTCTGCAGATCATTTCAAGCTCTGTCAGGTTGGATGGGGAGCATTGCTGCACAGCTATTTTCAGGTCTCTCTAGAGATGTTTGATTGGGTTCAAGTCCGGGCTCTGGTTGGGCCACTCAAGGACATTCAGAGACTTGTCCCGAAGCCACTCCTACGTTTTCTTGGCTGTGTGTTTAGGGTCGTTGTCCTGTTGAAAGGTGAACCTTCACCCCAGTCTGAGGTCCTGAGCACTCTGGAGCAGGTTTTTAATCGAGGATCTCTCTGTACTCTCGCTCCGTTCATCTTTCCCTCGATCCTGACTAGGCTCCCAGTCCCTGCCTCTGAAAAACATCCCCACAGCATGACGCTGTCACCACCATGCTTCACCATAGAGATGGTGCCAGGTTTCCTCCAGATGTGACGCTTGGCATGCAGGCCAAGAGTTTATCTTGGTTTTATCAGACCAGAAAATCTAGTTTCTCATGGTCTGAGTCCTTTAGGTGCCTTTTGGCAAACTCCAAGCGGGGTGTCGTGCGCCTTTTACTGTAGAGTGGCTTCTGTCTGGCCATTCTACCATAAAGGCCTGATTGGTGGAGTGCTGCAGAGATGGTTGTCCTTCTGGAAGGTTCTCCCATCTCTACAGAGGAACTCTGTCAGAGTGACCATTGGGTTCTTGGTCACCTCCTTGAACAAGTCCCTTCCCCCCCGATTGCTCAGTTTTGATGGTCGGCCAGGTCTAGGAAGAGTCTTGGTGGTCCCATACTTCTTCCATTTAAGAATGTTTGAGGACACTGCGTTCTTGGGGACTTTCAATGCTGCAGAAATGTTTTGGTACCCTTCCCCAGATCTGTGCCTCGACACAATCCTGTCTCAGAGCTCTTACGGACAATTCCTTTGTCCTCGTGGCTTAGTTTTTGCTCTGACATGCACTGTCAACTGTGGTACCTTATATAGACAGGTGTGTGCCTTTCCAAATAATGTCCAATCAATTGAATTCACCACTGGTCGACTCCAATCAAGTTTTAGAAACCTTTCAAGTAAGATGAATGGAAACAGGATGCACCTGAGCTCAATTTCGAGTCTCATAGCAAAGGGTCTGAATACTTATGTAAATAAGGTATTTCTGTTTTTTTGTTTGTTTTTTTATTAGCAAAAATGTAAAAAAAAACTGTTTTCGCTTTGTCATTGTGGGGAATTGTTTGTAGATTGATTAGGAATTTTAGAATAAGCCTGTAACGTAACAAAATTAGGAAAAAGTCAAGGGGTCTGATAACTTTCCGAATGCACTGTATTTAGGGCAGCAGCCTCTTATGTGTAAGGTTGAGTAACAGGGTGGTAGCCAGCTAGTGATGGCTATTTAACAGTCTGATGACCCTGAGATGGAAGCTGTTTTTCAGTCTCATGGTCCCAGCTTTGATGCAGCTGTACTAACCTAGCCTTGTGGATGGTAGGGGATGGAACAGGCCGTTGCTCGGGTGGTTGATGTCCTTGACCATCTAAGAAAAAAATCCATCACCTAAAACCGGTAAAGTCTTGATGCTTACATGATGTGATAGCTGATACTTTAGTTTATAAAAAATATATATTTCAGATGTGATTATTATGAAGAAAACATTCAGTCGAACAAAGATGGGATATTTCAGTCTAAAGAATCCATGAGTTCCCGAAAAATCAGTTGTCTACCCGACAGAATTACATGTTACAATCTGTGCGTAGATTGTATTGAGAAAATTTGGTTCACCTTTGCCCTTTCATTCAGAGGCAAACTAACCAATCAGATTGCACGTTATTGTGGAGTGGCCAGGTCTGGACGCTCACCGTGAAGTCAACATGGTGAGTACAGTTTATTGATAATATGTCCATATTTTGAATTACTAGCTAATTTAAGTATCATACTGTATGAGGTGTTTGGCATAAACGATCAATATATGAAAGGGGATAACCAACATAGCTATATTTAATTTGCTTGGTGTGTTTCGTCAACTGTCGCTAGCTAGTTAGCGCGTAGCTAGCTAATTCAACAGTTAACGTTACTCAGCTAGTTTGCAGCGTTAGCGTACTGCTGTAGGGAATCCTTTTTCAGTACCTAGCAAAAGTTAGACAAGCGTTACAGGGGTAATGTTATTTGTGGAGGAGTTACGTGTGTGAACACATCACGTTATCCAACTAGCTAGCAATATGTTGACACTCCGCGAGAATAGCAACTAACGTTAGCTAGTCAATGTATTGAATAGTTCATGCTAGCTAGGTAGCTATGTTTGCTAGCATTGGCGGTAACTGTATTATCTAGCTAGCCTGCCTGTTAGTAGCCACATTTGGTTGCAAAAAAACTGAACCGCCCACGGGAAGTTAATTATGTATTCATCAGTCGGATTCCGCCTAACCGTTTACTCTAGGAACCAAACGAAAGCAAGACAGGGAACAGGGATGGACCTACCTGAATTTGTCTAATACAAACTCGTTTAAGTTGCAAAAAGTTTTCCGTTTGGACTAGGCCTAGTACAGGACATATGTGAGCCATATTAACGTACAAGCTGTAACTGTATAAATGGGGTCTCTTGTTCATTCATGTCCAGTCTTCAGATGGTAATAATGGCCAGAGCCAAGCACCTCCTTTTGCTGGGGTCCCAACCTCAGGCATGCCACCGCCTTTTGTAAGTTGGTGTTGGAAAACACCTGTATCTTCTATGTGTTCCCAATGGCATCTCAAAATGGGGTCTCATTGAGTGTGTTGAATCTCACAGCATGTGTCTCCTATATTTTCACCTATCTAGATGGGACCACCGGGAATGCCGCCTCATTACCCACCAATGGGAATTCCACCCATGGGACAGAGGCCTCCCAACATGGCTCCCATGCCACCTGGCATGATGCCACCTGGCATGATGCCACCGATGGGACAGGTGAGCCGACTATCAAGCTTTAAGTTGTCATTATCACTTGTCGTCACAGAACGTGGGCCACACCTTTAAAGATCAATCGTTTGTAATTTGTTGAAATTTTCCAGTTTAGCTCTCAACAACCTAGACCACCAATGCGTAGCCTCGTGTAGTGATTAGATTTTAATTGAATATAGGCTTATTGAATTTTGCCGGGGACCCAGGAAGTACAATGTTGGAGTTGGACTAGAAGCTTAGCTTTGCTTGACTCTTTGGAGTGTGTTGCAATGGTTTTTAAGTACCACTACCTTTTCCCAAGAGTTGGCACAAAAATATTCTCATCACTTGTGTTTGTACCATTTGCTGCCAATATAAACACTCCCCTCTTTATGTATTTGGACAGTGATGTAAAATGTGGCTTTATACTCCAGCATTTTGGATTTAAAGGCCCAGTTCAGTAAAAACATGTGATTCTTTATATATACTTCCACACTTTTTATTTATTTTTTATTTCACCTTTATTTAACCAGGTAGGCTAGTTGAGAACAGGTTCTCATTTGCAACTGCGACCTGGCCAAGATAAAGCATAGCAGTGTGAACAGACAACACAGAGTTACACATGAGGTTGGAATTATACTGTGAAAAGTATGATAATGGAACAGAGTTTGGGAAGTCTCTTATTGGTCTTAACTAATTTACTGCCTGATGTCGTCACCAGGCAGGTTGAAATTTCAGGCATCCTTTTCAAAAAGCTTTTACACTAAAAGAGCATTATCATAATTTTCACAATTTCACCATATTATTCCTACCATAGTGTGTGTGTATATATATATATATATATATATATATATATACAAACATGCATGCAGTGGGGCAAAAAAGTATTTAGTCAGCCACCAATTGTGCAAGTTCTCCCACTTAAAAAGATGAGAGGCCTGTAATTTTCATCATAGGTATACTTCAACTATGACAGACAAAATGAGAAAAAAAAATCCAGAAAATCACATTTTAGGATTTTTTATGAATTTATTTGCAAATTATGGTGGAAAATAAGTATTTGGTCACCTACAAACAAGCAAGATTTCTGGCTTTCACAGACCTGTAACTTCTTCTTTAAGAGGCTCATCTGTCCTCTACTCGTTACCTGTATTAATGGCACCTGTTTGAACTTGTTATCAGTATAAAATACACCTGTCCACAACCTCAAACAGTCACACTCCAAACTCCACTATGGCCAAGACCAAAGAGCTGTCAAAGGACACCAGAAACAATATTGTAGACCTGCACCAGGCTGGGAAGACTGAATCTTCAATAGGCAAGCAGCTTGGTTTGAAGAAATCAACTGTGGGAGCAATTATTAGGAAAGGGAAGACATACAAGACCACTGATAATCTCCCTCGATCTGGGGCTCCACGCAAGATCTCACCCCGTGGGGTCAAAATGATCACAAGAACGGTGAGCAAAAATCCCAGAACCACACGGGGGGACCTAGTGAATGACCTGCAGAGAGCTGGGACCAAAGTGACAAAGCCTACCATCAGTAACACACTACGCTGCCAGGGACTCAAATCCTGCAGTGCCAGACGTGTCCCCCTGCTTAAGCCAGTACATGTCCAGGCCCGTCTGAAGTTTGCTAGAGAGCATTTGGATGATCCAGAAGAAGATTGGGAGAATGTCATATGGTCAGATGAAACCAAAATATAACTTTTTGGTAAAAACTCAACTCGTTGTGTTTGGAGGACAAAGAATGCTGAGTTGCATCCAAAGAACACCATACCTACTGTGAAGCATGGGGGTGGAAACATCATGCTTTGGGGCTGTTTTTCTGCAAAGGGACCAGAACGACTGATCCGTGTAAAGGAAAGAATGAATGGGGCCATGTATCGTGAGATTTTGAGTGAAAACCTCCTTCCATCAGCAAGGGCATTGAAGATAAAACATGGCTGGGTCTTTCAGCATGACAATGATCCCAAACACACCTATACACTCCTGGACAAGAGGAATACCTATGTGAGAATGCTGTTCATCGACTACAGCTCGGCATTCAACACCATAGTGCCCTCCAAGCTCGTCATCAAGCTCGAGACCCTGGGTCTCGACCCCGCCCTGTGCAACTGGGTACTGGACTTCCTGACGGGCCGCCCCCAGGTGGTGAGGGTAAGCAACAACATTTCCACCCCGCTGATCCTCAACACTGGGGCCCCACAAGGGTGCGTTCTGAGCCCTCTCCTGTACTCCCTGTTCACCCACGACTGCGTGGCCACGCACGCCTCCAACTCAATCATCAAGTTTGCGGACGACACAACAGTGGTAGGCTTGATTACCAACAACGACGAGACGGCCTACAGGGAGGAGGTGAGGGCCCTCGGAGTGTGGTGTCAGGAAAATAACCTCACACTCAACGTCAACAAAACTAAGGAGATGATTGTGGACTTCAGGAAACAGCAGAGGGAACACCCCCTTATCCACATCGATGGAACAGTAGTGGAGAGGGTAGCAAGTTTTAAGTTCCTCGGCATACACATAGCAGACAAACTGAATTGGTCCACTCGCACAGACAGCATCGTGAAGAAGGCGCAGCAGCGCCTCTTCAACCTCAGGAGGCTGAAGAAATTCGGCTTGTCACCAAAAGCACTAACAAACTTCTACAGATGCACAATCGAGAACATCCTGGCGGGCTGTATCACCGCCTGGTACGGCAACTGCTCCGCCCACAACCGTAAGGCTCTCCAGAGGGTAGTGAGGTCTGCACAACGCATCACCGGGGGCAAACTACCTGCCCTCCAGGACACCTACACCACCCGATGTTACAGGAAGGCCATAAAGATCATCAAGGACAACAACCACCCGAGCCACTGCCTGTTCACCCCGCTATCATCCAGAAGGCGAGGTCAGTACAGGTGCATCAAAGCTGGGACCGAGAGACTGAAAAACAACTTCTATCTCAAGGCCATCAGACTGTTAAACAGCCACCACTAACATTGAGTGGCTGCTGCCAACACACTGACACTGACTCAACTCCAGCCACTTTAATAATGTGAATGATGTAAAATATATCACTAGCCACTTTAAACAATGCTACCTAATATAATGTTACATACCCTACATTATTACCTCATATGCATACGTATATACTGTACTCTATATCATCTACTGCATCCTTATGTAATACATGTATCACTAGCCACTTTAACTATGCCACTTTGTTTACATACTCATCTCATATGTATATACTGTACTCGATACCATCTACTGTATCTTGCCTATGCTGCTCTGTACCATCACTCATTCATATATCTTTATGTACATATTCTTTATCCCCTTACACTGTGTACAAGACAGTAGTTTGAATTGTTAGTTAGATTACATGTTCGTTATTACTGCATTGTCGGAACTAGAAGCACAAGCATTTCGCTACACTCGCATTAACATCTGCTAACCATGTGTATGTGACAAATAAAATTTGATTTGATTTGAACAAACGGAATGTTTTTCCTTATCAGGATTGCTACCCCTCTCGCTTTTGCATCAAAGTTAGACTGGTATATCTGACCGATCCAGCCGACTCGTAGCTTGGCATGAGCGGAGCGTTTAATGAGTTTCTTGAAGAAACACTATGTCAGCACCCAGTGATTTAAGATGAGAAAAAACCTTAGCTCGTTTCACCACATGCCCTAAGCCTTTACAGTTCCAGCTGACTATCTTTATTCCACCTTGTCTACTCTGTGCTCTGTCACTATGTGGCATTTCTTATTTTAGAGCAAATTGTTGCTGTCATACAAAACTCAGAAGAAAAACATCCTGCCGTGCGGGAGCTTGTCATGCCACCTGTACTAATAATAAACGTGAACATAAAACACATACCCCATCCCCCCTCCCGTCCCTTTACTGAGTGACTTCCCCAAACGAAGCACACACAAACCTTAGTTCAAGCTGTATGTCTAGACACCCTAACTCGTCGTCTATAGATGCTCCGCATATACGCTAATATTAAATAACACTTAGCACTTAACTCTCACGTTAGGGGGTGAGTGGCGCTAAAACATGATGTGCCAAACAATGCTATATTAGCCACAACATCTCACCAATCATAAGTCCCAATTCTGATCTTCTAATCGAAAAGACAGTCCGGAAATCCAAACACATTCCTGGCCTGTATTTGGTCATTTAGCTGGCTGACACAGCCGTTCTGTATCCTCAGCCAGGGAGCTTGCTTGTCAAGAACAGATCGGCCTCTTTTGGGTTGTCAAACGTACGTGTTGATCCTTCGACTGTCACCTTAAACCGGGCTGGGAAGAGGAATCCATATCGGATGTTGGCCGCCCTGCATTTGTTGCGTACCTCATCATACTCTTTCCGTTGGTTCCTCACCTCCAAGGTAAGATCTGGGTAGAAAGACACCCTGGCTCCGTTGAAGTTAAGGGGGAACTTTTGACTAGCCAGCTTGAGGATGAGATCCCTGGTCTGGGGATAGTGCAGCCGTACAATGAATGACCTTGGTGGCCCGCCCTTGGCCGGCTTCGTTGCCTGAGATCTGTGTGCGCGGTCGATCAGGATGGCCATTTTGAAGTGTTCACTCCCCAGCAGGGCCGGTATCAGCTCCGAGATAAATTCAGTGGGTTTCCCTTTCTCAGTGTCCTCCTGGATGCCACATATTCGGATGTTCTGGCGTCTTGAATGCGACTCAAGCATTTCCAGTCGGGTTTTCAGGGTTTTGTTGTCATTTTTTAACGTTGCGCACTGTTTCTCTATGTCCTGTAGCCTGGCCTCGTGATCGACTGTCGTCTGCTCAACCTCATGCACCCTTCTCCGAGTTGCCTTCACAGTTTCGGCCAAAGTCCCAATACTCTTTGAGATATCAGCCAACCTTGTGTCCACCTTCTTGCTTAGTGAGTTTATGGCAGCCAGTATGTCACTTTGCGTAGGCTCTGTGGGGATCTCTTGGAAGCTAGCCTCTTCAGCTAACTCCTCGTGGGTTGGCGACGTTGAAATTGGTTCGTTGTCTATCTCATTCAAATGATCTTGTTTTAGCGCTCCCTTTTCTGGTGCCTTTTTCCTTTGTCATATTTGTTTGAAGATATAGGTCGTGAGAGGTTAAAGATAAATACTAATTTGTTTCAAAATGGAGCGGAGCTCTAGCAAAGCACGTCTACTCCATAGCACGCTCTCTAGCGCCCCCCGTAAGAAGCATTTCAAGGTCCTGGAGTGGATTAGCCAGTCTCCAGATCTCAACCCCATAGAAAATCTTTGGAGGGAGTTGAAAGTCCGTGTTGCCCAGCAACAGCCCCAAAACATCACTGCTCTAGAGGAGATCTGCATGGAGGAATGGGCCAAAATACCAGCAACAGTGTGTGAAAACCTTGTGAAGACTTACAGAAAACGTTTGACCTCTGTCATTGCCAACAAAGGGTATATAACAAAGTATTGAGAAACTTTTGTTATTGACCAAATACTTATTTTCCACCATAATTTGCAAATAAATTCATAAAAAATCCTACAATGTGATTTTCAGATTTTTTTTTTCTGTCATAGTTTAAGTGTACCTATGATGAAAATTACAGGCCTCTCTCATCTTTTTAAGTGGGAGAACTTGCACAATTGGTGGCTGACTAAATACTTTTTTGCCCCACTGTATATAACACAGGACAATCACATTTTTGACTGCACTGGGCCTTTAACAGAAATAACAAGTTAAAAATCATAAATAATGATGAGTGAAAAAGTTGGAGGCTACAACATGCGAACATCTCACCATTACCAATAATGGGGGGGAGAAGCATTTTTTTGGGGGGGGTGCGACCTTTGCTTCTTTAACTTTCTCACTCATCATCATTCACGATTCATTCATTATTGTCCATAATCATGGTAACATCGACATTGATGTAGTAGTGTTCACAAACATTTTGTTTTTACTAAAAGTTAATAAAAAATGACTACATTATTCACCATTCACTTCCTATTAGGCCAAAGTCCGGAGCCCTGGTATGCCTTAAATAAAAGGTGACATTCTGTACTTTTGCCTCATATGAAACATTTGATATCAAATCCAAAATGCTGGAGTATAGAGCCAAATTCCAAATGTTAGCTTCACTGTCCAAATGCATACGGAGGGGAGTGTGTGATCTCATTATCCAAATGAAAAAGGTGTGATCCGAGATGTGTATGATCCAGCTGCCTGCCTGAGAAACGGGGCTCAGGTGGCGGCGAGGAACTGAAGATTGGAGCTTCACAGATCACAAGCTGTGGCTCCGTTCGCACTGTATAAGACTCAGTTCGTCGCTCTCACCCTGCCATGTCTGCTCTCACTGTGTGTATTAATACCCAGCGTGCACCCAGTGCGCCAGGCGGGGGGTGAAATTAACGGGTCCAATGAATATTTCATGATGCTCTTTTATTAGATACCAGGCATGATGCCACCTATGATGCCCGGGATGATGATGCCCCCTCACATGTCTGCTGCGGCGATGCAGCCAACAGGACCGGTAAACTCACTCGCCTGCCACCTCCACTGCCTCACTGTTGTGCTTTGCAGTTTTTAAAATAGAGCCCTCAGGTTGTCAGGAGTGACACCATTAGCTAACGTGGCAAAGCATAGGAACACTTACCAAAACAGACACAGGCTACCAATATAGAGGGATTTAAATATTCAACACAACTTGAACATGTACATCCCATCTCCATAATAATTCTACACTTCTAACTTAATTAGGCAACATTTTTTCCCTCGGAACTGTACAGGTACACGTTTTCTTACAGAGATGCAAACTTGCCACTTTTCTGTGATAATTACCGTTTTGATCTAAAAATAGGTAATCTATGTGAATCGTGTAGCTCTGTAAAAAAACTTTAAGGTGGAGATCTGTAGATTAGAGCCTATTATATTTATTTCAATTGACTGATTTCCTTATTTGAACTGTAACTCAGTACAGTCTTTGAAATTGTTATGTTGTGTTTATAGTTTTGTTCTGTGTGTATGTTTTTTTACACCATATACGAACAATAACTTAGACGCACACAAACGACGACTACATCTTATCTACCCAGACCTGCATGCTCACACCCCCATCCCTACTTCCTGCTATTTCAATAATAAATCATTAGATTTTTTTCATTGTGTTAATGATGGTGGATTGATTAAGTTCCAACTTTGTAGTATATATTTTTATTCAAGATGAGTGCTAAGAGACTCGTCCTGCACATTGGGTATCTCACTACACCCTCATATGATATGTTTTGAAATATGCAGACAGGCGGATTAAAAGTTTGTTTACATTGTAATACTTTTGACATTGAATTCTACCGTGCTAATATACCGTGCGTTTTATATAGGGAAATAATTCACCCTCTAGAATGCCCTTCAAGCCAATCAAAAACGAGTATTCAACAATGCCAAGGTATTTTTCATAATCAAACGGAAACTAAACGGATCTCAAAAAGCACTAATCGCTCAGCATTAGAAAGTATTCAACCCCCTTGACTTTTTCCACATTTTGTTGTATTACAAAGTGGGATTGAAATGTATTTAAATCTGCACAAAATACTCTGTCAAAATGGAAGAGAAATTATAATGTGAATATTTTTTATAATGACACTAATGTATCTTGATTAGATAAGTATTCAACCCCCAATTCAATGTTAGAATCACATTTGGAAGCAATTAGAGTCTTCTGGGGTAAGTCTCGAAGCTTTGCACACAATATTTGCCAATTTTTATTTTAAAAACTCTTCAAGCTCTGTCAAGTTTGTTGTTGATCATTGTTAGACAGCCATTTTCAAGTTTTGTCATAGATTTTCAAGCTGATTTTTTTAAAGTCGAACATTCAATGTCGTCTTGGAAAGCAACACCAATCTATATTTGGCCTTTTTAAGTTGTAGACAGCTCTGCGAGTGTTATGTCAAAATGCGTTCGTTACTCACCAAATATGGAGTTTCCGTGAGCAACTATCGTCATTTACTGATGTCACACCTGGTATGTACTTCCAAAAAAGGTCAAAATAACATTTTACGAGCAATCAAGAGAGACAATTTGTCTGGAAAGAATCTATGTATTGTTTCTGACCAAGTGTGCATGTGCCAAATTCACCTCAGCACCTCCAATAAACTGAATTACTGCCACTCACATCTCGGCTGATCTAGCAGCAGTACAGAATCCCAAAAAAGCACTGATTTTTATCACCTACAACAGTGTATGAACCTCGTATGAACCTGTTTGACATGCGTTACATGGACTGTAATAATATTTAATGTAAGTAAACTTTACTTCAGCCAACAACATGAGTAGATCTAACAAACAGCAAGAGCTAATGACCATCGGCAGTATCAGCTTGGAGATGTCTAATTACCGTGACTAAACGGTCACATGGAATTTGACTGCCTTCATGACTTGTGACCACAGGTGTGGCAGTAATAGTCACCGCAACAGCCCTAGGTGACAGCAGTAAATTATAGTAGTTGCTCAGGGAAACTCCATATTTGGTGAATAAGAATGTATTTTGACAAAACGCTTGAAGAGCTGTCTAATCAAACCAATTATAAAAGTTGACAAGTTATCATACCTATTCACAGGGTTGGTAAACTCTGGAGATCTCTTTGGTGTTTAGAGTTAAGCAAATCAGCCTTTTAATTTCATTGCACCTTTTATGTGTGGAATGATCTGCAATACACTTTAAAATTCGAAGAATTGGTGCCTCGAAAGCATTTGCTTGTGGTTAGGGGACTGTTACTGAAGAATGTCTGTTTTTTTATGGTTTGGTATATTTTTCATATTGTTGTGTATAATACCGTGTATATAAATGTGTAGTTTATTGTAAACTCAGCAAAAAAATAAATGTTCTCACTGTCAACTGCGTGTATTTTCAGCAAACTTAACATGTGTAAATATGTGTATGAACATAACAAGATTCAACAACTGAGAAAAACTGAACAAGTTCCACAGACATGTGACAATGTGTCCCAGAACAAAGACGGGGTCAAAATCAAAAGTAACAGTGCAGTCCTTGTAGTATGCCTAAGCCACGTTCCTGGGCATCTTTCTTTTGGTGTGGCCACCAGCTGCATTAAGTACTGCAGTGCATCTTTTAATTTTTATTTTTTTAAACCTTTATTTAATTAGGCAAGTCAGTTAAGAACAAATTCTTATTTTCAATGACGGCCTAGGAACAGTGGGTTTAACTGCCTGTTCAGGGGCAGAACGACAGATTTGTACCTTGTCAGGTCGGGGGTTTGAACTTGCAACCTTGCGGTTACTAGTCTAACGCTCTAACCACTAGGCTACCCTGCCGCCCCAATCTCCTCATGGACTGCACCAGATTTGCCAGTTCTCACTGTGAGATGTTACCCACTCTTCCACCAAGGCACCTGCAAGTTCCCGGACATTTCTGTGGAGAATGGCCCAAGCCCTCACCCTCCAATCCAACAGGTCCCAGACATGCTCAATGGGATTGAGATCCGGGCTCTTCGCTGGCCATGGCTCCAGAGTACAGGCCTTGGTATAACGCTCATTCCTTCGACGATAAACACTAATCCGACCATCACCCCTGGTGAGACAAAACTGCTTACTCGTCAATGTAGAGCACTTTTTGTCAGTCCTGTCTGGTCCAGCGACGGTGGGTTTGTGCTCATAGGCAACGTAGTTGCCTTACTGCAGGCCTACAAGGCCTCATTTCATCCTCTCTCAGCTTATTGCGGACAGTCTGAGCACTGATGGAGGGATTGTGCGTTCCTGGTGTAACTCGGGCTGTTGTTGCCATCCTGTACCTGTCCCACAGGTGTGATGTTCGGATGTACCGATCCTGTACAGGTGTTGTTACACGTGGTCTGCCACTGCGAGGACCATCAGCTGTCCGTCCTGTCTCCCTGTAGCGCTGTCTTAGGCGTTTCACAGTACAGACATTGCATTATATTGCCCTGGCCACATCTGCAGTCCTTGTGCCTCCTTGTAGCATGCCTAAGCCACGTTCACGCAGATGAGCAGGGACCCTGGGCATCTTTCTTTTGATGTTTTTCAGAGTCAGTAGAAAGGCCTTTAGTGTCCTAAGTTTTCATAACTGTGACCTTAATTGCCTTAATGACAGTTCCACAGGTGCATGTTCATTAATTGTTTATGGTTCATTGAACAAGCATGGGAAACAGTGTTTTAAACCCTTTACAATGATCTGTGAACATATGTGGATTTTTACGAATTATCTGTGAAAGACAGGGTCCTGAAAAAGGGACGTTTCTTTTTTGCTGAGTTTATTTTGATGTGTATTGTGGTGTTATACAGGGCTTCTCCTGGAAAAGAGACCATGGTCTCAGCATTGACTCCCTGTCAAAATAAAGGTTAAATACAAAAAACATATGGGAAAATGAATGGTTTCTAACTGGGCTAGAGGAGATTTGTCATTCATTTTCTCCTCTGTCCAGATACTGGTTCAGTTAACCATGCAACTTATGTGACTTGTTTAGTACATTTTTACTGCTGAACCTAGACTTTCCATAACAAAGGGGTTGAATACTTAATGGCTCAAGACATTACAGCTTTTCATTTTTTTTATTAATCTGTAAGAAATTCTCATAACATAAATCCACTTTGACATTAAGGTAGATCAGTGACACAATCTAATTGAATCCATTTTAAATTCAGTCTAACACAAAATGTGTGAAAAAATCAAGGTGGTTGAATACTTTCTGAAGGCACTGTTAGTTTGCTTTGGATGAATGTTATCTGGAGTGGAGTAGCTCAAATGAATACAATTTGTGTCTCAGACATTCAAAGTGCTTCGGGGACAAGATCATTTCAATCTTAAATTGGAGAAAAGTCAAAGAAAAACAACTTTCTTTTTTTTTACCACTTAAAACATCTTGTTAAATGGAGCATCACATCCTTACACTCCAGGTTTCTCCCTCCAGTAAATGGTTGAGTGATTTATGGAAGCTACATTTCAGTCTGTGTGTTGCTTTCGACAGCAGCCAGCTGTTTAACTATATGCACTAAGAGCTGCAAGCTGTCAAATAAACCTTCCACCTGTCAACTCTGATGTATCAAGACCACAGAGATTTTTGTCTTTGTTTTAGATGCTCGAGGGTACAAGCTTGTGTTGTGTTAATGAAGCACATTAAGGTCATCATTTTTGTTAACTAATAAAATTATCTCTTCCGCAGCCTGGAGTGGACACAACTGGTAAGGCTTGAATCGGTCTATGTTTTATTTAAAAAAATATATATATATTTAGAAAAAGCTTTTATGTTGTCTTTGTGATTTTATGAATTCTAATTATTGTTTTTTTTCCCAGTCACTGCTGCGCCTGGAACAGTTGTAAGTACAGCCTCATTTCTCTGGATAAGTTCATTTCATGTAATGATCTCTAGCAGTATCTAAATGACCGACCCTGCTATGTGTAATGTTCAACAGGGTACCACAAATGGCACGCCACAGGATGACCAACCGAAGAAGGTTAGTGAACATTTTTAAGTGGAAGCCTTTACTAACCACAGATGGCCCATTGTTTTCTGTGCAAAGATGTAGACTTAATTTAATTTTGTTATAGCCTTAGATGGAAAACATTTCTTAGGGGGGATGAAAAACTGCTTGATTTAATGGTTTGAAATCTAGTACTTTCCATGCAAATGTAGCATTTGTATCACAGAGCCCTTCATTTACCTGTTGCAAGTGTTGTTGAGTGGTGAAGGCAACGTGTGGTTGTCATCCTCAGAAGTCTGTGTGGACAGAACACAAGTCCATGGATGGGAAGACCTACTACTACAACACCGAGACCAAGCAGTCTTCCTGGGAGAAGCCTGATGACTTGAAATCTCCTGCAGAAGTAAGGCCTCACAAACGGAACCCCCGTACCCATCCCTCCACGCACACTATGGTTGTGTCCTAAATGGCATCCTGTTCCCTTTATAGTTAATTACTTCCCTTCATAGTGCACCCGTAAGTAAGGCTTGTAAAAAATATATTGTGCTATGTAAGGAATAGGGTACGATTTGGAACGCAAATACTATTCCTCCCCATTTAACATTTACATTTACATTTAAGTCATTTAGCAGACGCTCTTATCCAGAGCGACTTACAAATTGGTGCGTTCACCTTATGACATCCAGTGGAACAGCCACTTTACAATAGTGCATCTAAATCTTTTAAGGGGGGGGGTGAGAAGGATTACTTTATCTTATCCTAGGTATTCCTTAAAGAGGTGGGGTTTCAGGTGTCTCCGGAAGGTGGTGATTGACTCCGCTGTCCTGGCGTCGTGAGGGAGTTTGTTCCACCATTGGGGGGCCAGAGCAGCGAACAGTTTTGACTGGGCTGAGCGGGAACTGTACTTCCTCAGTGGTAGGGAGGCGAGCAGGCCAGAGGTGGATGAACGCAGTGCCCTTGTTTGGGTGTAGGGCCTGATCAGAGCCTGGAGGTACGGAGGTGCCGTTCCCCTCACAGTTCCGTAGGCAAGCACCATGGTCTTGTAGCGGATGCGAGCTTCAACTGGAAGCCAGTGGAGGGAGCGGAGGAGTGGGGTGACGTGAGAGAACTTGAGAAGGTTGAACACCAGACGGGCTGCGGCGTTCTGGATGAGTTGTAGGGGTTTAATGGCACAGGCAGGGAGCCCAGCCAACAGCGAGTTGCAGTAATCCAGACGGGAGATGACAAGTGCCTGGATTAGGACCTGCGCCGCTTCCTGTGTGAGGCAGGGTCGTACTCTGCGGATGTTGTAGAGCATGAACCTACAGGAACGGGCCACCGCCTTGATGTTAGTTGAGAACGACAGGGTGTTGTCCAGGATCACGCCAAGGTTCTTAGCGCTCTGGGAGGAGGACACAATGGAGTTGTCAACCGTGATGGCGAGATCATGGAACGGGCAGTCCTTCCCCGGGAGGAAGAGCAGCTCCGTCTTGCCGAGGTTCAGCTTGAGGTGGTGATCCGTCATCCACACTGATATGTCTGCCAGACATGCAGAGATGCGATTCGCCACCTGGTCATCAGAAGGGGAAAGGAGAAGATTAATTGTGTGTCGTCTGCATAGCAATGATAGGAGAGACCATGTGAGGTTATGACAGAGCCAAGTGACTTGGTGTATAGCGAGAATAGGAGAGGGCCTAGAACAGAGCCCTGGGGACGCCAGTGGTGAGAGCGCGTGGTGAGGAGACAGATTCTCGCCACGCCACCTGGTAGGAGCGACCTGTCAGGTAGGACGCAATCCAAGCGTGGGCCGCGCCGGAGATGCCCAACTCGGAGAGGGTGGAGAGGAGGATCTGATGGTTCACAGTATCGAAGGCAGCCGATAGGTCTAGAAGGATGAGAGCAGAGGAGAGAGAGTTAGCTTTAGCAGTGCGGAGCGCCTCCGTGATACAGAGAAGAGCAGTCTCAGTTGAATGACTAGTCTTGAAACCTGACTGATTTGGATCAAGAAGGTCATTCTGAGAGAGATAGCGGGAGAGCTGGCCAAGGACGGCCCGTTCAAAGTTTTGGAGAGAAAAGAAAGAAGGGATACTGGTCTGTAGTTGTTGACATCGGAGGGATCGAGTGTAGGTTTTTTCAGAAGGGGTGCAACTCTCGCTCTCTTGAAGACGGAAGGGACGTAGCCAGCGGTCAGGGATGAGTTGATGAGCGAGGTGAGGTAAGGGAGAAGGTCTCCGGAAATGGTCTGGAGAAGAGAGGAGGGGATAGGGTCAAGCGGGCAGGTTGTTGGGCGGCCGGCCGTCACAAGACGCGAGATTTCATCTGGAGAGAGAGGGAGAAAGAGGTCAGAGCACAGGGTAGGGCAGTGTGAGCAGAACCAGCGGTGTCGTTTGACTTAGCAAACGAGGATCGGATGTCGTCGACCTTCTTTTCAAAATGGTTGACGAAGTCATCTGCAGAGAGGGAGGAGGGGGGGGAGGAGGATTCAGGAGGGAGGAGAAGGTGGCAAAGAGCTTCCTAGGGTTAGAGGCAGATGCTTGGAATTTAGAGTGGTAGAAAGTGGCTTTAGCAGCAGAGACAGAAGAGGAAAATGTAGAGAGGGAGTGAAAGGATGCCAGGTCCGCAGGGAGGCGAGTTTTCCTCCATTTCCGCTCGGCTGCCCGGAGCCCTGTTCTGTGAGCTCGCAATGAGTCGTCGAGCCACGGAGCGGGAGGGAGGACCGAGCCGGCCTGGAGGATAGGGGACATAGAGAGTCAAAGGATGCAGAAAGGGAGGAGAGGAGGGTTGAGGAGGCAGAATCAGGAGATAGGTTGGAGAAGGTTTGAGCAGAGGGAAGAGATGATAGGATGGAAGAGGAGAGAGTAGGGGGAGAGAGAGCGAAGGTTGGGACGGCGCGATACCATCCAGTAGGGGCAGTGTGGGAAGTGTTGGATGAGAGCGAGAGGGAAAAGGATACAAGGTAGTGGTCGGAGACTTGGAGGGGAGTTTCAATGAGGTTAGTGGAAGAACAGCATCTAGTAAAGATGAGGTCGAGCGTATTGCCTGCCTTGTGAGTAGGGGGAAGGTGAGAGGGTGAGGTCAAAGAGGAGAGGAGTGGAAAGAAGGAGGCAGAGAGGAATGAGTCAAAGGTAGACGTGGGGAGGTTAAAGTCGCCCAGAACTGTGAGAGGTGAGCCGTCCTCAGGAAAGGAGCTTATCAAGGCATCAAGCTCATTGATGAACTCTCCGAGGGAACCTGGAGGGCGATAAATGATAAGGATGTTAAGCTTGAAAGGGCTGGTAACTGTGACAGCATGGAATTCAAAGGAGGCGATAGACAGATGGGTAAGGGGAGAAAGAGAGAATGACCACTTGGGAGAGATGAGGATCCCGGTGCCACCACCCCGCTGACCAGAAGCTCTCGGGGTGTGCGAGAACACGTGGGCGGACGAAGAGAGAGCAGTAGGAGTAGCAGTGTTATCTGTGGTGATCCATGTTTCCGTCAGTGCCAAGAAGTCGAGGGAGGCATAGGCTGAGATGAACTCTGCCTTGTTGGCCGCAGATCGGCAGTTCCAGAGGCTACCGGAGACCTGGAACTCCACGTGGGTCGTGCGCTGGGACCACCAGATTAGGGTGGCGCGGCCACGCGGTGTGGAGCGTTTGTATGGTCTGTGCAGAGAGGAGAGAACAGGGATAGACAGACACATAGTTGACAGGCTACAGAAGAGGCTACGCTAATGCAAAGGAGATTGGAATGACAAGTGGACTACACGTCTCGAATGTTCAGAAGTTAAGCTTACGTAGCAAGAATCTTATTGACTAAAATGATTAAAATGATACAGTACTGCTGAAGTAGGCTAGCTGGCAGTGGCTGCGTTGTTGACTTTGTAGGCTAGCTGGCAGTGGCTGCGTTGTTGACACTACACTAATCAAGTCGTTCCGTTGAGTGTGATAGTTTCTACAGTGCTGCTATTCGGGGGCTAGCTGGCTAGCTAGCAGTGTTGATTACGTTACGTTGCGTTAAAGAACGACAATAGCTGGCTAGCTAACCTAGAAAATCGCTCTAGACTACACAATTATCTTTGATACAAAGACGGCTATGTAGCTAGCTATGTAGCTAGCTACGATCAAACAAATCAAACCGTTGTACTGTAATGAAATGAAATGAAAATGTGATACTACCTGTGGAGCGAAGCGGAATGCGACCGGGTTGTTGAGTGAGGAAGTTCTATTCGGTGGACGTTGGCTAGCTGTTGGCTAGCTAGCAGTGTCTCCTGCGGACCGAAGTGCGAATGCGACCGCTCGCTCCAACCCGGAAGTAGAAAAAAAAAAACTTTCTTCATCGTTAACAGTAGAGGCCATTCCCAGACTCTAGCCACCAGCACAATTTGTGGAGCGTGTCTAGACCATACCTGGGTTCAAATACGTGTATTTGTTATTTAAATACTGAATTTTAGTATTTTCAAATACACAGCCCAATGCAAGTACTTTTGTTCAAGTATTTCAATGGTTATTTGTAAAATGATTTGTAAAATATACATATATTCCCATGGAAGGAGTATATAAAAAAAGTTTTGAAAGTATTTTCAAATATCTGAATACTTGTTTTGAAATGTATTGAAAAGTAATTGAAATACCTGATAGTAATTGAACCCAAGTCTGGTAGAGAAGCCATATTTTTGCTTTGTGCTTTGCAGCAAATGCTGTCAAAATGCCCATGGAAGGAGTATAAATCAGACAATGGCAAGGCGTACTACTACAACTCCCAGACTAAGGAGTCCCGGTGGACCAAACCCAAAGAGCTTGAAGATCTAGAAGGTGAGCCTGTGCATTGATGATCCTTTTATAATCTACTGTGAAGGACCAGGGATCGCATTTACTCATCCTTTAGACCAGTGTAAATAGCAGGGGGTCTTCAGACAAAAACAACTACTGGTAATCATGGATCAGTCTCATCCCTTTGCATGAATTAATCTTTGCACTATTTATTCATAGACATGAAATGTGTTCCTCAAAGTTTCCTGCGAGACATTGTTAACAGGTGTATATCCTCTCTTTTAGCCATGATAAAAGCCGAGGAGAATGGGTAAGAGCTGCTTATTGTTACAACTACTCTACAGTAGGGTTGGGCGATATTATGATGGCATCATATACCGATGATGATTGACAGCCATCGTCGATGGTGACAACATTGTGATGTCACAAACGATGGTTTAGACTTTGAATCGGAATAGAGTCGGGGCAGCGCCCGACATGCAAAATGGCCAATTCCCTTTTTGGCATAGCCTACATTTTCAATAAATATGTGGTAGGTAGACTATTAACCTCTTACCACCTACGCAAGAATCATGTGAAACGGTATGGAGAGTGTCTACGAATGAGACCCCAAAAAGTAGTCGAGTGCTCAAAACAAACCCCCGACTCAGACGTTGCAAGAGGCTTTTGCCCGCGGCACACCACATGGCAAAGAATCGTGAAGATGAAAGGAGATAACAGCTGTGGTTAAAACTTAGCAGAGACATGGGGGTTTCGTGAGTTGGTGCGAACACTCGACCCAAGGTACCAAATGCAAAATACCTTTTTAATTGTTGAGTATAATTCAAAATGTAATAAGAAATAGGCCTTTACGTGTGGTCATTTTATATAAATGATTTATTCATTGAATTTACAGAATGTGTATATCGTGATATGTATCGTTATCGGGGTATGAAATGACCTATACCAGGATATGAGATTTTGGCCAGCCCTAATCCCCATTAGCTGTTGCGATAGCAGCAGCAACTCTTCCTGGTGTCCACATACAACCTAAAACATGAAATAATACAGAACATTAATAGACAAGAACAGCTCAAGGTTGGAACTTTATAGATGTCAAACGTCACACACAGCCTATAAATCAATAGATATACACACACACAATATCTAGGTCAAATAGGGGAGTTGTGAGGTGTTGCTTTATCTGTTTTTTGAAACCAGGTTTGCTGTTCGCTTGAGCAATCTGAGATGGGAGTTCCATGCAATCATGGGTTTGTATAATACTGTATGTTTTTTTAAATTGAATTTGTCCTGTATTCGGGGGCTGTGAAAAGACCCCTGGTGGGGTAAGTGGGTGTCAGTGCTGTGTGTAAGTTCATTATCCAAACAGTTTGGAATTTTCTACACTGATATTTATTTATAAAAAGAAGTGATGCGACCAGTCTCTCCTCTACTTTTAGCCAAGAGAGACTGGCATGCGTAGTATTGATATTAACCCTCAGATAACAGTGAAGAGCAAGACATGCCGCTTTGTTCTGGGCCAACTGCAGTTTTACTAGGTCCTCCTTTGCAGCACCTGACTTCAACAAGTTATACTTAGACAATATTAGAAATATTTATTCATAAGTGTTTGTTAATGTCCTTGAATTGCGCAACAGGCATTACATAAGCTCCTGCAGCAGAGCTTTCAATAAGCGGGAATACAAAATAAATGAATCATGAGTCTGTGTCAGTTGTCTCACAAGCAATAGCGTACTTAACAAATTGTGCAGTAATATCAAAGCCAACATCAATCAGATACAAAAATGACTTTATAAAACTTGAAAAGGGAATGAACTTGGCTTAGGCTAAAAACGAATAAGCCCATTATCCTTATGCCTTTTTATATCAAATTGTAAAAATCCTAAAGTAATGTATGTATGAAAATAACCAAACAGTGCAAATAAGTCTGGATTTAAACCTCTTAATCATCTGACCCTCAATTTTTGCCTAAAATGACATATCCAAATCTAACTGTCTGTAGCTCAGGATCTGAAGCAAATATTCTTGATACCATTTGAAAGGAAACACTTTGAAGTTTGTGGAAATGTGAACCTAATGTAGGAGAATATAACACAATAGATCTGGTAAAAGATAATACATTTATTAAATGTTTTATTTGTATCTTTGAAATGCACGAGAAAGGCCATAATATCATATTGCAGTTTAGGTCGCAATTTAGATTTTTGCAAAGTTTCACATTGATCCAGTGAAGCATTGTAATACTGGACAATATTTTGTATCAAGTCTGCCCAAATGTGCCGAATTGATACATTTTCAAGTGCATAACTATAGAGAACATAAGAAATGATATGGTAATAAAAAATGTTTAGTTTACACACTCCCAGGAATGTCATACATGATGGATCATTAGCTTATACACTAACTTTCACACATCTAGATGGCCGGGCGGGGTGGGTGTGGAGCCAGAGACAGCAGGGGTTCAAACTGTAGAACCCAGTTCCCTACATTTGAATTTAAAAGTGGATTTTATGAAAAACAACTATGCTACATTTTTATCTCTGGGACCCTCAGGATGACAAATAAAAGCAAGATTGCTGAATATAAGTACATTATTTTCCTAAGGAGGTGAATGTATCAAACCAGTTGCTGTGATAAGTGTCTTGTTATTGTGCACTCTCCTCTAACATTAGCAATTTTTTACTGTAAATTGGGCAGCACAGTTAGATTAACAAGAATTTAAGCTTTCTGCCCATATAAGACATGTCTATGACCTGGAAAGTTTTCTGTTACTTACAACTATCATGCTAATCACATCAGCACACTTTAGCTCAACCATCCCGGTATAAGATCACCGATCCCGTGGAGGTTAAAAATAGGCTATAATTAAAACTAAATTAAAAGTACAATGAGGAACCATTTACACCACCTTTCAAAAATGTAAGGTCACTTAGAAATGTTGTTTTTGTCCATTAAAAAAAAAAACTCAAATTGATCAGAAATAGTGTGGACATTGTTAATGTTGTAAATGACTATTATAGAATATCGAAGGACAGCATCCCGGAGTCACCTCTTCACTGTTGACATTGAGACTGGTGTTTTGCAGGTACTATTTAATGAAGCTGCCAGTTGAGGACTTGTCCTCTTGCTCATTTGTGCACCGGGGCCTCCCACTCCTCTTTCTATTCTGGTAGAGACAGTTTGTGCTGTTCTGTGAAGGGAGTAGTACACAGCGTTGTACGAGATCTTCAGTTTCTTGGCAATTTCTCGCATGGAAAATCCTTCATTTCTCAGAACAAGAATAGACTGACGAGTTTCAGAAGAAAGTTCTTTGTTTCTGGCCATTTGGAGCCTGTTATCGAACCCACAAAGGCTGATGCTCCAGATACTCATCTAGTCTAAAGAAGGCCAGTTTTATTGCTTCTTTAACCAGGACAACAGTTTCAGCTGTGCTAACGTAATTGCAAAACGTTTTTCTAATGATCAATTAGCCTTTTAAAATTATCAACTTAGATTAGCTAACATAACGTCCTGTTGGAACACAGGAGTGATGGTTGCTGATAATGGACCTCTGTATGCCTATGTAAATATTCCATAAAAAATCTGCCATTTCCCACTAGAATAGTCACTTACAACATTAACAATGTCTACACTGTATTTCTGATCAATGTTATGTTATTTTAATGGACACAAAATGTGCTTTTCTTTAAAAAACAAGGACATTTCTAAGTGACCCCAAACTTTTAGTTTTTTTTATACCCTGTCTTAGGCCTACCTAAAGACCTGGGAGTAGAGTGACAATATTTCCTGCTGTACTGAAAACGCGTTCAGACGGAGTGCTTGTTGCACAGCTGCATATGTATTATGGGCGACGTTGGCCAGGACTGGAAAGCGATCCTCATTTCCTCTCCACCATTCTAGGTGGGTCATCGTTTCCTCCGATGGCATCATCAGTGAGGTAGGCTGGGAGCTCTGCTCTGGACCGCTGTTGTGTACTCGGTGTGACTGAGCGCAACTTTCTTTTACCAAGGAAAACAACATAACTAGTGTTTATTCTTAACAGGGATTTAATCATGTTGTTTATGGCTTTTGTAACTATGTAAATTAGAATAATTACATACAGCTTAGCCTAAGCACTAAATCATAACCAATGTGTGTCACTACAGTCCAGATATTGCGTCCTTCCCGCGACTTGACCCCTCCGTCCTCCCACCCGCCGCAGAGCTTGTAACTAACTATAAGCTATGTGCCAAATAAATGATCTCCAACTCAGGGCTTCAGCTATGCATTTGGTTTGCTAACTTGCTAGTTAAGTGGTTAGCTTGCAAGATCAAACTTCTTGGTTACAGCAGAGACAGTCAATCCCCCTCTGGATTTTGGGGGGGATGGAAATAGCGCCTCTTGTGTGCACTGCCTGTAATACCGTCTACCCGGTGTGGTACAGGAACGGTATGAACATCTGGATACCGCCCAACCCTACTCTACAGACTTTATTGCCAAAGCCATTTTACCTTTTTATATGACCTAAAATAAAAAATCTTTGTAGATGACGGAGCACATTAACTTAATCAAATGATCAAAAACATTTCCTTTTGATCTGTTATTTATAGTTCTATTAGAATGGAATGGCCTAATTATTGTGACATTTGAAGAGGCACTCCTGTTTTAATTAAAAGCATCATGGGGAATGCACTATCAAGGTCCTCCATCACTAACGTAACTGATTGCAGGACATCGGAGGTAGGCGCTCCTTGCGCTGTAATCGCCCCCACCCTTCAGCCTGACAGTGCTGCTGTCATGGCGACCATGATGATGGAAATGCCGGTCATGATGCCGATTACAACAGTTTTGGAGGAACAGATGTCCCAGGTGCCCATGCATGTAGCGGAGGTCAGCGCTGAGGTGCCTGTGAACTCCACAGAAGAAGCGGTCGGCATGGAGGCCTCAGCCAGGTACTACAGACAGCCCATTTCCCCCCCAGATAGAATAGAGAAGCCCGCAACATGGGCTTTACAATGAACTCACCAGGAATCTCACTCGACTGTAGTAAAGGCACCGACCCTAATGTACAAACCTATTGTAAACATCAGTTTCTCCTGTCAGTGGGGCGACCTATATTATCAGAACACATGCCGTCAGTGCCAGGGGCTGCTCTAGTGGTATGGGGAAATATGTGGTCCATGGGTGGCACACTACCACTTGACCAGCCCCTGGCACTGACGGTATGTGCTGTTCAACCATTCACTTTCTGTAAATTTCCCTTTACCTATATCCCAATCTCATGTTTTAGTCTATATCTGCCAATAAAACTTCAAAATACCCAGAAAAATGTGTCTAAAAAAAGAACACACACCATCGGACTACCAAAAACCTTGGTGCCGTTTTTATCTGAGGACAGTATTCATATTTTTCTTCCTTTCTCTCCTTTTAGTAATGACGCTTCGAAGGATGAGAGGCCAGAGCTGGTGAAGAAAACGTACAAGTGGAACACGAAAGAAGAGGCCAAGCAGGCCTTTAAAGAGCTCCTGAAGGAGAAGGTGAGGATTCCATAGCTCTCCTGCTGCTCAGTTGGGACTCCTGCATGTGTCATCCCAATGATTATTGGAATTTACAATCTGAACATTACATCTCGCTCATAAAGGCAAAGTGTGTCAATGAAGCTTGTGCGAGCTGGAACGCCTCATAGGGCAGGAGCCTAGCTCCTGTTTCTGTAGCGTGAGGCAGCTTGATGTCCAGGGGTTGTACTTGTACAGGACACTAGTCTATCTCCTTAATGCTGAGTGCTTAATGCTGAGTCTTTTGGTTTGACTTGGCCAGGGATTGAACTCACAACCTTCCAATCTCAGGGCAGACACTAACCTCATGGCCACTGAGTCGGTTGCAGCTCTCCTAGCTAGCCAACAAAATTAACCTCAAACACACACTTTTGTCTGATAACCACTTTCATCCGGTTTGATAATAAGGTGCTCGTAGTGCTGTAAGGACTCCACCTAAAGATTGTTTACCAATATGGCCCTCCTGGACTGAATCCGTCTCGCCTCATCGTGAGCACTCTCAGGTTTTAGCATGATTGCTAATCCTCACCGCGCCTCCTGTTGCTGTGGCAGTGGATGTGTTGTTTTTGACCGAGGAGGTGGCTCAGCACAGCTATATTTAGGTCTTTTTAATTTGGCGCACAAAGCTCTCCTCTGAGATTGCTTTCACCGTTTCCCTGCGAGATCTTAATGACTCCGTCTTTATGATTAGCGTTATTGGATGAAGGCACGGGCCTGGATTAAGACAGCGGAGAGTGGCATGCTCCACTGGGTTAGAATAACTCTGGTTGTGTCTCAAATAGCAGCCTGTTCCCTGTAGAGTGCGCTACTTTTGACAAGTGCACTTTGTAGGGAACAGGGTGCCATTTGGGACATGGACTGTGACACGGCAAATGCATGCCCAGAAATCATCTGTTCATAATGGATGAATGAGTCGCTCTACTGGAGAAAGGCAGGCAAAAAGGCCACTTACGTAAGCTATCGCTCTCTGGCATTTCTTTAAATTATTGGTACTCAACCCCTCTTAACCCTGCATCTATTAGTAATTAAAGATGGACTATGCAGAAATCGCTCTGCCATTTCCTGGTTACTAAAATTGTAATTTCAGTTTATATGACAAAACAAGCAAGTATAGTATAGAAAATCATTGTACCATCTAAACCACCAAAATATATTTTCCATAACAAAAATATTGTATCTTTAGTTGTTTGAAGCTGGTGTATAAAAGTGAAAGACTATAGAAAAAAAATGTAAGAACTGGAATCATAGATATATCACACAGAACAGACCTATCACTTCTTAGACTTGGTTTCAATGAGAGTTACAGATCTGACTCAGATTTATATGTGAATTTGGCCCAAAAGTTCCATATTGCAGCTTGAAGAAAATGTATGGCCTTGGCTGGAACAAGCCAGAGAATCTCAGCACCAAGTTACATCTTTTAAATAGGCTACACATGCATACATGTTCCCATAAATGGCAGAACTGGGTTCAAATACATATACACTGCTCAAAAAAATAAAGGGAACACTAAAATAACATCCTAGATCTGAATGAATGAAATATTCTTATTAATTACTTTTTTCTTTACATAGTTGAATGTGCTGACAACAAAATCACACAATTATCAATGGAAATCAAATTTATCAACCCATGGAGGTCTGGATTTGGAGTCGCACTCAAAATTAAAGTGGAAAACCACACTACAGGCTGATCCAACTTTTGATGTAATGTCCTTAAAACAAGTCGAAATGAGGCTCAGTAGTGTGTGTGGCCTCCCCGTGCCTGTATGACCTCCCTACAACGCCTGGGCATGCTCCTGATGAGGTGGCAGATTGTCTCCTGAGGGATCTCCTCCCAGACCTGGACTAAAGCATCTGCCAACTCCTGGACAGTCTGTGGTGCAAGGTGGTGGTCTGTGGTGGATGGAGCGAGACATGATGTCCCAGATGTGCTCAATTGGATTCAGGTCTGGGGAACGGGCGGGCCAGTCCATAGCATCAATGCCTTCCTCTTGCAGGAACTGCTGACACACTCCAGCCACATGAGGTCTAGCAATGTCTTGCATTAGGAGGAACCCAGGGCCAACCACACCAGCATATGGTCTCACAAGGGGTCTGAGGATCTCATCTCGGTACCTAATGGCAGTCAGGCTACCTCTGGCGAGCACACGGAGGGCTGTGCGGCCCCCCAAAGAAATGCCACCCCACACCATGACTGACCCACCGCCAAACCGTTCATGCTGGAGGATGTTTCAGGCAGCAGAACGTTCTCCACAGCGTCTCCAGACTGTCACATGTGCTCAGTGTGAACCTGCTTTCATCTGTGAAGAGCACAGGGCGCCAGTGGCGAATTTGCCAATCTTGGTGTACTCTGGCAAATGCCAAACGTCCTGCATGGTGTTGGGCTGTAAGCTCAACCCCCACCTGTGGACGTCGGGCCCTCATACCACCCTCATGGAGTCTGTTTCTGACCGTTTGAGCAGACACATGCACATTTGTGGCCTGCTGGAGGTCATTTTGCAGGGCTCTGCCAGTGCGACTGCTCCTCCTTGCACAAAGGCGGAGGTAGCGGTCCTGCTGCTGGGTTGTTGCCCTCCTACGGCCTCCTCCACGTCTCCTGATGTACTGGCCTGTCTCCTGTTAGCGCCTCCATGCTCTGGACACTACGCTGACAGACACAGCAAACCTTCTTGCCACAGCTCGTATTGATGTGCTATCCTGAATGAGCTGCACTACCTGAGCCACTTGTGTGGGTTTTAGACTCCGTCTCATGCTACCACTGGAGTGAAAGCACCGCCAGCATTCAAAAGTGACCAAAAAAATCAGCCAGGAAGCATAGGAACTGAGAAGTGGTCTGTGGTTATCACCTGCAGAACCACTCCTTTATTGGGGGTGTCTTGCTAATTGCCTATAATTTCCACCTGTTGTCTATTCCATTTGCACAACAGCATGTGAAATCTATTGTCAATCAGTGTTGTTTCCTAAGTGGACAGTTTGATTTCACAGAAGTGTGATTGACTTGGAGTTACATTATGTTGTTTAAGTGTTCCCTTTATTTTTTTGAGCAGTGTATATTTGAGTATCTGGTTTTTAAAACACAGCCCAAAACAAGTACTTTTTATTTGAATGGTTATTTGTAAAAACCAAATACACTGACTCAAGTACAAATACATACATTTAACCCAGGTATTTGAAAATACTGTCATACTTACAAGTATATTTAACTAGTTGTAAAGTCACAAGTACAATGATGAAATGCCTACATTGAAAGACTACCTGTCTTTTTAAATAAAATATATTTGAATACTTCCTTTGAATATATTTTAAAGTAATTGAGATATTTGAAAGAGTATTTGAACCCAGGTCTGGTACATGAGTGCATAAATTGAATACATAGGCTACTCCCAGCACAATGTATTGTTTGCTGTTGATGGTGACATAAGCTGCCCTCATACACAGCTTTGCTACATATGAGCTGTAATGCAGATTGTACAGCTGAGGTGATTTGAGTGTCAACTCTTAACGCTCAATATCCTCTTTTTAAAATTTCAGGGCGTTTCATCCAATGCGTCGTGGGAACAAGCCATGAAAATGATCATCAATGACCCACGCTACAGGTACCCACCCACCTTTGTATTTCTGATTATGCTTATGTCGTACATGAATATTCAATTACTTTTCTAACCAACTGTTTGACATATATTTTTTTATTCCCTCCACAATGAAGTGCCCTGCCCAAATTAAGCGAGAAAAAGCAGGCCTTCAATGCTTACAAGGTGCAGACAGAGAAAGAAGAGAAGGAGGAGGCCAGACTCAAATACAAGGAGTCCAAGGAAACGTATCAGAGATTTTTGGAGAATCACGAGAAAATGACATCTACCACCAGATACAAGTAAGTGCCTTTCTTGGTGTAGTCAATGTGTCCCAAATGCCACCCTATTCCTTAATAATATAGTGCACTAGGGCCAGTAAGAATAGGCTGCTGTTTAAGCCTCGGTCTTTATATGTCTTCGTTTCTGTCACTGATATGTGGTTCCTGGAGTTGCCAATATGTGGCACTATTGAGATAATCAATGACACCACGCAGACGTGATCCAAGTGAGTTACTTGCTCATGTGTCACCGGAGCACCGACAATATGCCCCCACTTAATCATCGACCTCTCTATGGTCTAGTGTTTGTGGTCAGTCCATATTCCATATCTAGCCATACCAGATGTATTGTTTGCGGATGAGTATACACTAATAGTACACATCCTGAATAAATCACAGGCAGATTGGTTTATGAACTTCCCCCAACCCTAAAATGAAACGTTGCTTTATCAGATAGATTTTAGGATTTTGACTTCCCCTGCATTTGAATCCACCACATTCATTACCATGCAGTCTCCCTGTCTCTGTGTGTGTGTGTCCCTCTTTGTCTGGGTGTGAACTGTAAAAGTCACTGACATGGCTCAAGGGAAAGTGATCGGCTGGTGACCTTGACAACCAGCCAGTTTGGAGGCCACTGTTGTCGTGGCGACTCCATGTTGTTTGTGTGCTGGGCTGGCCTAGAATGAACAGCTGTGAGGGGGGGGGGGGGGGTGTGACATCAAGGTTGTCTGTTGATTTGTATTGTTTAAGAACACACTCATCCTAGAAATACTACTTCTCCGCTGGCCTCACTGCTAGTATGGAGATCATGTACTTGATTTGGTTTACTTACGTCATGAGGTATTTTAAACATGTTTCTTCTCATGTTAAAAGTGAACTAGTCTTTCTTGGACCATGTGCAATCGCAGCAGTGCTTTGAGCCGGGCAAGATCAGAAGTGATGATTATAGCTTGTGTAATGCTGCCCCCTTGTGGAATGGTCATTTGGATTCCCGATTATTAAAAAAAAGTGTTTTTCTAATTTTTTTCCCAACCTATTCCCTCCTGATTCTGGGAACTTTGGGATTTTCACACCCATGTTTGTCATGCATGTCATCTTTGTTCATGACCGTGATTGTGTGTGTGAACCAGGAAAGCAGAGCAGATGTTTGCAGAGCTGGACGTGTGGAGCACCGTCCCAGAGAGAGACCGACTGGAGATCTATGAAGATGTCCTATTCTACCTGGCCAAGAAGGAGAAGGTCCGTGTTCCTGGCTGCCTCTCAAACGGCATCCTGTTCCCTATATAGTCCACTACAGGACCTTTGCTGTCTGAAGAACATAGTAATACTATAAGGATATTATGTAGCGTTGCAAAATTGCAGTAACTGAAATTTGACAACCCTACCATTCTGTCAGTGTGTGGACCTCCGCCTAACTAACGTCTGTTCCATCCTTGTCCTGTGTGTGTGTGTGGTACAGGAGCAAGCCAAGCAGCTGAGGAAGAGGAACTGGGAGGCGCTGAAGAACATCCTGGACAACATGGCCAACGTGACCTACCGCACCACCTGGTCCGAGGCACAGCAGTACCTGCTGGACAACCCCACCTTCGCTGAGGACGAGGAGCTCCAGAGTACGCAGCACGCTGTCATTCATACTGGGTTGCGTCCCAAATGGCACCCTATTCCCTACATGGGGCACTACTTCTGAGCTGCCCTCTATAGGGCTCTGGTCAAATGTAGTGCTCTGTGTGGGGAATAGGGTGCGATTTGGGATACATCCTTACTCCGAGCTCTGCGTTCATATAACTAGAGCAGCACCGTTACATCTCCGTCATTAAGCTTGAATGTGTGAACGACTGAACAGGCTGAGTAGCTGCAGTCGCTGGCTGACTGCCCTGTCCAGTCAGGTGATGTGGTTTGCACCGGTGTAGCTGTGTGGGTAAAAGAGTGACTCCGTTTGACGTGAGTGCTCTGTTGACGCTCTTCTGGCTGTCTTCTCTTCTCTCTGTGTCTTATCTCTTCTCTCTCTCCTCTATGTTTGGCTCAGACATGGACAAGGAGGATGCTCTGATCTGTTTCGAGGAGCACATCCGCGCGCTGGAGAAGGAGGAGGAGGACGAGAAGCAGAAGACTTTGCTGAGGGAGAGGAGGAGACAGCGCAAGAACAGAGAGTCCTTCCAGGTGAGAAAGACGGGCGTCCTACACCACCGTCTAGCATTTTGGAAACATTGTGTAGACCGTAGACAATCCTGATACAAAATGGCAAGTGCAAACCGAGCCCTTTGGTGTCACCGAGAGTCACTCTCTGAGTTGGGAGATATATATAAACACATTTCCAGGTCACACTTGCGCCTAAATTACACACGTGTGTGTAATATGACAAATTACTCCCACCCCCAAAAATGTAACGCATAATAATACTAACCCAGACTGGACAGTCAGGGGTTTGACTGTAACAATGTACTGGAAAAGTACAGGAATATAGGAGAGAATGTTTTGTGTGTAAATCCCTCTTGGGGACAAGTGACATTGGTCATTTCAGTTGATTTGCTGAGCTCAGCTGTGTTGTTTCCCCCCCCCCAGAAATTCCTGGACGAGCTCCATGACCACGGTCAACTCCACTCCATGTCTGCCTGGATGGAGATGTACCCCACCGTCAGCTCAGACATCCGCTTCGCCAACATGCTGGGCCAGCCAGGTAACGGCCGCACTCTCTGCATGCGCAGACGCACTCGTCACGTACTCGCACCCACAGACTGACGACACTCACTCACACGTTCTAAGCCACTGCGTTAATAATGTCAAATCGTCCTTCTGTTGCTCTGGTTCTTTTAACTCTCTGGTGTTGTCATAACCATGTGTTGTTGGAGCTCGTCTTGAATAACATGTGCATGTTAGTTTATGGTGTCTATTCTGCAGGCTCCACTCCCCTCGATCTGTTCAAGTTCTATGTGGAAGACCTGAAGGCTCGCTACCATGACGAGAAGAGGATCATTAAGGATATCCTGAAGGTGAGAGATGTTATTTACTGCCACCTAGGGGTCGAGACTCAAATGGCACCCTATTCCCTGCCCTACGTTTGAACTATATTTTGCGTTTTTCCCTGTTTAGTGTACTACTTTTGAGTACCTGGAGTAGGGTGCCATTTGGGATGCATTTAAATCTACTTTACAGTGTCTCTTGTCTGGTAACCACTTTTGATTCATGTGCATTTCATGAACTTACTTTGTTTCCTCCCGTAGGACAAAAACTTCCTGGTGGAGGTCAACACTAGCTTTGAAGACTTTGGCTCTGTGATCAGCTCAGACAAGAGAGCCATGACGCTGGACGCAGGCAACATCAAGCTGGCCTTCAACAGTGTAAGAGTGCTGCCATTTAGACCCGGCTTGTGTCCCAAATAACACCCTAGATAGTGCAATACTTTGGACCAGACACATATGAGCCCTGGTCAAAAAGTAATTCACCAAATAGGGTGCCATTTGGGATGCTGATCATTTCACTGACCCCGCTGTGCCTCTAACCCTCGTGCCCTCCCTCTCGCCTTCTGTAGTTGCTGGAGAAGGCAGAGGCTCGGGAGAGGGAGCGGGAGAAGGAGGAGGCCAGGAAGATGAAGAGGAAAGAGGCTACCTTTAAGAGCATGTTGAAGCAGGCCACCCCGGCCCTGGAACCAGAGGCCACCTGGGAGGGGGTATGAAATTATATTACCCTTAAACCACAGGGGTCAAACTCATTCCATGGAGGGCCGAGTGGCCGTGGGTTTTTGCTCCTCCCTTGCACTTGATTGATTGAATTAAGGTCACTAGTTAGTATAGAATGCCTCTCGCCTGGTTGTCTAGGTCTTAATTGAAAGGAATAACCAAAAACCTGCAGACACTAGGCCCTCCATGGAATGAATTTGACACCGCTGCCTTACACACACACACACACATTGGTGTTAGGGCTACCACTAGACCTGGGGCCAGCACGGGTTTTAGTGCTTCTTAATATCATTGTGGAGCCAAAATGTGCATTTCCACACTTTGTGGATAATTATGTTTTTGTTGGTCTGTTCTGAGTTGATGATCAAGGTTAAGTAGTGCACTATATAGGGGAATAGGGCTCTGGTCTAAAGTAGTGCACTATATAGGGTTCCACAATGTAGAAAATAGTAGAAATGCAGAACCCCTGGAATGAGTAGGTGTGTCCAAACTTTAGACTGGTAGTGTATGTGTAAAATGTAGAGAGAGATCTACATTTTCGGGAATATAAACTTAAGTAGCAATATAATATCATCTTTGAGAACTAACAATTATCAAAATAAACCCTGAACAGTCAGGGGAATTTAAAATTCCCAAAACAATTGATCAGTATTTAAGTTGGATGACATCAGATGTCATAAGGTGAATGCACCAATTTGTAAGTCGCTCTGGATAAGAGCGTCTGCTAAATGACTTAAATGTAATGTAATGTTAGGGGGTACTGTCTGGCACCTGATTTGATAATCATGCAAATAGTCGAAAGCGAACCATTTTATTTTCTGACTTCCTATGGTCTCTTTGGATGTCGTAGGTCCGAGAAAGGTTCCTCAAAGAATCTGCGTTCGAAGACGTGACTCTGGAGTCTGAGAGGAAAAGGATATTCAAAGACTTCATGCATGTCTTGGAGGTAAGATTAATTTAAAACTTGTTAAGCCTATGAGTTCCCCTACAGGAACTACACCCCACCCGTTCAGCTGAAACGGTGGCGCAGGGAATGCAAAAATATTCTTAGAAATATTTAACCTCCACACATTAACAAGTCCAATACCTCAAATGAAAGATAAACACCTTGTTCATCTACCCAGCGTGTCAGATTTTTTTAAATGTTTTACGCCGAAAACACAGCATATATTTATGTTAGACCACCACCAAAACAAAGAAAAAATGTGGCCATTTTGTACAACAAAAGATAAAACGACAAAAGCAGGATAAAAAAAAAAAAACTGTTAACTTAAGGATAGGGGGCAGTATTTCCCCTTTGGATGAATTGCGTGCCCATTGTGAACTGCATCAAAAATCTGTCCTAAATTGCTAATATATGCATATTATAATTAATATTGGATAGAAAACACTGAAGTTTCTAAAAACCGTTTGAATTATGTCTGTGAGTATAACAGAACTCACAGGGCAGGCAATCTTGCAAACTAGTTTTGAAATCCTGAAAGTTGGCAACTTTGACGTCATCGCCCCTCCCTTCCCAACAAGTTATGGATCTGGAAACACTTCCTATGTCTTCCACTAGATGTCCTCATTTAGTAGAAAGTGTAATGGAGCATTTGCTGTGAACTTTGACCTAATGGGAAGGAAAGTACTAAAGTGTCGCAAAAGATTCAGGTGCTTGAAGGCGCGTATGCGTTGGAGTGCTTCGTCTGTTCCAATCAGCCCCAGATGAACTAGGATGGCCCGGTTGGAATGCTATTCGATTTGTATGATTATAACATCCTGAAGATTGATTCTGCACTTAGTTTGACCAGTTTCGTCGACCTGTAATATGTAATTTGGAAGTTTTGATACAAAATTATCCTGGACCAGAAGTCATTTTTTGGGCATTTGAGCTGAAAGTGGTAGCAAATGCTGCTACATGGACACTAGAATTGAACATTATGAAACAAAACGATTTATTGTTGAACTAGGACTCCTTGCACTACATTCTGATGGAAGATCGTCAAAGGTAAGGGAATATTTATGCTGTAATTTTGTATTTCTGTTGACTCCAACATAGCGGAGAAATATTGTTACGTCTGAGCGCCGTCTCAGATTATTGCAATGTTAGGCTTTTTCCGTAACGTTAAAAAAAAATGTGACACACACTGGTTCTTAATGCAACCGCTATCTTTTTAATTATATGTAGAACATGTATCTTTAGTCAAAGTTTATGATGACTATTTCTGTTATCTGGCGTAGCTTTCTATAATTCCTCCGGACATTTTGGAGAATTTTCTGAACATGGTGTCAATGTAAACCGAGATTTATGGATATAAAATGCATATTATCGAACAAAACAAATGTACTGTGTAACATGTCATATGACTGTCATCTGATGAAGATTTTCAAGAGTCTTTTACGGCTGCTGTCCCTGTACAGGGATCAACATCAGCGGAAATTTCAGAGTGACAACTAATAGTACTCGATACAACTCAAACTTTCATTAAAACACACATGCAGGGTACTCAATTAAAGCTACACTCGTTGTGAATCTAGCCAACATGTCAGAATTTTAAAATCCTTTTCGGCGAAAGCATGAGAAGCTATTATCTGATAGCATGCAACCCCCGAAATACCCAAAGGGGACGTAAACAAAATAATTAGCGTAGCCGGCGCTACACAAAACGTAGAAATAAAATATAAAACATTCATTACCTTTGACGAGCTTCTTTGTTGGCACTCCTATATGTCCCATAAACATCACAATTGGGTCTTTTTTTTCGATTAAATCCGTCCATGTATACCCAAAATGTCCATTTATGAAGCCCGTCTGATCCAGGAAAAAACTGCTTTCCTAAACGCAACGTCATTTTTTTAAATTAACAAAGTTGCCTATAAACTTTGACAAAACACTTCAAACTACTTTTGTAATCCAATTTTAGGTATTAGTAAATGTTAAAAATCGATCAAATTGATCACGGGGCGATCTGTATTCAATAGCAGCAAGTCTTGAAATCATGGTCCATATTCTCCCTTTCATAACTTCCTCCGGTGTACTCGACGACAGGAAGTGCCTATTTCTCATTTGACCAAGGATTAACTTCAACCCAATTGCCAAGACTGGCGACATCGTGTGGAAGCTGTAGGAACTGTAAACTGGACGCTATCTATTTTCCCTTGCCATAGACAATTCCGAGACTGGCGGAGTGATATTTTTTGTGTGTTTTTTTGTGAACAGTTTTCCTTGGGATTTTGCCTCCTACACACGTTCTGTTATAGTCACAGACATGATTTAACCAGTTAACCAGTTATAAACTTCAGAATGTTTTCTATCCACACATACTAATCATATGCATATACTATATTCCTGGCATGACTAGCAGGACGTTGAAATTTTGCGCGATTTTTAACAAAAAGCTGTGAAAATGCGCAGCCTCTAAGAGGTTTTTAACCTTTCTAGGGCAGGCGTTCCGCTAGCGGAACCCCTCGACAACATTCCGCTGAAAAGGCAGCGCGCGAAATTCAAAAATATTTTTTTAAATATGGAACTTTCACACATTAACAAGTCCAATACAGCAAATTAAAGATAAATAAAAAGATAAGATACAATTGTTATTCACAGAATTAAAGATGGACTTCTCCTTAATGCAACCTCTGTGTCAGATTTTTTAAAAACTTTACGGAAAAAGCATAATCTGAGAACAGCGCTGAGCCCAATCCAGCCAGAGAAATATCTGCCATTTTGGAGACAACAGAAGTTAGAAATAACACAAATATTCACTTACCTTTGATGATCTTCATCAGAAGGCACTCCCAGGAATCCCAGTTCGACAATAAATGACTGATTTGTTCCATAAAGTCCATCATTTATGTCCAAATAGCCACTTGTTGTTAGCGTGTTCAGCCCAGTAATCCATCTTCATGAGGCCGTGAGCACTTCGTCTAGACAAAAACTCAAAAAGTTCCGTTACAGGTCGTAGAAAAAAGTCAACCGATGTATTGAATCAATCTTTAGGATGTTTTTAACATAAAACATCAATAATGTTCCAACTGGAGAATTCCTATGTCTGAAGAAAAGCACTGGAATGAGAGCCAAATCTCTCGTGACCGCGTGTCATGAGACCAAGGCTCTCTGCCAGACCACTGACTCAGGTCTCATGAGAGCCCCTCCTTTATAGTAGAATCCTCATTCAAGTTTCTAAAGACGGTTGCCATCTAGTGGAAGCCGTAGGAAGTGCAATTTGACTCCATAGACACACTGTATTCGGTATGTCAAGCTTTGAAAAACTACAAACGTCAGAATTCCCACTTCCTGGTTGGATTTTTCTCAGGTTTTCGCCTGCCATATGAGTTCTGTTATACTCACAGACATCATTCAAACAGTTTTAGAAACGTCAGTGTTTTCTATGCATTTATTAGCATCTGGGACTGAGTAGGAGGCCGTTTACTCTGGGCACGCTATTCATCCAAAGGTGAAAATGCTGCCCCCTATCCCAAAAAGGTTTTTAAACTCTGTGGGGGGAAAAGTATCCAAGAATGTGTGTAATCATCAGGACATACTATACACCAACCTGACTGCTGTTTCTTCTCCTCACAGCACGAGTGCCAGCATCATCACTCCAAGACCAAGAAACATTCTAAGAAGTCCAAGAAGCACCACCGGAAGCGCTCCCGCTCCCGGTCTCGATCGCGATCGGTCAGTATGCCCCGTCACCGCACAGGCCAAGCCCCCTCTATGGCCCAATTCCAAATCAACACAGACCCACCCTATACACTTGTGGAGATATTTTGTTTTGTGACCAAATGTTTATTTATTTAGTCATTTCTTAATTTGGGGGGGGGGTTACAGGTACAATATACAAATTCATATAATTACATATTCAGTTTCTGAGGCCAGAATCTGTATCAGCATGGCACCTGACCAGACAAACCTCCCTCCTACTCACACCCTTCTTTCTGCAGGGCTCGGAGTCTGATGGTGAAGACGATTATCACAACAAGAAGAAGAAGCGCTCACAGTCCAAGTCCCCGTCCGAGCGTTCCTCCAGCGGTGAATCTGGTCAGTGGTTTTCACGTTGATAATACTTTTACGTTTAGGCATTTTCTCATCACATTTACATGGAAGAAATGTGTGGCGGCCATTTTCTGACATCCCTGTCCGTTTGGTCAACAGAGAGAAGTTATAAGAAGTCCAAGAAGCACAAGAAGAAGGGAAAGAAGAGGCGTCACAAGTCGGTAGGTTCTCAGGACTGGACTGTATTTTTGGAGGAATGATTGGGCCACTCGGGGAAAGAATGTGGAGCGCAATGGCTGACCATGTGCTGGGTATTGTGACCTTTCAGCAGTCTCCTGAATCTGAAGGCGAACGAAAAGATAAAGGAAGAGAGAGGGACAGCAAGCGTGAGAAGGACCAGGAGAAGGAGAAAGAGAGCGACAAGTCCCGGGGGAAGAGTCGCTCTGACTCCAAGCAGAAGTCTCCTAAAAGGAAATCTACCAAGGAGGAGGTGAGTCGTCCCATTCCGGTCACTGAACCCAGCCTGGGCTTTTAAAGCTTAAAAAAAACAATACACCATTCCAGTAAACACCACTTGTACTGCTATTGAAGCGTTTTGGCTCATCCTGGGTGCAGAGGTCATATTTTGTACTATCCTCTTAGTGCATCCCAAATGTCACACGAGTCACTATGTAGACTCCCCTACATATGTATTTGGACAGTGAAGCTACAACTTTTAATTTTGGATTTAAGATGCAATGTTTTATGAGGTGATAGTACAGAATGTCACTTTATTTGAGGGTATTTTCCATTTAGAAATGTAAAGCACTTTATGTATCTAGTCACCCCCACCACCATTTGAGGGTGTCAAGTATATTTACTATTGTATTAACCCTTGGCGTACAATGGTCACGCCCCTCCGGAAATCAAATTAACATAATACAAAAATCTGTGTTTTAAGCTAGATGTTGTTGTTTTTTGTCTCAATCATCACAATTGCCGATATTGACCCCTTCCACATCTGTGGTGAAAGGTAGCAGAGCTAGAATGGTGTTTGTCAGACCAAGAGACATCCCAAAAATCTATTGTCTCACGAAAACATCTGTGGTGTCCAAATGGTTTACACACTGGCATTGGCATTTACCCTTTACCCCTAGGACGCCAACAAGACTCGTCTGAAGGTACCGGTTTTTAAAAAATGATGGAAGTATATAATAGCTAAATGATCCTTTGTATGACCATCTTAAAACAATTCCATGTTAGTTTAGAACCGCCTACCTCTCCCATGGGTTATACAGGGCTCAGACTCTAGAGGGTTAAAGTAGTCAAAAATGTTATTATTTGGTCTCATATGACTACATCAAGCTTGTGACTACGAACTCATTGGATGCATTTGTAGTTTGTTTTGGATTATGTTGTGCCCAATAGAAATGAATGGTAAATGTGGTCACTTTTATTGTAAATAAATGTTTCTGAACACTTCTACATGATTATGGATAGTCATGAATGAATCGTGAATAATGAGTGAGAAAGTTGGAGGCATGTATTGTCCCCCCTCTCTTTCCATAAGCATGAAAAGGGGAATGTAAGAAGCACATGTAGCCTATCATTTCAATAGGCTACATGTCATATTAAACAGGAGATAACTCTAAATAGGTCAGGAGCCAGACAGGGAGCCTTAGAAGGAACGATAATTAATCATTTAGGCTATATTATTTTAAGGTTATAGCCTACAAAGAAATCCATTGAAGCATTTGCAAGTGCGACACACAATAGGCTGGTAAGAACCTAAAAGCGCACAGCATTTAAACAACATTTTGTTGTATTAAATCATTAGTGTATAAATTGTGCATATAGGCTGTGACTTAGAATACTTTTATTTCATTTGTCGAAATTGGAGCAGGCGAAGGCCGACGCTCCTGCCTTTTGGGAATCCCGCTCGGTGTTCCATTCAAATTGGGCACGCTCTGCTCCTCGCTTCGCTCCCCTCACATACGCTGGTGTGCCACGGTACATTTTCTTAACAATAAACAGGCTCATTGTATTCCGAACCAAGGGTATGTCATCATGTAGCTCTACATCAAACATAGTGATCATAAACTGTATATGACATGATTTTTATGATGTGGAAGTGCAGATTTGGACTCACGGGTGTTCCGCTTTCTTGTCTGACATCAAAGCGGTATTTATTATAATCCTCAACCTCTCATCTGTCAAAATACATAGTCCTTGTAATTTACAGCATTTCTCTCACTCAGACATAAAAACATTTGCTAAAGTTAGCCAATTACTGGGAGGGACGGAGGCCACTTTCTGTCGCGCGCAGTGCTGAAGTTCAGAACGGCTGTCAGTGAAAACCCATTCAGAGCTGTGAAGCGCAGAGCCAGAGCTCTGACATTTATTTTTTATGTAACCAGGTAGGCCAGTTGAGAACAAGTTCTCATTTACAAATGCGACCTGGCCAAGATAAAGCAAAGCAGTGCGACAAAAACAAGAAAACAGAGTTACAAACGTACAGTCAATAACACAATAGAAAAATCTATGTACAGGAGTAGGGAGGTAACGCAATAAATAGGCCATAGAGGTGAAATAATTTAGCATTAACACTGGAGTGATAGATGTGCAAGTAGAGATACTGGGGTGCAAAAGAGCAAGAGGATAAATAACAATATGGGGATGAGGTAGTTGGGTGTGCTATTTACAGATTGTCTGTGTACAGGTATAGCGTGTTACTGTACAACCACTATGTTCCAATTAGTACCCATATTTGGTATTTTCAACCCGTATACAGGTGTGAAGGTCTACTACACTTCAAGTGAATTTCTCCAAATACTTATGACACCTTAAGGGGGACTAGATGCTTAGTGCTTTAATTTCTAAACAGATAAATGTGACATTCCATCGCCTCATAATTATTGTTGGAAAATGTGGGTTTTGATGTCTTTCTGTAGGGTGGCTGGGACACATCAGGCAGCGAGCTGAGTGAAGGAGAGCTGGAGAAGAGGAGGAGGACTCTACTAGAACAGCTGGATGCTCCTTAATGTTGTTTCTCCTCATGCTCTCTTTCTTCACTTCATCCAACATGCATTCCCCCTAGTGCTTCCTTTTCAGCGTAATGCCACACATGCTTGGACAGGTGCTGCAAAATTCTGGTAAATTTCCCCAAAATCCCGGGTTTTCAGGAATTCCCATTTGGGAGATTCTCCTAATTCCTGGGGAGTTTACCAGAATTTCGCAACCCTACTTTGACTGTATGTAAACTATGGGAATGAATCCGCTGCACAAGAATGCTGGGTACATATTTTCTTTGTTTCCTTACATAATGGGAAGTGGTCACATGCTGAGTTGACTGCTTTATCAGAGTAAGGTCTACTGTGTTGAAATGTTGCCTTTGATAATATCCTTTCTCTTTGTAATTTGTAGTCATTCGTAGAAGTTTTTCTTTGCTACTAGTTTGATATCTAAATGGATTAAAAGCACATCTTAACATTGCTCTTCACAGTGACATTGCCCTGCAGTTCGCAGTACATTTTCTTAGTTTGAGTCCCAAATGCCACCCTATTCCCATTATAATGCACTACTTTTGACCAGGGACCATGGTCAAAAGTAGTGCACTATATAGGGAAGTAGTTATTCACCGTTTGTCCCAAAGTCTGTTTGAAGAATCCATGTTCTGTACATTTGATTAAAAAAACAAACAGGTGAAACGAGACATTTTAAAATTAATCTTACGTCTAGGATTGGTTGGAGGAATTGAAAGTCCTTGTGACCTGATCTATAAATGTAATAAAATAGTTGACATGGATTAGCCTTCATGTACAATTACTGAGTCAAACATACGTCCTCCTACAAATAGCGTTAGTTATTGGTTCATTATTTCCTTAGATCATTCTTTTATGAGGACCTCTTCTCAGAACTCATTCAATAGGCTTATTAGTATCTGTGACATGCTAGGCAGGCTGTAAGTAATGAGTGCTATTGTAGGAGGGAGGCCCAAGAACATGGTGCAGAAGAAATCAAGACTGAGTTCCAACAACATAAGCAGAGCTGGCCAGAGACTGACCAATGGAGAGCCTTGGTTGCTGCCCTGTGGCAGTCGGCACAACAGGGATGAGTGGGTAATGATTGCAACTGTAATTACATAGGACGAGACGGATTCTGTATCAGTAGACAAGCTGTCTGCTTAAACGAATGTTGAAGTAAAGATGCACACAGTGTAGACAGTTTATTTGATCATATCCATTGAACTCAATCTAACAAGTATTTTGTAATAAGCACATATTGCCTAAAAAAACATGAAGTTAATAACATGCCAATATTATCCAGTCTTATGAAGCTGATGAGTGGTTAAGTTCACAGGAAATCTAGAGATGAGTGGTTTGTTGCGCATGCTATAATGTGGACATTTACAGTCCCAAGACCACAGGAAGCTTCTCTGAATGTCAATGGGTTACCTATAGAGCGCTACTTTTGTCCAGTTCCTATTGTGCTCTGGCCAAAAGAAGTGCACTATATAGGGAATAGGGTGCCATTGATCTAATAACTTTACTGTCGGGCAAGTGTGACACCAGGGCGTCCTGTTTCACACACTAGATCATTATGTTCAAGAGAAGCCACATCTGTTTGTCTTAAATTAAAAATACAAAATGGACCAAAAGATACGTTAAAATAAGAAATTGTATATGACATGGTGTTTTAAACAATATGTACAATATTAACCTTATATGGTAATGAGTAGATTAAGAAGTATAAAACAATGCATACATTTATCAAAATATCTGTACATTTCAAAAACGTCTGTTCTGACATGTTAACATACTTAAACACTATCAAAAACAACTGTCCAAGTGGGTCACATGAGCGATACTGAATGGGAACAGTTTTCAGTGGTTAAATACTATACATTAAAGTTATAAGAGTGAGTTGACAGTTTCCTAGAGATTCATTAGCCGATAGCAGTTTTCAGAGTAAAAAAAATCTTGGAATCCAGTTTTCATGACAAGCTCCTCAAGTAGCCTAAAGTGCCTTACTTGCAGCCACTACACTTCACTGGAAGTATATCTGCTGAGAAGTGTTTGTTTCAGCACCTTTCCTATTCGCTCTGAGTCAATTGTGTCTCTCGCTCTGGTCTAGTTTGGCTGTGATCGCACAATCGTACGACCAAACAACGACCTGGACCAGAGCTATTGTGGCTCCAGGGCCCCCACCAACAGCATTGCATGTGAATGGCACTTGAGGTCTACATGAGGAGAATATATAGTTCTATCTATTCACGGCTTGGTCCACTAACCATGTTAACACTGATAAATGAGATGTTAATACCGTCATAACCGTAATATGGAGGCCTAGCTATATACAATTCACATTAGCCTGGTCTCATCTTGAGAAAGCCACACCTCTCTGAGCTATATTGTCTTTGATATGATTTCTCTGTGGTCATACATTGGTGTACATATGTCTACCTCATACTCGCTTAAGTACTTTCTTTGAACATATTTGTTTTGGATCACTGCTTTATAATATACTAAAGTAAGACATGTACACTACACAACCAAAAGTATGTGGACACCTGCTCGTCAAACATCTCATTCCAAAATCATGTACATTAATATGGAGTTGGTCCCCCTTTTGCTGCTAAAACAGCCTCCACTCTTCTGGGAAGGCTTTCCACGAGATGTTGGAACATTGCTGGGGGGACTTGCTTCCATTCAGCCACAAGTATTAGTGAGGTCATGGAGTCATCACTCCAGAGAACGCGTTTCAACTGCTCCAGAGTCCAATGACGGCAAGCTTTATACCAGTCCAGCCGACACTTGGCATTGCGCATGGTGATCTTAGGGTTGTGTGCAGCTGCTCGGCCATGGAAACCTATTTCATGAAGCTCCCGACAAAGTTATTGTGCTGACGTTGCTTCCAGAGGCAGTTTGGAACTCTGTAGTGAGTGTTGCAATTTTAATTTAACCAGGCAAGTCGGTTAAGAACAAATTCTTATTTACATTAACTTGCCTTCAGGACTCGGCAGTTCCGTTCTTCGAGCTTGCGTGGTCTACCACTTCGCGGCTAAGCTGTTGTTGCTCCTAGACGTTTCCAATTCACAGTAACAGCACCTACAGTCGACCAGGGCATACATTTGACGAACTGACTCGATGGAAAGGGGGCATCCTATGACGGTGCCACATTAAGTCACTGAGCTCTACAGTAAGGCCATTCCACTGCCAATGTTCGTCTTTGGAGATTGTATGGCGGTGTGCTTGATTTTATATACCTGTCAGTAACGGGTGTGGCTGAAACAGACGAATCCACATACTTTTGTATATATAGTGTATGTCCCCTTTAAAAAGTACATTAGCCCTTTAGTAACAATGGAAAAGCTAATGCGTTCTTTAAAGTGCCACTCGAGCACATTGTGTAATTTCTAAGAGTGATGGCAGTAGCACCAGGAATGTAGTAAGATACTAGCTATGAAATACCATATTCATCCCCTGTGGCGGAATACCTTTCGACACCTAAGGGAACCGTGACCCGTTACATTCTACACTTCTTTCAGGAATCCCTGCTACAGACGTCTGTGTCCAGTTTTACATATCAAAGGAAAATACAATTAAAGCCAGATCAAGTTGTATTGCTTGAAGTAATAAAAATAAAAAAATCACAAGAGACAAACAGGAGGCAAAACAACAACTGAACAGAAGTAAGTTTTAGGCACTTGGCTTGTCAAAGGTTCCCTATAACTGACCTGTCAGACCCATCATCTCTCCTTCAGTCCTTAAGAGTGAGAGACTGCTACACTTTCCACATCACTCCCCCTCTGCCCCTAACACATGCACTTCTCCCTCGTCAAATTACGACTTCAGAGTTGTTGACCGGCCGCAAGTTCTGGTCGTCAAAGCGTCTCCTGACGCTCCTCCTCACCGCGTCGGCTCGCCTGTAAGGCTGATTGCGAAGATCTGGAATGGAGGAAGATGTGTCAGTCATCTTGCCAGGGCCTTCAGCTGTGCTCAGAGGCTGGTTGCGTTGGCAGCCAGTCAGGCAAAGCAGCTTGAGTTCTACAGAAACATTCCCCCCTCCGTTCACTTCTCTGGACGTAAAACAAAAACAGGCCTACAGAAAAGACCTGATTGTAAATCAATAAAAAAACAAGCTATGGATGGCCCTTTATACAAGCCTTGTCAATGGAGAAGTAACATGTTTTACAAATTTCAAAAAGGCTGGAAATGTCTTCCATGAAGGGCATTTTAAATAGAATTTTGCATTCTTTGATTTCAGACATACCTACCGCGGAGGGAAAGCCCTCAGCGGTAGGTAACTTAAAGGGAATGGAGGTTCTAAAAAAAAAAGAGAGATGCTTGCCAGGTCTGGGACACATCCACCACCACAGGGGTGCTATTGGAGGAATTCCTTACCCTTGAGTGGACATTGGGAAATTTAGTAATATTATTCTTCTTTAGGGCTGGATGGATGAAGAGAAGACAAAATAGAGGTTAAAGAAGCAGGGTGACCAGAGGAGTCACTCCAGTGTTTTCACAGTGTCCTTGCAGCGGTGGGAGCGAGCAGCCAATAGGGGGGCAGGGGACAGAATAAGACATGACTAGAGGTGTTAAGGAGGGCCAAAGCTAAGACAAAGGGAGAACAAACCAAAGCATTTGTTTTTCTGTGTCTCAAAACTCAGGCTGCTTTGCAGAATGACTACCAGCATGACAAAAATAGAGCTAAGCATCAAACTTTGCACTAAAACTTTGGAATAGTTATCATGAACCAAATTATTATTTTTTTTCAACAAAAAAGTTCATATTGAATAGAACACGGACCAAAAACCAAAAGAACAGCATTCAGCCAGGTACATGGGGATAGGATGCAAATTAAACTGCTCGGAAATACTGAGGCTTTTCCCTTCAAATCGCTAATTCATGCATCTGGCTGTAGGTTAGTGGCACACAAAGCACACGTGACATCCAAGACCCGAGAACACGTGTCAGAAAATACAACTTCATGCAATATGTTAGAAAGGTGCCCTGGCAGGCCACAGAAAGTCAGGTGATCAGATTGTGCTCCATCACCAGGCATTTGAGCCAAGCACAAGGTAAGGTGGGGAACTGTAGCTCTGGTCCAGAGCGCTACGTATAGTTTCAAGGCTCAGCATCAGCAAGACAGATGTAACACCCTGGATCAGAGATAGGGGGGATCTGGGAACAGGGGACATTTTTAGGTATGAAGCAGGAGAAAGCCAGTGGCATGCAGAAACCCGAACAGCAGCAGTAATACATGATGAACACGACACTCAGTTTTCATGATAAGGCAGACGGACACACAAGCAAGGTATAATGCCACAGCCATTTTAAAATGAGTCAAGATCAACACATCCTAACTTACAATATATTATAGAATTATAGGGTACACTACTGTGCTATGTTGACAATAGTAACTATACTGAAGCAGAACTACAATACACTATACCACATAACTACTGGCATTAATACTAGTCAACATAACATATGTCATGCAATATAAACATCTTGGATGGAAGTCAGTGACAATCCGTTGGGCTACGGCCTAGATAGCACTTCAGCTATTTTAACAGCAGAGGGCACTTACCATGCTGTCTGATTGATATACACTGAGTGTACAAAACATGAAGAACACCTTCCTACTATTGAGATGCACCTCCCAGTCCCGTTGGGGCATGGACTCTACAAGGTGTCAAAAGCGTTCCACGGGCATGCTGGCCCCATGTTGCCTCCAATGCTTCCCAAAGTTGCGTCAAGTTAGCTGGATGTCTTTTGGGCGGTGAACCATTCTTGACACACACAGGAAACTGGTTCAGCGTGAAAAACTCAGCAGCGTTGCAGTTCTTGACACAAACCAGTGCTCCTGGCACCTACTACCATACCCAGTTCAAAGTCACTTAAATCTTTTGTCTGGCCCATTCACCCTCTGAATGGCACACATACACAATCCATGTCTCAAGGCTGAAAAATCCATCTTTAACCTGTCTCCTCCCCTTCCTCTACACTGATTTGAAGTGGATTTAACAAGTGGCATCAATAAGGGATAATAGCTTCCACCTGGATTCATCTGAACAGTCTATGTCATGGAAAGAGCAGGTGTTCATAATGTTTTGTACACTCAGTGGATGTATTACTAATACAGGTGCTTTTACACCTGTATTGTTTGCTGTTTGGGGTTTTAGGCTGGGTTTCTGTACAGCACTTTGAGATATCAGCTGATGTACGAAGGGCTATATAAATAAATTTGATTTGATTTGATTTGAGATAGAGTGAGCTGGTTTCTCACTCTTATCAAATATCAACGGCCTGACTGACCGACAGGAAAATGTCTGTGACATTATGGTCTGCTATGGGTGATGATACAAATGGATAAGAAAGTATATAACAGGGATGACACGCTTCATGCAGGGTAACGGAGTTGACATCAGCGACACCTCCCTCCTCATGCTCACCTCATAGGAGGGGCGGACAGACACCACCCCCCCCCCACCCCCCACACATACAAACACACACGTAAGTGACACCCACAGAGTGAGCGAGTGAAGAGGGAACACACAACACACAGTGAGAGTACGGCGAAAGAGAGAGATAGGAAAGAAAGAAGAGAAACTGTATTTACAGCAACCTTTCAGAGAGAGAGAGTTCTAAGCTTTAGTAATGGCTCTCCTCATTGTGAACCGGCTCGCAGAAGAACCGAGAGCCCCGTTTGGCTGTGCGGGCGGTAAAGGGCACTGTCTTCAGCACTGCATTGAAACAACGACAACAGCCAAGACAAGACAGTAAGGAGAAGCACACATCTACAGGGTTTTAGAACAAGTTAACACCCTACAGCGTACAGCATTAGAAGACTGAAGCACAGAAACGTTAACACATTCTATAGAGGGTTACAGTCTACTACAGGCCTACAAGGGCTTCAAAATTCAGTGAACTTTCACAAAACTCCCAGGTCTTCCAGAAATCCCCGGTTGGAGGATTCCCTGGAATCAGTACAGAATAAGTAGGACATTCGGGAATCTTCCAACCGGGGATTTCTGAAAAAGCAGAGAGCAGATAATGATCGTATACACATTTGAGCCGGCTCCAAGTGTCTAGGTTAGTTTAGCTGGACTGTCAATGCATGTTTTTAACACATGATTAAGGTTAAATAAAGCCTTAGGATCGAATCTTTGACAGTTCAAACATTTCAATAGTTCAGAGGCAACGTACTTGTTAGGGGTTTAGAAACCCATGTTAATGATTGAATGAGACTGGATTAGAGCACAGGAGAGGACTTGCATGCAGAACACCCAGTGTGTGTGTGTGTGTGTGTGTGTGTACGCGTATACAGTATGTGTACACGCATGTGTGTGTATAAGTAATGTTGGGTGATTGTAGAACTGATGGTGATTGGCTCCCCGGTCCTGTTTACCGGTGATGATGTCCTCGATGGCTCCGTCCTTTCCCTCGTAGACGTGGCGGCTGCCCGTATCCTTCACCTGCTTCTTCCTCAGCTCAGCTATCACCTCCTGCTGCTGACTCCTGCCCCGGGTGTTCTTATGGGACGGAGACTGGTGGGGAGACCACACACACACACACACGGACGTACACACACAGTCAAATCACAGGCGCCTTTTTCGACTATTCAAACAGCATTAGGGTGTCCCCGTGTTACACTTTATAGCTCTATAAAACCTAGAGCCGTAGCTGTCACTCTAATGTGTCCATTGGAAAGGTTCTACATTATATTATATATATACACCGTCTATATTTCCTGGTTGGTTTACTAACAGTTTATGTTTACTGGTTATATATGGTGGCTTATCTGGACTTGATGTGATACACTAGGTGTCTGCAGTACCTAATATAGCTGCCCCACCAGCAGGTGGGGGAGGAGGGAGAGCGGGAGGGGGCGGAGTTAGGGGAAGAAGAGACAGGTAGAGCTGTGGGAGAAAGATAAGCTTATCTTATAGGAAGTGGGTGAGGAGGAAGGGAGAGAGAGAGAGATAGATATAGATGAGGGAGGAGAGGTTACCTTCTTGTCCTCCTGGTCCATCATGGCCTCCTGCTCCAGACGTTTCTCCATCATCATCTGCTCCGCTCTCTTCTTCTGCTCGTTGTCCTCCTCCGCTTGCTGAAAGAACACACACAGACACACTTAGACTGAGGCGTTTCCACAGCTGGGGGAACAGGGATGAGGGTTGGTCAGGAGCAGGTGGGGGGGCTTGGGACATTAGTCTCACCCTGTAGGCCTTGACGAAGCGCACAAACACCGGGAAGAACACAGACGGGGGCGTCGTTTTGGAATTCTCGCCGAAGAATTTGACCGCCTCGTCGAAGGCGTCCTGTGAGAGAGAAAAAATTGCACATTTTGCATTCGTGTTTTCCCTTCGACGTTCTTTAGCATCGAAACATCTGTTACATATGAAACATATGCCAATCGTAAGTTCGTCCTGTCAAACATATAAGGCCAGTTTCTCAGACCCAGATTAAACTTAGTCCTGAACTAAAACCTTTATTAAAGTCCCTGTATTAGTTTGGCACAAAATCAATTCGGTGAGATGAGATTTACCTGTGCGATCTTGGCATCGTCCTGCAGCTTTCTCAGCTTGCCCTCGTTGTGTGTGATGAAGTCTTTGAGCATGGTGTTGTGACCGTGCATGCTGTACTCTCTCTTGGTCAGGTCCATTCCCCGCTGGAGCTCCTTCACATCCAGCAGAACGTTCTCTAACGACACTGAGATAGCACGCAGACACACACACACACACACAATTGGATACTGTTCAAATCAGGGAGTTTACAGCACAGCTCTTCAGAGTAACACCCAGCTTGGAGGTGTCAATTCCTCAGCAAGAGAACGACATCACAGTCCGTTGTAGCACAAAACGGCAGATGACTGAAGGCGCAACAGAATTGTCTGCGGACCAAAGATCGGCTACAACCCAATGACTTAGGTATGCGTCCCAAATGGTACCCCTATTCCACATATAGTGCACTATTTTAGACCAGGGCCCATAGGGCTCTGGTCAAAAGTAGCGCACTATGTAGGAAATAGGGTGCAGCCTAGGTTCTGATTTTAGCATCAGCCCTTTCACTGTAATATCAAGAGGCCATATTGTGAATCGTACCTGCTGCGGCCTTCTCCACGTAATGCAGTTCGTTGTAGAACAGATTGACCTGCTGGTATTTCTCCTTCACCACGTTGGCTATGTAGTGCAGCAGTGTCATTTTCCGGTCTGTCGACTTGGTGTCTAGTAGCTGGGGGAATAAGAGGATTTAAAAAGGCGTGCGAAGATAATTACATCCCAAAACGGAACCCTATTCCCTTTGTAATGCACTACTTTCGACGTGGGCCCATTAGGGCTGTGGTTCAAAGTAGTGCACTAAATAGGGAATAGTGTGCAATTTGGGATGCGGCCAATGACAATCCTGAAGCACGTTATGCACTAGCAATATATTTAGGATGGGAGAGAGAATCTCTTACCAAATCTAAACTTTGTAGTTTAAAACCGTATACCGCTCCCCTTTTACTGCTGTTCATGTAGTTTCCGAGAGCCAAGATAATCTGTGGGGGAAACAGCACTGGAACATCAACACAGAAGGCAGCCAGGAACAGTATTTCAAACAACAAAAAATCAGCACGGAATATTTTCGATGCAAAGAAATCTGTTATTGGTCGCTTACCTCTAGAATTTTCTTGAGTTTCTGTGAGGATTTTATTGACACAGATGCTGCGATGATCGCATGAAGTTGCTGTAAAAAAAAGAAAGAAAGAAGGAAGTAGAACAAAATTCAGACAAGAGGAGAATAAGTCCAACTAAAGAAGGCCCTGTACACACTCAGGTTGTACAACTGATCTACAACACATTTGACAATGGTTGTGATATGACTGATATATTTATGATACAATGGAGAGTTGGTCCTAGGGCCGGGCGGTATACTGTATTTTACTATATACCGGTATTAATGCACAGACCGGTTTGGGTTTTTACTTTACCTTCTATAACGCTATTTGAATTTTTGGTTTGTTAAATGTGATATGCCGTGTGTAATGTACATTTTTAAATGTACATTTTTGTACACAATGTACATTTTTACACTGCTACTTGGGCCAGCATCATACCACCCTGCGTCCCACTGTTGGCTTGCTTCTGAAACTAAGCAGGGTTGGTCCCTGGATGGGAGACCAGATGCTGCTGGAAGTGGTTGGTGGGCCAGTAGGAGGCACTCTTTTCTCTGGTCTAAAATATATCTCCAATGCCCCAGGACAGTTATTGGGGACGTTGCCCTTTGTAGGGTGCTGTCTTTTGGATGGGACATTAAATGGGTGACCTGACTTTCTGTGGTCACTAAATATCCCATGCCACTTATTTAAAGAGCAGGGGTGTTAACCCTGTGTCCTGGCTAAATTCCCAATCTGGCCGTCATCCCCAACTTTCCAATGGGCTCATTCATCCACCTTCCTCTCCCCTGTAACTGTCCCCCAGGATGTTGCTTTAAACGAGAATGTGTTCTCAGTTAACTTACCTGGCTAAATAAATACAAGTGAGTCATCTCTCTCCATACCGCTTTCCACACAGACCTAGCCCCGCCCCCTATCACTCAAGGAGAGTGTTTGTTGTTGCTTGACCACGAGACGCTTGTGTTCAGTTTGCATGGTCAATGCAATAATGCTGATGACAATGTTGTTTCCACTTTGCTTCTTAATGTAAATCCACAAGGGTTCTATAATTACACTATTATTTTGTGTTTCTTATACCTGCAAACAGCTAGTTTGTCTTTTCTTAGCAAGGTTTAAGTAAATCGCATTACTGCTAATGTTAATCGCTAGTTAGCGGTCTAATAAATGTACTGAGCTAGCTAACTATACAGACTGATACCAGTGACGGTGACGGCCTAAATCAGCATATTGTTTATGCAACATTATCTTCTAAATCAAAGAGGAATAGGCGAAGGAAGCATGAATATGTTGGCTACATGAAGAAACATTTAACGTAGCTAAACATTATAGGGTCCCCTAAGAAACACTGACCAACACTTTGGTTCCTATCCAGTCACAATAACTCCTCCCTGGCATTTTCATTCGTTGTCATGTCAAACACTGCATTCAAAGTGCCCACTATACATTTATATCGAATTAGAATAATCATTCTATTTCCATGATTCCAACAGTTCACCCAAGTGTTTTGCTCTAAATCGCAAGTCAAATCGCGACTGCAACATTTGGTTAAAAATATGGCCTTGATTTTTTTGCCCAAATCGTGCAGGCCTATGTGGCAGTGTGGAAATGACCTCAAATGAGTGCTGGAAATGCAGAAATGAATGAAAATGCAGGAAATTATTTTTGGTATGTGTTGCCACCCTAGGGTCACACTACTCATAAAGCAAAGTTAGAACTTGTATTATTCTAAAACATCAAATACTGTCAAAAATTTGATATGATATTTTGGACATATCGCCCAGCCCTAGTTGGTTTGCACAAAAATGTTCACACGATGCTTGTGTAATTTTTTTGTGTGCAGAAACACCCCGTTGTATCACAAAACCCAAAAGCATTGTACATCAGTTGCACAACTTGAGTGTATACAGGGCCGAAGACCGAATCCTCCTCTCCCGTCACATATAACCTCAATCATATCAGGTAAGCCCTAAGACAGCCTCACCGGTGTCAGCATCTGAATGCTCTCGCAGAAGTTGCCTATGAAGGCCATGATGGTCATCTTCTGCATGAGCCGCTCGATCTTGCTGAAGTGCATCATGAAGCGGTCCTCATCCGTCAGAGCCTCCACGGGCTTCCGCTCCTTCTCGTACTGACGCATGATCTTCACTTCGTTCTCCGTGGGCAGGAAGCGCATCAGACATTCTACGTAGTCCACCGACAGGGTGCGCAGGTCAAACCTGACGGGAGGGGGGTGGGGGGACACGCAGGTGATGTCGGTTATTAGACACAGAAATGCGCGCTATGCGGAGGCACAGGCAGACACGGACTGGAGACACAGACATGCACACAGACGCTATTGCTATACAGACACACACACACAAACAAAACCCTCATTCGCAGTGCTACATAGATTAAGAAGACCACTAGGTCGTGTTGTGGAGGAGTCCATGACGTCTTACAGCTGAATGGCCTTGCAGATCTCCTCGGGGGCCTTGCCCACTTTCCTCAGGGTGATGGCCATGTTCTTGGCCCGGTTGGCGTCCAGCAGCGCCACCTTGTTGGGACCCTTCTGGATGATCTTGGTCTTGTTCACGGCCAAGTCGATGGCCGGGCCCTGGGCTTTCGTCTTGAACATCTCCTCAAACTCATCCACGTTCAGGTCCTGAGGTTGAAAACACACTTCAAGTGATAAGGTTTGAATCCTAAGCAACCCTGTGGTGAGTAGCCTACATGTTGTTTTGAAGTACAGAAGACCAACATAGCGTTTAGAGAAGATCAAAGTGTGAAGTGCATATACGTGGGGGTGAGTGGACGGTTCCCTACCTCCAGTATCCTCTCGTCGTCGATCTCGTTGAACACGGTGCCGTTGATTTGGTTGGGCTTCAGTGCCACCCAGTTGAACACCGGCAAACGGAACTTGGTCTTGATGGGCTTCTTAATCTTCACGGCTGCACCGGAACACAGAGGAATAAGTCAGCAAACACACCATCTACCTCTCTCTGTCATCGCTCTCACAAACACACAGTGCACACGTTGTGTGATGGAGGATAGACATAGGCTGCATGGATCCCAAATGGTGCCCTATTCACTATGTAGTTCACTACTTTTAGTACTACAAAAGAAGTGCACAAGATCAGTGGAGGCTGGTGAGGGGGAGACGGCTCATAATAATGGCTGGAATGGAGTCAATGGTGTGGTATCAAACACATGATTGATACCATTCCATTGACTCCATTCCAGCCATTACTATGAGCCGTTCTCCCCACAGCAACCTCCACTGCACTATATAGGAAATAGGGTGCACTATATAGGGAATACGGGTGGCATTTTGGACACACACAGTCCTATCAGTGACTGGTGGTGGTGACACACATGGATATGCCTCCCTCCGTAGATAGATAAATAGGCTGAGACTGGCCGTCGGTCTCATCTTAAGAGCCGATTTAATGAAATCCCGCCTGAGAGAGAGATGGAGATGTGCTCTACAGCCACTTCTACAGCAGGGCATGATGTGCTCTGGCTAGCTCTTTACTGCTAGCCATAGCCGCTAGTTTATTGATTTAACCTTCAGTTAACCAAGACATACTGTTCAGTAGCGGGCCCAGAATAGTGCCTTGGGGGACACCAAATTGAGTTAGCTATGATATTGAATGTGCATATGGCTAGGGTTGTCATCCCTGGCACAGTGGCATATTGTGTTTATATAGACAAAGATTATGGCCATACGGAGTATATAAACCCAGATTGACTGCCTCTCCCCGGGTAACCTCTCTAGCACACAGACAGACAGAGGTACCGTGGAGCCTAGCGATAAGGATCAGGATTGGAGAGTGTGACAACCAGGGCATTCCAGGCTTGCGCAACACTCTCCTATCTTGTTATCAATACCAGCCTACCTGCAGTGGCACGTCAATGTGTTTGAGCATGCAACAACAGACACTTCCTGACATTACAATAAATCACACACGCACATGGTAGAGTACAAGTATGGAGACCGTGCAGGAGTTGGAAATGTGGCATTTTCAGTGCATTCCCATCAGTCAAGACTAAGTAAGACAGATTGTACTGTATTTTGTCTCGTCCCATTATGTGTAACAGGCTAAAGACCCCAGCAGTTCAGGATCCTAGAATGATGACAAATGATCCCAACTAGGACTCCATGTCCTGTGGTCCTTGTTTTGTGGATAGACTGTGGTTTCATATTTTGGTGGGCTCAAGCCTTCTACAGTACAGCTGTGAAGAATGAAGAATATTTTGGGGGAGTCTGCAAACAGTCGCAAGAGAATTTAAAGAGAATGCATGAAACAAAAGAGTCCAATTTCATGCTTGGCTAGACTAAACAAATCATAGGGCATAAATGGCCATCTCTATGCAGACATTCCTCCTGTGTGTGTGTGTGTCTTGTCTTCACGTTTGGTGTTATGACTAAAAATACCATTTCCAAATACTCAGGAGAGGAGGAACAGTGAAAACACGACCACATGACAGAAAAAAACCTACAGAACAGTTTGATGGGTCCCTCTGGTTGGCAGAAAACAAGATAGAGAAAAACAACCAGAGAAATCATTATTAAGGAGAGAAAGATTAGTAAGATAATAAATCATAATAGACAGTAATAGATCATACAAAACAAGCTTCACAGCTGAAAGTGTACTAATGCTAGTACTGTCATATACTGAATTAAGGCTTCAGATCAAGAGTCATATTCAAGGTGAAAGGTCAAATTCTGGAATGATCTTGTGTCACATTGTATCTTTGTCTCAACTGGTCAAAGTCTGCAGTGAGTACAGACCCAGTGACACACAATGAATGATAGGTTAAGGGGGAGGCCAAGTCAGTGAGTCACAAGACGCCTGACTAGCCGTCACATCCGCTCTGAGTCACCCATGATATCCACACCCTGATATCCAGGAAGTCAAGCAGCTTGAAATTGCGGTGAGTAAACAGCATCAGACACAGTGATACTGTAAATATCGGCAGGGTTCAAAAGGCCTAAAGGATATCAGGAGGCTTGGCTCAAGTTGATAAGGCAACATAAAATTGTGAATTTAGAAGCATTGGAAAGCACATGGTGTGCATTCAGAAAGTACTCAGACCCCTTGACTTTTTTTCTTCATATTTTGTTATGTTACAGCCTTATTCTAAATGGATTAAATAGTTTTTCCCCCCTCATCAATTTACACACAATACCCCATAATGACAAAGCAAAAACAGGTTTTTAGAAATGTTTGCACATTTTCAAAAAACAAAAAACGGAAATATCACATTTACGTAAGTACTCAGACCCTTTACTCAGTACTTTGTTGAAGCACCTTTGGCAGCGATTACCTCTTCTTGGGTATGACGCTACAAGCTTGGCACACCTGTATTTGGAGAGTTTCTTCCATTCTTCTCTGCAGATCCTCTCAAGCTCTGTCAGGTTGGATGGGGAGCATTGCTGCACAGCTATTTTCAGGTTCTTTCAGAGATGTTCGATAAGGTTCAAGTCCGGGCTCTGGTTGGGCCACTCATAGACATTCAGAGACTTGTCCCAAAGCCACTTCTGCATTGACTTGGCTGTTGCTCAGGGTCGTTGCCCTGTTGGAAGGTGAACCTTCACCCCAGTCTGAGGTCCTGAGCGCTCTGGAGCAGGTTTTCATCAAAGATCTCTCTGTACTGTGCTCTGTTCATCTTTCCCTTGATCCTGACTAGTCTCCCACATCCCCACAGCATGATGCTGCCACCACCATGCTTCACCGTAGGGATGGTGCCAGGTTTCCTCCAGACGTTACACTTGACATTCAGGCCAAAGAGTTCAATCTTGGTTTCATTAAACCAGAGAATGTTGTTTCTCATGGTCTGAGTCCTTTAGATGCCTTTTGGCAAACTCCAAACGGGCTGTTATGTGCCTTTTACTTAAATGCTGTTGACATCTTTTGGTACCCTTCCCCAGATCTTTGCCTCGACACAATCCTGTCTCGGAGCTCGACAGACAATTCCTTCGACCTCATGGATTGTTTTTTGCTCAGACATGCACCGTCAACTGGTGGACCGTACAAAGACTGGTGTGTGGCTTTCCAAATCATGTCATATCAATTGAATTTACCACAGGTGAATCACATTGTAGAAACATCTCATGGATGATCAATGGAAACAGGATGCACCTGAGCTAATTTCGAGTCTCATAGCAAAGGATCTGAAAACTTCTGTAAATAAATACTTTTGCAAACATTTCTATAAGCCTGTTTTTGCTTTTTCCATTATGGGTTTTGTGTGTAGATTGATGAGGGAAAAAACAATTTAATCCAATTTAGAATAAGGCTGTAACGTAACAAAAAGTGGAAAAAGTCCAGGGGTCGGAATACTTTCTGAATGCACCGTATTATGATAAGGTCTGATAAAATACTGCAAATGATTAACACTTGATAATGACGGTTCACAAACATACCAAAAAAGATTACAATTGTGATGATCACTGATAGCCGATACCATTAACATACATTACAGTTTTCTTCAATTGCGTTGGTGTGATTTTCACAAGTAGGAAAGTTCAAAACGTTTAGTACAAAACTCAAACCAGATCATCGAAAAGGCAGTTTTAAAACTCTAAGCACATTTTAAATTGACTAAGTACAACACACAAAAACATAGGTCATTTTTTCACCAAACTTAAATCAGTGTTTCATCTAGAAATACGTTTCACATTGCACATGATCCCCTCCAGGCCATGGATGAGGCATGCAATGATTTGCCATGCCAAAAGGTTTTTCTCCACTCCAGGTGCATGAACAATGAGGACATTTATTGCAATGTTGATGAGAACCTATGGCCAAATTCTCAAGACAGGCTTGAGGCTGCAAAAGTGTTTCTTTATTTCATTCATTTCATTTGTTTCGTTTTAATACAGGACACCTATGTTGTAATTACATCTGAACAATATATTTTCGCATCAATGAAAATGTGTAATAATCTCACCTTTGACCACAAATGGGATAGAAATGATATAAACATATTTTTGGGATCAATGGTTGTTTGGTGAAAGATGTCGCCAAACAAAATGAATGCACAATAAAAAGGTTTTGAATAAGTGTTAGCAGTTTGGAGTATTGCATTAACAGTTTTGAAAATGCAACACATACTTGTGAAAATAGCACCAAAGCGATAACAAAAAAACTGTAACAGAACAAAAGCGTATCGGGAAAACCCATCTTTCATTGTCTGGTCCAGCGTGATTCCTCCACATCCACTACAAAGGGAATAGGGTGCCATTTGAGACGCATTCAGTCTCACACGCAGGCGGCGTCTGGGTGGGATGACCTTACCTGCTAACCCTGAGTTGAAGATGACAGTGGGGGATCCACAGCCGGGCAGCGGTGGGGCCATGGGGGGTGGAGGAGGGGGCAGGGGGGCAGACACCGCCATAGGGCCAGGGGGAGGCGGGGGCGGCGGGGGAGGGGGAGGAGTGGCGAGGCCAGCCAATGGCCCATTTGGCACTGGAATAGAGGGAGCGAAATAGAGGAGAAGATGAACAAACAGGAGCAGAGGGAACAAGAGAGAGAAAGTAAGCGTGGAATTGAGATGACAGCATGCCAAGTGCTGTCTTCCATTGAGACTCAATCAGCAGAGTACAAACTCCTCTCGTGTGACTGCTCTGCTCTCGCTTTCTCTCTCTGCTGGCTTCCCCAGCTCTGCCTCTGTGTCTGTTTACGTTACAATTCAAATGCCAGAGCTGGAACAGCTTGGGCTAAAGGCATACCGTTACATTAAATTCCACTCAAGAAAATAGGACAGTAAAAATGAAAGGGCATGTTGTGAAACTAGCAACTAGCAGTCCAGACTGCTTCGCTACCATCTGTGACTAAACAGTAAGCTAAGCCGGAACTGGTCTGGACTCGAATTCCACCTACCAGGCACAGGTGGTGGGGGAGGAGGAGGGGGCGGCGCGGGCATCCCCGGGATCCCATTCGACCCCATCGGGCTGACCGCACCCCCGTTATAGTCCCCTGGTACACCCTCAAATCCGGCCACCAGCGGGCCCCCGGGGGCGGGCGGCGAGGTCAGGATGGAGCTGTCTCCGTCGCCCTTCTTCTGGACCGTCATGGTGCCCTGCTTCTCCAGCTCGTGGATCTTCTTCTCCAGGTTGCACTGCCTCTGGATGGCCTCGTCCTTCTCCTTCACCATCCGCCGCAGCGTGTGCACCTGCGAGTTGGCATCCTTGTACACCTCCTGGGTGGGGGGAGGGCAGGAAACAGACAGAGGTGTTACTGCATTGCACGCAGATCAGAGGATGATCAACCTGTGTCCGTCAGCCATAGAATTACATAAAGAAAAAGTAGAATGGACACTGGCATCCTAGCAACATGACTAAAGAACCGTCCGTCTTGGTCGGGGGGGGGGGGACTTTACTTCTAGGATCTCTATGCTGTCAACGTCAACTCCTCTCCCCTACCGATTGAGGGAGTAAAGTTTCAAGTCTCACCCGGATGGCGTCGAGCTCCTTGTTGCGCGTCATCAGCTGCTTCTCCAGCTCCACGATCTTGGACATGGCCTCGTTCTCCGTGTCCTGCAGCTTCTCCGTCATCTGAGGGAGCAAAGGTCGACAAGGGGGGGGGGGGTTCCGTCAGATCACATGACACGTATAACGCAGAGTGAGTGTTTGTAGTGAACGTTTCAACGAATAAATGCATGGAGAGAAATGGATGGATGCCAAGTTACTGAACGTGTGACTGAGGATTCAGATAGAAGGGACGGCGGAGTGAGTTATCAAAAAGGTAGGGTGGCAAAGAGTCTCCTGTAGGGAGTCAGAGTGTTATTGGATAGAGACAGTACGTCTGTGCGTGGTTTTCGTTTCTTCTCACATGTGACATGTTCTCCTCCAGCTCTTCCACCCGCTCCAGTGCGGCGTTCTTGGTCTCGGCGTCCTCCAGCAGGGCGCCCACGTCAAACACGTTGTCCAGGTAGGCTTGGATCTGCACCTGCAGCTTGTCACTCTCCGTGTGCTTCAGCTTCTACACACAGACACTTATATTAGATTTTACATTTAGGAGACACTTTGATCCAGAACGAGAGATAGACAGACATGCAGGCAGGACCGATGGATATACAGACAAACAAACAGACAGACAGGTCTGAGGATGGACTGATTGGGCCAGTTTACTGAACTCAGGGTCGCATCTCAAAGACGAGGATTGATTTCAGCTTCTTCTTCAAGGCGAGGGTTTATAGAATTAATTCATTTTCCAAACAGAGTATTGACCTTGTTTCAGAGTCTTGAGCTGAATAACTAAGTGCATTTTTTACTAGCATCTCAACATATTTCCTGTGATATATAGCAGGTTTGAGGGCAATTGCTTTTCAATTCAGTAAGTAAAAATAAATCCAAATTTCCAATTCTCCTCGAGGCCTACCTAGACAGAAAAATATAAATGCTTTTCCGTGAGAAAAAAAACATTGCAATTCTGTTTACTTCCTGAATTGACTGACTTGAAATGGAATTGACTCTAGGGCCTTTGCTGGGACCATATTACCACCACACTGGCAGCCATGAGTCATGACCACAGTAAAATTCGACGTGACTGTTATCTCCTTTATGCCCTCTGGACATGTGTACACAACTTGCTATGTACCATCAGGTCCTAATGGCCTGGTACTCAGGGCTCTATTGTCCCTCTGACATCAATGCAAATGAAATCACAATTCACATCAAACACTTGTCATCAAAACAGTATTGTGCTTTTAAAACTCCCCTTGCTGTGATGATCAATTTGAAGAATAGAAGTTCAACAGCAGGTTGAAACTGAGTTTAAAACATGGTCGTTGTGGATGTTGTTTCAAAGCCTAATTCAACGAAATGGACAGCTGCTTTCTAAGGTGATGATTCATTCAAAACAACCATACGCATATATTAGTTATGAGCCCAAGCCCCCCAAAAAGAACTGAATTCAAATGAGGATTGTTCCGTTATACAATACATAGCCTTCCCATATTACACATGGCAGAAAAACATCAAACAAAACTGATTTAAGATGTCTTTGGTACATAATTGGTCCAGCCTATACTCCAAAATTAAAGTAATGCCCTTTGAGTGTGGACCGTATTATTATGCATACTGGATAGACTGGTTACTCTATGCCACACTCCAAAATGCCTGTCCATAAGTCTGGGAGAGAACGTACAGCCCTAGACGATGCTATTGGCTCATTGATTGTGCAGGGAGACTTACACTTGACCTACAATGAGTGAATTTGTATTAGACTTTGAATAGCTTAGTAATAGTGATTTCTTGATATATTTTCATAATTAATTGGGTGGCACATTACCTTTAACTATACAGAATATCTCACCGCCACGCGTTTCCATCTCCTCCTCGCTCTCCTTTATTCCTGTCGCGTGCGGGCAGCGGGGCTGTCAACAGTTTAGTGAAATATGTTTTGTGGCGAGAATGTCCCTAAATTAAGCACTGGGTAGCTGCAAGGAGGTTGGAGAGCATACAGAGTTTGGGAGGAATATCCACCTGTTGGGCATCGAGAGCGATCTCCTCAAACAGTGGTTGACGCGAGTGGAGCGAAATAAGTGTTTGTATATTTATTTCTCAGCTGCTCATATTAACCACATACTCCGCTATAAAGCCACAGTAGCCTACAAAACAGACTGGTGGGAAAGCACGCACCCTCCTCCCTTTTCGCTATTCGAGTGCGGACAAATGACATGTGCTTTTCCCCTGCCCCTGTTCCTGCCCATTCGATAATGGACCATTCTAAATCCAAACTCATTTGACATATTACTAAAGACAATATTTCATTTAGAATTGTCTGACGGGCGAAAATATGATCACTTGATGAGAGAACAGCTGTGCAGCCTGAGGCGAGGGCCCGAGTGCAAGCTATACGTTTTGATTTCTAAGACAGTATAAGGTTTGTTTCTTTCACAACTAAAGTTGCCAAATAACTCTAAATCTAGCATATAGGACCTGTTTCAAATGATCACTTTTATGCTCAACATATCCACTTCATATGCACACTCTTGCCAAAATGGGAAAAAATATCCTTTCTATTTTATTTAGCTAAGTTCTTACTATAAAATCATATAATATAAAATAATGGCACAGGACTTATCAGCATATCTTGTCAGCTAAATGAACAAGCCTACAGCCTATGACATGGAGCATAGCCAGGTAACATACAGTAGGGACTCATTCTGTTCTTGGGAAATACATTTCCTTCATTTCGTATTGTTTCTTTAGAGCTGACTAAAATAAATAATGGATGTATTGTGATGGCGTATATTCAATTGATTTCTTAAGACTTTTTTATTTATTTATTTTTTTATACATGTAGATGTTCCAAAGGTGCTCATCAGCAGGCTTGTATGTGTGGAGGCCTGGAGATGCTAAATGTTCGATGTTCATGTTAATTAACGGTCAATTACCGTGAGACCGGTAAGCTTTAGCATGACAATAACCGGCTGAGAAAATGTCATGAGCGCCATGTGACCCCAACTCAGGCTGGTATCCAGCTACTTACGTCCAGGTAGTCGTCCAGACAGAGCTTGGTGAAGTTGTACTGCAGGTGAACCCTGAAGTTCATGTCCTCTACTGAGTGGACCACGATGTTGATGAACTGCATACACGCCACCTATAAGGGACCAACAAGCACAACCATCAAGGGATAATCTCACTGTACTGATACTGAAACATCCACGGGATATATTGGGTGCATCCCAAATCACACTCTATTCCATGTACTATTCAGGGAGGAGGGTGCCATTTGGGGGGAAAAGTCTTAAATGTGTAAATGAGCATGGAAATGATATGGGTGCATTCGTCATGCTAAATGGGCAGATCAAGGGAGTCACTTCAGTCCGCATCCCAAATGGAACCCTAATCCCTATGTAGTGCACTACTTTTGACCAGGGCCCATTTGGGCTCTGGTCAAAAGTAGTGCACTACATAGGGAATAGGGTGCCATTTGGGACACTTCCCCTGTGTTGAACGTACACAGTGGAGCGCCACAGAATCAGTGCATTCTTGTCACCCTGCTAATACTGTCTTAATGGACTGCCTTGTTAAGAAGCTTGGAGTCAACTGGGTGAGAGATGCCAGCCCTGTCTGACAAATCTGTTTGCTTTCGCGCTCGTGTCAAATGACTGGCCCTCTACCAAATGGCTCAGAACGGACTTGTGACACACGCGGCCTATTCAAACACACAGGGCATCTGGTTGGCCTCTCATGCACACACGGCAGGCACGGACCAATGGGGAGCCTCAAAGTGGAGGCAGTGTGGCACATTGAGGAAAACAGATATTTCGCTGGCACACACACCATGCCGCCTCATCTAGTTCGATTAACACGTATTAGTAGGAATAGTGGGACAAAACAAACTGAGTTGCCGAGGATTCCTGGCTAGATATAGAAATAAACAGAAGTCAAGCAACAGGGTCTGGTTATAAAATGTGATTTCAGGATATGATGTAACCGATGGCTCGTCCAGTGGAAACGCTGTGTACCATAAAGTCAATGTTGTTGTCCATGTCCTTGAAGTGTTCCATTAGCTTCTCGAACCTCTGTGTCTCAGCACACACCTGCAAGAAAAATCAGCAATCATTTACTTTTAGCCGTTGACTCAAAAGGCGATGAAAGGAATCTTTTAAGTACTTCGAGCATCCAGATATAACGCTTTATGACTCGTTATAAATATAGAGTCTTAATAATCTGTTATAGCAAGGCTGTTATGTTTCTCTATGAATAACATTTTTCAGTTGTCTCAAACTGGCTGCTATTTTTTTTATTTAACCCTTTGGGGCGGCAGGGTAGCCTAGTGGTTAGAGCGTTGGACTAGTAATCGGAAGGTTGCAAGTTCAAACCCCCGAGCTGTCGTTCTGCCCTTGAACAGGCAGTTAACCCACTGTTCCTAGGCTGTCATTGAAAATAAGAATTTGTTCTTAACTGACTTGCCTAGTTAAATAAAGGTACAATTTTAAAAAATCGATCTAGCAACCTTTCCGTTACTGGCCCAACGCTCTAACCACTAGGCTACTTACCTGAATCATGTGTAAGACATTATAAACGGGTCCAAGCCTCATAACTGCATTATACATGGAATCGTCAAGTTAAGTCTTTGCAATGCAGAATATTGTATTACCTTAGCGAGAGAAATGAAATGTTTCCGTCATAATCTCTGCCTTATATAAAAACCCAGCCCTGTACTGTCTCCTCACTCCCTCCCATCACACTGAATCCTTCCCTGATCAAATATCAAGAAGAGCGCCAGCATGGTGAAACCTCCCCTGCCATAGGGCTTTGTAACACTCATGACCTATTTTCCCCCTCTGTGATTACCATATATACAGCACTGAAAGAGAGAGAGAGAAACAGAGGAAGGGAGAAAGAGTAGGAGAGGGAGATAGAGAGAAAGAAGGGAGGAAGGGAGAGAGAGGGAGAGAAACAAAGGAGGAAGGGAGAGAGAGGGAGAGAAAGAAAGGAGGAAGGGAGAGAGAGATGGAGAGAAAGAAAGGAGGGAGAGAGAGAGGGAGAGAAAGAAAGAAAGAAAGGAGGAAGGGAGAGAGAGATGGAGAGAAAGAAAGGAGGCAGAGAGTGGGAGAGAGAGAGCGAGAGAGAGGGAGAAAGGGGGACAAGAGAGAGGGGAGAGAGAGGAGAAAGTGAGGTTGGTAGGGGGAAGAGAGAGAGAGAGACACCTCTGCAGTTCAGACATCGCTTAAAGGCAGGGAAGGGGAGACAGACAGATAGACAGACGGGAAAGATAAAGAGCCAAGGAGAGACGAGGAGTGCATATAAGCACTCCACACAATGCTCTGTGCCCCAGCCTGCACGCTGCCCCCCACTCCAAACACACTCCAAACAACCCCCTCTAACCCACAGGGCGAGGAGTCAAGAGCCCCCTAACAACAAGCTTCCCCATAGAGGGAAAGCAATGAGCACCATCTCAACTCAAGCAAGCCAAAATAACACTTGTTGTATATCTGTTGTATAATAGCATAAAACACGAAAGAAAAGCGTCAAAAGAAAGTGCTGTCTTTATATTACAGTTTATATTGGAACATACTGCCAGACAATAACGATTATACAATGTGACCAATAAGATAATCTAATAGTTTTTGGACCATTGCCGTTTCCACCACATATATTGGTAAGGGCCAATCGCAATCCATTGACTTTAATAGTGCAGCGACACACATGGCTATGTCTCTACCTTCTGGTTAAGGGGGAGCGACTCTGAGCTTTAGAGTTGGCTAGTCCACCTCTAACAACAGTGAAATACAATAGAGAGTAATGCTCAATATTTTATTCTGGGTCTAAATATTGTATTAACTTCAGTCAGCCCAATTTCTCCAGAGCCCGCCTGCGAATTGGACTGTTGTACAGAGGCCCCTCCAGAAGCCCAACTACTTTACACATACAAATGCAGACACACAGGGTCAGGGGTTGTATATATGTATCAAGCGTCTCAGAGTAGTGCTGATCTAGGATCAGTTTTCCCTTCTAGATCATACTGAATTGAAGATTAAAATTGACAGGGGGACCTGATCCTGGACCAGCACTCCTACTCTGCTAAACTTGGAACATGCGACCCCTAATCCGGCTGTATAACATAGGTGTCACATAGGTTCTTATATCTGTGAAGTGCCTGCCGAATCACTAACAAACTGTTTTCTCTGTGGGTCTGAGAACTGCCTTTCCGGGTGATTGATGCCGAGCAACACGTCTATAGCCTTTGATACAGGCAGCGCTGCATTCCTAGATGCAATCCTCCACAGGAATTTACCAACCTCGGGTCTGAGAGCATTCCACCACTACACGACTCAATGCGTGAACTACATGGAATGACACCGTTTAGGTATAATAGCATAGCGCCGCCTTCTTGCTCCGCGCATCCGCTGCACCGTACCTCCTTGAAGTTGTCGAACGCAGAGAGGATGATTTCGTGTCCTCCCCTGACGAGACACACGGCGGCCAGTAACTCCAACACGAGAGCTTTGGTTCTGGGAAAGCAGGAGAAGAAAACAATGATGGGTTATAACCTCGTGTGATGCCACTGCCAAAGCCAACCCCCAGTGATGCCTAAGAAAGAGAGGTCGCATCCTTTCTCCCACTAGGGCTGTTTCCCAAATGGCGCCCTATTCCCTACCTAGTGCACTACTTTCCAACAGAGGTCCATGGACCCGGGCCCAAAGTAGTTCCCTATGAAGGGAATAGGGTGCCATCCGAGGTTACATAACGTGTCTTACCAGATGATGTTGCTGGATCAAACATGTCAATTCAATAGTACTATATGATAAACAGGGCTGTGGGTCTAATCCTGGGGATTAAACGAAAGGTATACAGAGCAGAGTGAATCCCTCAGCCATAATCCCTATGAGTGATGAGGTGGTGACGTGGTACCTTGTACCGTTAGCTCATTCATTCAAAGGAAGGTATTCTGTTATTTTTATTCTATTCACACACACACACACACACACACACACACACACACACACACACACACACACACACACACACAGAGTGAAGTGGTGCCCTGATCTGCAAGCCTGGCTGGCTGAATGAGTTTGCACTGGATGCTGGCTTTACACACACTTTGGGCGGGGTGTTGAATGAGCATGTGCACTGGCTCTATCAGCAGTTGACAGAGCTGGTGCAGTCTTAAGGGAAGGTAGGCCGGTAGTGCTGATCTACAATCAGTTAATCCTTTTAGATCAATGAAATACGATAATATATGGACCCTGGAGAGCTGATCCTAGATCAGCACTACTCCTCGGAGACGCTTGAAAAATAAGCACCTAGAGGAGCTGTTTAGCACCAGGCACTGGGGGCCATCCACCCAAAGAGTCCATTTTACCTGGGATTCTTATTGTTGAGACTTAGTGCAATTTCATTCACAGCATGCGGGTGGGACATCACCATGTTGAAGCCGTACTGGGCCATCAAAAATAGATGGAGGGAGAGAGAGAGAGAGAGGGGGGAGAGAAAAAGAAAGACAGCTCGTTAATAAACAGGGAGGGAACCGTTTACATAATAAAGGGAAACTTGAGAAATGATCTGTCGCGGAAAACATGGCAGACGACAAATTTGTCTGAGGATAGATGAGGGTGTGTGTCTTTTTCTGCATTTTCTTATGTTACAGCCTTATTCTAAAATGTATTAAATTGTTTTCCGCCCTCATCAATCTACACACAACACCCCATAATGACAAAGCAAAAACAGGTTTTTATACATTTTGGCACATTTAAAAAAAACAAATTATAATAATGAAATCTCATTTACATAAGTATTCAGACTCAGTACTTTGTTGAAGCACCTTTGGCAGCGATTACAGCCTCAAGTCTTCTTGGGTATGATGCTACAAGCTTGGCACACCTGTATTTGGGGAGTTTCTCTCATTCTTCCCTGCAGTTCCTCTCAAACAGGTCGTAATGTGCAGATGTTCAATCGGGTTCAAGTCCACATTCAGAGACTTGTCCAGAAGCCACTCCTGCATTGTCTTGGCTGTGTATTTAGGGTCGTTGTCCTGTTGGAAGGTGAACCTTCACCCCAGTCTGAGGTCCTGAGCGCTCTGGAGCAGGTTTTCATCAAGGATCTCTCTGTACTTTGCTCCATTCATCTTTCCCTTGATCCTGACTAGTCTCCCAGTCCCTGCTGCTGAAAAACATCCCCTACAGAATGATGCTGCCACCACCACGCTTCCCCGTAGGGTTGGTGCCAGGTTTCCTCCAGATAATGACGCTAGGCATTCAGGCCAAGAGTTCAATCTTGGTTTCATCAGACCAGAAAATCTTGCTTCTCACAGTCAGAGTCCTTTTAGGTGCCTATTGGCAAAATCCAAGTAGACTGTCATGCGCCTTTTACTGAGGAGTGGCTTCTGCCTGGCCACTCTACCATAAAGGCCTGATTTGTGGAGTGCTGCAGAGATGCTTGTCCCTCTGGAAGGGGTTATCCCATCTCCATAGAGGAGGTGGGAGCTCTGTCAGAGTGACCATTGGGTTCTTGGTCACCTGATCAAGGCCCTTCTCCCCCGATTGATCAGTTTGTCCGCTCAGCCAGCTCTAGGAAAAGTCTTAGTGGTTCCAAACTTATTCAATATTAGAATGATGGAGGCCACTGTGTTCTTGGGGACCTTGAATGCTCCAGAAATGTTTGGTACCCTTCCCCAGATCTGTGTCTCAACACAATCCTGTATCGGAGCTCTACGGACAATTCCTTTGACCTCATGGCTTGGTTTTTGTTCTGACATGCACCGTCAACTGTGGGACATTATATAGACAGGTGTGTGCCTTTCCAAATCATGTCCAATCAATTGAATTTACCACAGATGGACTCCAATCAAGTTGTAGAAACATCTCAAGGAGGATCAATGGAAACAGGATGCACCTGAGTTCAATTTCGAGTCTCATAGCAAAGGGTTTGAATGCTTATGTAAATACGTACATTTAAAAACAAATATTTTTGCAAATATATATATATATTTTTTAAAGTTCCGCTTTATCATTATGGGGCATTGTGTGTAGATTGATGAGGAAAAACAATTATTTAATACATTTTAAAACAAGGCTGTGACGTTAATAAAATGTGGAAAAAGTCAAGGGGTCTGAATACTTTCCGAGATGTACTACATTTGATGAGAGCCCTATGGGACCCCTATGGGCCCTGGTCAAAAGTAGTGCACCAAATAGGGAATAGGGTGCCATTTAGGAGGCAGACTATGTATTGGGTGAGCTTGGCGGCTGGAGAGAGAGAGAGACTCTCACCTGGTAGTTCATGATGGCTCGCAGGCACATGATGCAGACGTGAACGTCGTCCTTCTTACAGACCAGCCGGGAGTTCTTCAGAGTTCTCCGGCTCGGCAACGTGTTGCAACTGAAACATACGGACACAGGAGAGTTTTCACAGTATGCACCATTAGTCTGAATTGATACAAACAAAGAAGCAGCGCTTGGTGAACAGGAAAACTGCAGAAATTAAACTCGTTAGAAGGACACAAAGAGTTGTGTAATCTACTGCCTTACTCAAGAGGCCAAAGGGGAATTGAACTATCTCCGCACAAGTACAACGGCAGCAAGTAATTTGCATGCATGGCGGCGACCAGGCCGGCTTTGTGGAGATAAAATGGCAAAGAGGGGAGCCTTTCCCGCTGACGCCTTTCTCACAATGAAAGGAGAGTGGGTGTGTTTGTTCAAGTGTGTGTGTGTGCGTGTGCTACTGAACACGGCCCAGTACAGCCCAGATCATCTCCGTCCAGCCAGGGACATAAGACGTGATATTTTCAGCGCTGTCACAAGGCTCTAACTACTAGCAATGGTTCTGGGAAAAGGTTCCTTGAGGCTACCGATGCACACAAACACTGACTCATGTTTGCACCGATGCCTTAGGGCCAAGTCTTCAGTCACGGCATTGGCAGAGTGTGTTGTCTAAACAATCTAGCAAACCACAGTAGATGATAGGTCTTCATGGTCAGGCACGTCTCACTGGTTACATCGATGTGAGTTATTCAGCAAGCAGTTATGACGTCTGCGTGTAGTAAATGTAAAATAGCTATAACAGTAAGTGTGTGTATGCGTGACTTTGTCTTTGTGTGTGTGTCTATGTGTGCTCTTTGTTCTATTTAGGTGCATGTGACAGAAAAAAGACAAGTGTCCTCGCGTAAATGAGCTCGCGAGACGGTGACAGAATTGGACCGCTGCCTCACCCAGCAGGCGACGGCGGTGTTCTTCGAGAACTAACCTCTTGTACTCTTTCCCCTCATTACACAAAACTATCTCCAGCCCTCAGCCTGCGACCAGGCAGCGGGAACAATAGGTAGAGTAACAAATCTGAGGGGAAAAAGGATCTATATCCTGAATGGCACCCTACTCCCTACATAGTGCACTACTTTCTTCTTCTTCTTTTTTTTTTACCAGGGCTCTGGTCAAACGTAGTGCACCACATTGGGAATAGGGTGCCATTCGGGATGCCACCAGTGACTTGGAGAGCACATTGTTTCTTAATCATACAGATGGAATGATGTGTGATGACTTGACTATGAGTAAAAGGAGACAGTCATTCACCCCGCTGCAATGTCGGCCCGGTAGGCTTGCGTTGACAGGCCTGGTGGTGGCGTACCAACTTCCACCCAATGAAAGTTTGCCAAAAGGCTTTGAGCTATGCTTTCGTGGACGTTATTTCAACACTACAGCTACCTAGTCTAAGGCCGAGTCCCGAACGGCAGCCTACTCCTTGTACAGTGTACTCCTTTTGACCGGGGCCAAATAGTACACTACACAGGGAACAGGGTGCCATTTGGGGACGCACTTACACTCTAAGTCACGTCTCACTACAGTACAACAACACGTTGACAGACACAACTCTAAACTACAGTAGGCTAGCCTGAATAAGGAGCTCTGGAAGAAAGAAAAAAACAGAAGACATACCATCGTCCTTGAGAACACTTTGGGCATTTTAAAGAGCTTGGCGTCCTTCCAAGTGTGCAGTGAGGTTTTCAGAAAAATACATAGAATTCTTAATATGACATCAGAAAAGTGACAACAATGATTGACTTGGAGGGGGTGAAACTGTTACAGGCTAAGTTTCTGTACGTGGGAAAAATGAATAAATACTAACATTGCTAATGTTAATTACCTTGACTTGTCAGTCTGTGTAAGGAGGAAACTAAAGAATGTACAGAAGGGTTTGGTTTACAGCCAGTTACTAATTGAACAACAACTAGCAATATACAGAGGGGGCCAGAAACAATGACAGTACAAACAGCCATTTGCTCTAAATGGGAACAGAAATCTAATTTCTACAGTAAGCACAATAGTTAGTAGCAGCAGAACAAATAGGCCTAACTTCCCCTCGCTCCCCTTCACACACTGGGACACAGCTTGGTAATGGAAGCAGGTAGTGTGTGTGTGTGTGTGTCAGGGTTTCTGTTAGCTGGTAAATACCAGGCCGATAAAATAAACTACATTTGCTGTCCAAATTGTTGTAAGAAAAAAATTATTCCATTGTAAAATAGTGCTTTTTATCCATTGATGGAAATACCAGTGGATGTGCTCCAAACGTCAAAGGCAAATATACTTCATAGGCTAATAAATCCTCAAGCAGCTGGGACATTAGAGTTGGTTGTGTTTCTAGTCTTACTCACGCAAAAGACTGGAGGTCCCTCACAAGGAACTTCAGCTCAGTGAACCCTGCCTGACTGGGCAACATTGGTGAAGATTGTGTTGATTATCTCTGTCTCCAGTGCGCCCGCCCGAGAGGTGTCTCTTTCACCAAAACAGAACGAAGACAGCCTCATGATCTCGCCTTCTTAAGGACAAAGTAATGAGACTGATGTGAGTCAAGCTGCTCCAAGGTATTGACTTCCCAACAAGCAGCGGCTGTCTTTGAGCAGGCCAAGGTCCACCGCAAACGCAAGTAAATTAGAGGCAAATTATTGTGTTCGTCAGGCCCAGTCCTAGCAGTTCTGCTGCCGCACTAGGCCAGATCAACATATGCCGCCCGTGTCATGTATAGTATGAGGATTTGAAATGGATTGATAGACTAGAGTAGAGTAATGATGTGTATCATGCGCAATTGGTGCATTTCAGTTGAACTTATTCAGTTGCGCTTGGAAACGGACAAATCGTCGCCGACTTTTCACATTACAATGTTGCAATCCCTAATAGGAAACAGAGTTGTCAATAGGCCCCGTATATCACACGACACGAGTCTCGACACCACGACAGTTCAAATGACAATAAACATAACATTCATTAACATCATCCAGTAGAACTGTAAAAAGAGTGAGGCATTGTAAACTAAGCTTTCTCTCAATGAACTAGCCTGAACTCATTTGGTTTATTGATATCACATTTGATTGTCCAACATGATCATTTCTTTGTTTTGTGGCTGCCTAGAGTGTACTCTTTCCACCTCTGTGTTGCTGAATCACGGTGGGAATGGGGAATGGGGAGTGGGCCGGACCGGTCATGGCTGGGATCCAGCTTGTCAAAAGTACACTGAACAAAAATAAACACAACATATTGGTTCCATGTTTTATGAGTTGAAATAAAATACCTCCGAAATTGTCGATACACACAAAAAGTGTATTTCTCTTAATGCACAAATTTGTTTACATCCCTATTAGTGAGCATTTCTCCTTTGTCAAGATAATCCGTCCACCTAAACAGGTGTGGCATATCGAGAAGCTGATTAAACAGCATGGTCATTCCACAGGTGCACCTTGTGCTGGGGAAAATAAAAGGCCACTTTAAAACATGCAGTTTGTCACACAACACAATGGCACAGATGTCTCAAGTTGAGGGAGCGTGCAATTGGCAGGCTGACAGCGGGAATGTCCACCAGAGCTGTTGCGTAGAACATAATATCCCAGTTCTTCCATGCCCTGCATACTCACCAGACATGTCACCGATTGAGCTTGTTTGGGATGCTCAGGATTGACGTGTACTACAGCATGTTCCATTTCCCGCCAATATCCAGCAATGTTGCACAGCCATTGAAGAGGAGTGGGACAACATTCCACAGGCCACAATAAACAGCCTGATCAACTCTATCTGAAGGAGATGTATTGTGCTGCATGAGGCAAAATTGTGCTCACACCAGATACTGACTGGTTTCTGATCCACGCCATACATTAGGGCCTAATGAATATATTTAAATAAATCTGAGTAAAATCTTTGAAATTGTTGCATGTTGCGTTTATAATTTTGTTCAGTATCGATATTTCTTTTTGCTAACCCTAACCCTTTTCCTAACCTAATTTTCCTAACCTGCTATGCTAATTCTCCTAACCTGCTGCTAAATTAAATCAGAGAGGCCTTGATTGTCTTTGAAAACAACTGTGTTCTGTTATTCATTAACTACACATTTTATACAAATAGCCTATAGGACAGGTCGTTGGCAAATTACATGATACAAATATTATATTTTGAAAGTCGTGTCGGAGACTAGTTCTTCTCGGCTCATGTTTGTATTTATTTTAATTACGATATTCATTCATGATTTATAGAAGGGATGAAGACGTAACGGGCAATGCTATGCTTTTCAATAAAACCGGTCATTTTGGTTTAAGAGCATCATTCCATTTTTTTACAACTTTACAGGCTAATTCCTATTCCGTTAAGATGAATGACAATAATCTAAAGGTGATTTTGAGCACCGTGGGAGGACGCCATAATGCGTTACGCACCCAATGCATATGGACACCCGGGAAATTTCTCAAATATCCGGTAAATTCAAATCTTGCCAGTCACGGTTGTCCGGCGCCAAATTTTCCTCACGGAAACCCCGGTGTGTGTGTGTGTATGTGTGTGTGTGAGTGGCAGGTAGGTAGGTAGGTAGGGGAGCCAGGGGGGTTGAGGTGGGGGGGGTGCTGCGGGCATCTACATCTATCAGACAGCACCATAAGCGACACCTCAAGTAGACCTGCCTGCTGCTGCTGAAGAGTGGAGCACAGAGCAGGAGACTAGAGGACGAAGGCCAGGACAGAACACCAGTCAACATCACAGCTGTCACCTTCATACAGCTCACATTCACATACAGCACATTGTTTTTTCCCCCTCATCAATCTACACATAATACACCATAATGACAAAGCCAAAACAGGTTTTTAGATTTTTATTTTTTTCTTGCAAATTAATCAAATAAATGAACAGAAATATGACATTTACATAAGTATTCAGACCATTTAATCAGTACTTTGTTGAAGCACCTTTGGCAGCGATTACAGCCTAGAGTCTTCTTGGGTATGACGCTACAAGCTTGACACACATGTATTTGGGGAGTTTCTCCTGTTCTTCAATGCAAATTCTCTCAAACTCTGTCAGGTTGGATGGGAAGCATCGATGCACAGCTGTTTTCAGGTCTCTCCAGAGATGTTTCATCGGGTTCAAGTCCGGGCTCTGGCTGGGCCACTCAAGGATATTCAGAGACTTGTCACGAAGCCACTCCTGCATTGTCTTGGCTGTGTTTAAGGTTGTTGTCCTGTTGGAAGGTGAACCTTCACCCCAGTCTGAGGTCCTGAGAGCTCTGGAGCAGGTTTTCATCAAGGATCTCTCTGTACTTTGCTCCATTCATCTTTCCCTTGATCCTGACTAGTCTCCCAGTTCCTGCTGCTGAAAAACATCCCCTACAGCATGATGCTGCCACCACCATGCTTCACCATAGGGATGGTGCCTGGTTTCCTCCGGATGTGACGCTTGGCATTCAGGCCAAAGAGTTCAATCTTGGTGTCATCAGACGAGATAAACTTGTTTATCGTGTTCTCAGTCCTTTAGGTACCTCTTGGGAAACTCCAAGCAGGCTGTCATGTGCCTTTTACTGAGGAGTGGTTTCCGTCTGGCCACTCTACCGTAAAGGCCTGATTGGTGGAGTGCTGCAGAGATGGTTGTCCTTCTGGAAGGTTCTCCCATCTCCACAGAGGAACTCTGGAGCTCTGTCAGAGTGACTATTGGGTCCTTGGTCACCTTCTGACCAAGGTCCTTGCTCCTTTTGGCCGGGCGGCCAGCTCTAGGAAGAGTCTCTGTGGTTCCAAACTTCTTCCATTTAAGAATGATGGAGGCCACTGTGTTCTTGGAGACCTTCAATGCTGCAGAAATGTTTTGGTAACCTTCCCCAGATCTGTGCCTTGACACAACCTGGTCTCTGAGCTCTACGGATAATTCCTTCGACCGCATGTTTTTTTTTTTTCTGACACGCACTGTCAACAGTGGGACCTTATATAGACAGGTGTGTGCCTTTCCAAATCATGTCCAATCAATTGAGTTTATCGCAGGTGGACTCCAATCAAGTTGTAGAAACATCTCAAGGATGATCAATGGAAACAGGATGCAGCTGAGCTCAATTTCAAGTCTCATAGCAAAGGGTCTGAATTCTTATGTAAATAAGGTATCTGCTAAAATGTCTAAAAACTTGTTTTCACTGTCATTATGGGATATTGTGTTTAGATTGACGAGGACAAAACATTATTTAATACATTTTAGTATAAGGCTGTAACGTAACAAAATGTGGAAAAGGGGAAGGGGTCTGAATACTTTCAGAATGCACTGTATGGTGCCACTTAAATGGCACCCTAGTGCACTACTACAGAAGTAGTGCACTATATAGGTAATAGGGTGCCATTTGGGACGCATTCATAGCCTCAGTCTCCTATAGGATCTTCCATTTGATCTAAACTTGGACAGACAGGAGTATTAACACTGTAGCCCCACAGTCCCTTGTACATACGTGCCAGCACACTGACACACTGGATGCATCCCAAATGGCACCCTATTACTTATCAAAGTTTTGCACCATACAGGGAACAGGGTGTCATTTGGGACTCACACACTAGCCTACCAGAAGAAGCTCATGAGTCGTGAGTTGAGATTAATTGAAAATTAATGTAGCTTAATCCACCATATGTGAAGGCTGGTGGGGGGGGAACTACAGGAGGACGGGCTCATTGTAACAACTGGAATGGAATAAATAGAATGAATGTTTGATACCGTTCCATCGACTCCATTCCAGCCATTACTGTCACGTTCTGACCTTTATTTCCTTTGTTTTGTATTTATTTAGTATGGTCAGGGCGTGAGTTGGGTGGGCAGTCTATGTTTGTTTTTCTATGATTTGGGGATTTGTATGTTTCGCTAGTATGGTTCTCAATCAGAGGCAGGTGTCATTAGTTGTCTCTGATTGAGAATCATACTTAGGTAGCCTGGGTTGCACTGTTTGTTTGTGGGTGATTGTCTATGTTGATTGCTTGTGTCAGCACAGTTCTCATTTAGCTTCACGGTCGTTATTTGTTTATTGTTTTTTGTATTCAGTGTTCAGTACTTTCTTTAATTAAATATGAAGATGAACACAAACCACGCCGCGTTTTGGTCCGCCTTTCCTTCAACAGAAGAATCCCGTGACAATTACAATGAGCCCGTCCTCCTATAGCTCCTCCCACCAGCCGCCTCTGGTTGGGATTGAGAAGACATGTGCAACATGGTGCGAATGGTTTCCTTTGTGCAACGTTACCACAGTCAGACAGAAGGATTAGCCGTCTATGTGAGAAATCAATGGGAATAACACCCTGGCACATCATTGAAACAAGAGCAGGGATTAACACACGCAGTCAGAAATAGGCAGAATTGGATGAACCTGGTTTAATAACGTAAGCAGGGGGACAATTTCAATGTTGGCCAAATTATAAAAAAATGTGTATCATTCATATCATATTCATCACATAACATATCATATTTGTAAAATCCCTGTGGAAAAGATGGTTAGAAAATGGGGATTTCCGGCTTGTTCAGTAGCTATGAAAACCCCAGTGTCAGCAATGTGCGGTAGAGATATCATAATCCATAACATTTCATGTGATGTCTGAAAAGGTCGTTTGTTGTGGTCATGAGGACCGGAAGGCTTTAAATGGCTTAAGACACGTTTCAGTCTGGCACGGATTTGAGGATAGAGGAGGGGGGTTGTTTTCCATGGATACGTTCCAAATGGCACCCTATTCCCTATGTAGTGAACCCCAATATGGGGGATTCCATAGGGAATCCCATATTGCTCTGGGCAAAAGCACTATCTAAGAAATAGGGTGCATTTGGAACGTATCCATGGAAAACAAACCCACCCCCGTCCTCTATCCTGCCAATCCGCGCCAGACTGAAAGGTGGTTTAAGCCATTCAAAGCCTTCAGGGCCTCATGACCACAACAAACGACCTTTTCAGACATCACATGAAATGTGCGCGCCTTCAGAAACGTCAGAAACGTCAAATACAACCATGTGACGGCCCTCCCACTCCGTCTGCCTGAGTTCTCTCTCTTTGCTCTTGTTTTCCTTAATAGGATGTCGGTGGGCGGAGGCGGGAGGGTCGTCAGCGAAATGGGACACACCTGGGCTCGGGTGTGTCCCGGGATAAATACACCTCTTCCCCATTCATTGAGGAGACTCTCCATGCAGACACACCGATAGATTTTTGGTTGTGGCATTTTTGTGGTTGTTTTGTTTGTTTGCTTTGGCACCTTTCAACACCCCTCATGATCACATTTATGCACGGAACCACTCACTTACACTACTGATTACCGACGACACACACCATTGTTAATTGTATTTATGTCACTTCAGTTAATAAATATATTTCTGTTATTCCTGATCTCCACATTGTCTCCTTTTTTGTTACGGACTTCGCGCCGGTTCGTGACAACCACGTGAATGAACCCAGAGCATCAAATTAGGGAACTATAACAATCCAGACTAAGTGAACTTTTCAAACCATTCCTTGTAGATACCACACACATATTAAGTTTTAAATACAGAACTCTGACTACGTTATCATTGTGGTGTAGCCTTATAGTAGCTTCTAGCCTGTAATGTATGGTTAGAGTCCGGCAACTTTCCCAAAAACCCCAGCTTTTGCCAGAAATCAAGGTTGGAGGACTCCAGATGTCATGCGTATTCCCTCTTGATTCTAGGAAACGTCAAACTGGGATACCTGGAAAATCTGGGGATTCTTAAAAAAAAAAATTATGTTATCCACATTTTTTTCAAGCCTAGGTACAGTATTGGCGTGTGGTTTACCGTAGCGTGGAGTGTCGCCCGGCGCGGGAGATGCTGTTCCCGCTGACGGGGGACGGGAAGTTACTCCCCCCGTGCAGGTCCTCTATGGATCTGCTCCAGGGCTTGTCCACCGACTTCTCCGGGTTGTTCTCCACGCTGTCGCCATCAAACCTGGAGACGGGAAACACGCAGGACAGGAGACTTAAGAGATCGTAATACATCACTGTACTCTCTGATCACAGTCCGACGAAGCCCGTGTCCCAAATGCCAACTTATTCACTTTTAAGTGTACTAGTCTTGACCAGGGCCCATAGGTAGTAAAAGTAGTGCACTACATAGGGTATCGAGTGTCATTTGGGACACAAGCCTAGTCTTTTTCACGCACTATCAGTAGGTAGAAGGGTATACAAATTCTGCGTAAGTGCAACATTATGGAGATGCTCTTATTTCAGATTTCAGCAGGGCAATAATTCCCAAATAGACGTGGCTATTTTCTAATGGAAAGGCAGGGGGCTAACTTGTACCAAGCGAATCAAGGTCAACACTCATTGATGGGGTAGCCATTTGATACTCGTTGGACAGACTAGTAACATAGGGTCCAAACGTACATTTCAAATGTAACTGAATCTACAAGCCAAACAGAGCAAAATGTCTACGTCCCAAATGTCACCACTATTCCCCAACGTAGTGCACTACTTTTTGACCGGGGCCCATTGGGTGTCCCATAGGGCTCTGGTCAAAAGTAGTGCGCTATATAGTGAATGGGATGCAGCCAGTGGTCCCAGGAACCGTTCGGTCACCACATTCGACCAGTGACTCGGGTGTTTCTGAGAACGAGGCAGCAGTAGCAGCATTGGTCGAGGAAATGCATCACTGATTAGGCAGAAAAGGGCCATTGTGCTCATTGTCTGGGCCTGCGCGAGACGAGGTCCATCTATAGGGTGAACAGAGCGAAGGGGGACTTACGTGACAGCGTACTGCGCAAAAGAAAGATACTCCACTAACACATCCAGGCCTTTGTTTTCGTCGTTGAGGAATTCTCTCACCCACCTAGAAGGAGAAATAACAGCCGGTGTTAGTCCAAGAACAACACTCGGCTCACACAAACAGTACGTGGGCCCACAGTGTGAGACACACGACAAACATCACACACACAGAACTGTCTGGGATTCAGCCATTTTATCGTTGAGATACACGTCAAGTGCTAAGGGTCTGAAACGTGATCTAGCTAGAATAAAAAGCTTGAAATAAGTCCTGGGAGGAGGAGGGGGGGGGGAGAAAGAGCGAGATTTTAGATTTCCCCCACATTTCTCTCACTCTCTTCCCATCAGTCACTGGGAGGAATAGCGATGAGCCGGTTGGGGGACTTCAAAGCTTTGGTGATGCCGTGGAATACGGCAACACGCACACATATATAAAGACACATAGGCAGCTCCCCTCTCTTCTCCTCTCTGCCAGGGAAGGCCTTGACAATGATCAAAAGACCATTTCTACCTTTCTAACCGCCACCAGTGTAAAAGTGGGCCACCTATTCAGCATGCTGGAGCTTTCATCTGCACTCGACAGCGACGGAAAACAGAGACGTCTTTTTGAGAGACAATACAGGATGTTTGACTAAAGACAGTCTCTCTCTCTCATTTATGAGCAAAGGACTCACCCGCTCACACTCTTTCTAACACTTTCTTTATTAGCGACTCCACCAGCATCGTGTCTATTTACGGGGCCAATTACTTTAACGGGCTGTGATTGCACCGAGCGTGACACACAGCCAGGCCTTTAGAAGTACTGTGACGATCACTAACAAGGGACGTGCTCGTCTGAGAGCAGGGTCCCATTCATTAGGCACTGAAGGGACGAAAAACGGATTGAAACACGGAGGGCTTTAAGCGGAACTGCGCCCTAATGAACTGGGCCCCTCAGTCTGACTATGGCGTGGCTGCATTCTGACTTGTGTTGCTAATAAAAAAAGGGATCATTTAAAGGGCATGGGGGCCCTTAATAGTAATGTACTGTAAAGGGAATAGGGTGCCATTTGGGACGCGTCGAAGGTGTGGAGGGGTGTGACCTGACTTTAAACAGGCACGCACGGTAGTCACGAGTCGTGACCACAACAGCAACAGTTTGATTCAGAATATGACAATGTAACTTGTCAACAATTGAACGAGGTGAAAACAATTGAAAGGCTGTGTTGTACTCAGTGCTTACTGAGAAAAACGCTATCTCCACTATCAGTAGACGCAAGACGTGTCTTCTCTGAAAAGGACTGATTGTTATGTAGCCTACTGGTCATCACACTGATTTCTTCTGGTGTCTGCCCCCCCTCCCACCTTCTTTATAACCGCCGCCCTCCCTCCCACTCCCTCAGTCTCTCTCTGGGAAAAGATAATGCTTCATTATCTCATCTAGATTAGGTCGATTATTAATGTAATCTAGCTTAGCAACATAAGGTCACTAAAACAAGGCACGAGATAATCCACGTAAACAATGCCCCCCCTCCTGGCTTTGTTTTGGGAGACAGACTTCCTCCAACGTGACTCGGCTTTGTGGTTCAGTGTGTGTATGTATGTGAGTGAGTGAGTGAGAGTGTGAGTGGGTGAGTGAGTGAGTGAGTGAGTGCGTTGGTGTTGTTGGGACCCTGAGATCCTGTAACCGTTGTTGTGTTATAGTGCCTGACTAGCTGGAGTCTGTGTATTGATGGTACAGAACTGTGGCTGTCTGGTCCCCTTTCTGCGACAGAGTCCCAAATGTCACCCTTTTCTCTATGTAGTGCCCTACCTTTGACCAGGACCCAGGTAGGGAATAGGGGGCCCTTTGGGACGCAGGCCCGTGTCTTCCTGTCCCTCACAACTGTCTGCCAGTGTTGCCTACCGTGTCACCGGTGACCTTGCCCCGTCCCATCAGCCCCGCTGCATCCTGCTGTCCCTTATCTTGCCTCATCCTGACTATAGCTCCCAGCATGCACCCCGGCTTCATTACTCCCTGGGACCACAGCTGACCTGGCATGCGTCCCAAATGGCATTCCCTTTATAGCGCACACCATTTCAACAGGCCCACAGGGAATAGGGTGCCATTTGGGACGCAGACAACACTTTCACATCCACACACACATATCAATTGCCACCCACCCTATGTGATTTGTCCTTAACGAAATTTCCAGTTCTCTCAGGACTTGGGTGGACTCCTGCACTCTCCGTCGGAATTTCTGGGGGCAAAGAAAGGGAATTATTATTAACGTTTCATCACTCTGGTCGGGCAGGTTATAAATCCTAAATCAGACAACAGACACCACCGCTGCCATTCCCGAAAGGGAAATGTCCTGAAGAGAATGTGTGTTTCCATGTCTTGAATAGGGCTGCACAAATCTGGGAACTTCCAAAACATTCCCTGGTTCTCCAGGAAATAGTTCCTCCTTATGGGACAATAGAATCTTCCGCACATTCCAAATGGCACTCTATTCCCTATGTAGTACACTTGTTTTTTTTAATGGGCCCTGGTCAAAAGTAGGCACTATTATAGGCAATAAGGTGCCATTTGGGATGCGGATATATTCAACTCATTAAATTGGTCCTGGCTTGTATTTGAGCTGCCGGGCCCTTTGCACACACCGACCGTAGATCCATTCTTTTCCTGTGTGCTGTTACCGTGGTTTTACCGCCGGGAGAAAATGCTCGGGGGACCGAAGTGTATGACCTGACCTGCATGTGAATATACTCTCTCTCTCTCTCTCTCTCGCTCTCCCTCTCTCTCTCTCCACACAAAAGCCCTGCGGCCTGTTGCGCCACAACTGTGAGGAGGAGGAGGAATAGAAAAAGCACAAGCGTGAGCGACGGGGCTCGCTAGCAGGCATTCATAATCAACGGCCAGAAGAATCAATGTTGCTCACTACTAGTTCAGAGGAAGAAATCTCAATGATGACAGAGAGTGAAATCATTGCATCACCAATGACATAGACCGAGGAGGAGGCTCCCAGTATCCATATCCACCCAGTTTGGCTGTGGCCTTGCCTTCCCGTTCCATTCTGTGCCCATAGTGCATAGTGTAGGGAATAGAGCGCAGTTTGGGATGCACCCTGTGTCTATCAGGGAGGAAACAAAGAGAGCTAGACTCAAGTGTTATAAACACAGAGAGTGAGAGAGAGCAGTACAGGGACGTTCCCATTGCCAGGGCTTCTCTGGGCTCGTAGTACTGGGCTGGGTGGAGGTGGTGTGTGTGTTTGGCCCATGTGGAGATGAGAAACAGAGTGTAATTGTATTAGGGAGGAGACCCATTGTGTGGAAATCAGAGCAAGTGCGAGGGCTACAGCGCAGACTCCTTGACACCCCCCGCCCACACACATACACAGTCACGTACACACATACACACCCCACTCCTCACTAAGTACTACCAGCTGTTCTACCAGCGCAGATCCAGAGAGAGCAGAGGAGAGAGGATAGAGAGGACAGAGAGTATGGGGATATAGAGGAGAGAGAGGACAGAGAGTAGGGGAATATAGAGGAGAGAGAGAGAGAGGACAGAGAGTAGGGGGATATAGAGGAGAGAGAGAGAGAGGACAGAGAGTAGGGGGATATAGAGGAGAGAGAGAGAGAGGACAGAGAGTAGGGGGATATAGAGGAGAGAGAGAGAGAGGACAGAGAGTAGGGGGATATAGAGGAGAGAGAGAGAGGACAGAGAGTAGGGGGATATAGAGAGAGAGAGAGAGAGGACAGAGAGTAGGGGGATATAGAGGAGAGAGAGAGGACAGAGAGTAGGGGATATAGAGGAGAGAGAGAGAGGACAGAGAGTAGGGGATATAGAGGAGAGAGAGAGAGGACAGAGAGTAGGGGGATATAGAGGAGAGAGAGAGACAGAGAGTAGGGGGATATAGAGGAGAGAGAGAGAGGACAGAGAGTAGGGGGATATAGAGGAGAGAGAGAGAGGACAGAGAGTAGGGGGATATAGAGGAGAGAGAGAGAGGACAGAGAGTAGGGGGATATAGAGGAGAGAGAGAGAGAGAGGACAGAGAGTAGGGGATAGAGGAGAGAGAGAGAGGACAGAGAGTAGGGGATATAGAGGAGAGAGAGAGAGAGGACAGAGAGTAGGGGGATATAGAGGAGAGAGAGAGGACAGAGAGTAGGGGGATATAGAGAGAGAGAGAGAGAGGACAGAGAGAGTAGGGGGATATAGGGGAGAGAGAGAGAGGACAGAGAGTAGGGGAATAGAGGGAGAGAGGGGGAGAGAGAGGGGGAGAGAGAGAGAGAGGACAGAGAGTAGAGAGGAGGAGAGATAGGATAGAGGAGAGAGAGAGAGGACAGAGAGTAGGGGGATATAGAGGAGAGAGAGAGAGGACAGAGTAGGGGGATATAGAGGAGAGAGAGAGGAGGACAGAGAGTAGGGGGATATAGAGAGAGAGAGAGAGAGGACACAGAGTAGGGGAATATAGAGGAGAGAGAGAGAGGACAGAGAGTAGGGGATATAGAGGAGAGAGAGAGAGGACAGAGAGTAGGGGGATATAGAGGAGAGAGAGAGAGGACAGAGAGTAGGGGGATATAGAGGAGAGAGAGGACAGAGAGTAGGGGGATATAGAGGAGAGAGAGGACAGAGAGTAGGGGGATATAGAGGAGAGAGAGAGAGAGGATATAGAGGAGAGAGGACAGAGAGTAAGGGATATAGAGAGAGAGGACAGAGAGTAGGGGATATAGAGGAGAGAGAGGACAGAGAGTAGGGGGATAGAGGAGAGAGAGAGAGAGGACAGAGAGTAGGGGATATAGAGAGAGAGAGAGAGGACAGAGAGTAGGGGGATATAGGGGGAGAGAGAGAGAGGACAGAGAGTAGGGGGATATAGAGGAGAGAGGAGAGAGGACAGAGAGTAGGGGGATATAGAGGAGAGAGAGAGGACAGGGGGAGAGTAGGGGATATAGAGATATAGAGGAGAGAGAGAGGACAGAGAGGACAGAGAGAGGGGAGAGGACAGAGAGTAGGGGGATATAGTAGGGGGAATATAGAGAGAGAGAGAGGACAGACAGGGGGGAGAGTAGGGGGATATAGAGAGAGAGAGGACAGAGAGTAGGGGATATAGAGGAGAGAGGAGAGAGAGGACAGAGAGTAGGGGATATAGAGGAGAGAGAGAGGACAGAGAGTAGGGGGATATAGAGGAGAGAGAGAGAGGACAGAGAGTAGGGGGATAGAGAGAGAGAGAGGACAGAGAGTAGGGGGATATAGAGGAGAGAGAGAGAGAGGACAGAGAGTAGGGGGATATAGAGGGAGAGGAGGAGAGAGGACAGAGAGTAGGGGATATAGAGGAGAGAGAGAGAGGACAGAGAGTAGGGGGATATAGAGGAGAGAGAGGACAGAGAGTAGGGGGATATAGAGAGGAGAGAGAGGACAGAGAGTAGGGGGATATAGAGAGAGAGAGAGAGAGGACAGAGAGTAGGGGGATATAGAGAGAGAGAGAGAGAGGACAGAGAGTAGGGGATATAGAGGAGAGAGGAGAGAGGGACAGAGAGTAGGGGATATAGAGGAGGAGAGAGAGGACAGAGAGTAGGGGATATAGAGGAGAGAGAGAGAGGACAGAGAGTAGGGGGATATAGAGGAGAGAGAGAGAGGAGAGTAGGGGGATATAGAGGAGAGAGAGGACAGAGAGTAGGGGGATATAGAGGAGAGAGAGAGGACAGAGAGTAGGGGATATAGAGGAGAGAGAGAGAGGACAGAGAGTAGGGGGATATAGAGGAGAGAGAGAGAGGACAGAGAGTAGGGGGATATAGAGGAGAGAGAGGACAGAGAGTAGGGGGATATAGAGGAGAGAGAGGACAGAGAGTAGGGGGATATAGAGAGAGAGAGAGAGAGAGGACAGAGAGTAGGGGATATAGAGGAGAGAGAGAGAGGACAGAGAGTAGGGGATATAGAGGAGAGAGAGAGAGGACAGAGAGTAGGGGATATAGAGGAGAGAGAGAGAGGACAGAGAGTAGGGGGATATAGAGAGAGAGAGAGAGAGGACAGAGAGTAGGGGATATAGAGAGAGAGAGAGAGAGGACAGAGAGTAGGGGATATAGGGGAGAGAGAGAGAGAGGACAGAGAGTAGGGGATATAGAGAGAGAGACAGAGAGAGGACAGAGAGTAGGGGATATAGAGAGAGAGAGGACAGAGAGTAGGGGATATAGAGGAGAGAGAGAGAGGACAGAGAGTAGGGGGATATAGAGGAGAGAGAGAGAGAGGACAGAGAGTAGGGGATATAGAGGAGAGAGAGAGAGGACAGAGAGTAGGGGGATATAGAGAGAGAGAGGACAGAGAGTAGGGGGATATAGAGAGAGAGAGAGGACAGAGAGTAGGGGGATATAGAGGAGAGAGAGGGACAGAGAGTAGGGGATATAGAGAGAGAGAGAGGACAGAGAGTAGGGGGATATAGAGGAGAGAGAGGACAGAGAGTAGGGGGATATAGAGGAGAGAGAGGACAGAGAGTAGGGGGATATAGAGGAGAGAGAGGACAGAGAGTAGGGGGATATAGAGGAGAGAGAGAGAGAGGACAGAGAGTAGGGGGATATAGAGGAGAGAGAGGACAGAGAGTAGGGGATATAGAGGAGAGAGGAGAGAGGACAGAGAGTAGGGGGATATAGAGAGGAGAGAGAGGACAGAGAGTAGGGGGATATAGAGAGAGAGAGAGAGGACAGAGAGTAGGGGATATAGAGAGGAGAGAGAGAGAGAGAGGAGGACAGAGAGGGGGGATATAGGGATATAGAGGAGAGAGAGAGAGTAGATAGAGAGAGAGAGGACAGAGAGTAGGGGGATATAGAGAGAGAGAGGACAGAGAGTAGGGGGATATAGAGGAGAGAGGACAGAGAGTAGGGGGATATAGAGGAGAGAGAGAGAGAGAGGACAGAGAGTAGGGGGATATAGAGAGGAAAGAGAGAGGAGGAGAGAGGGGATATAGAGGAGAGAGGAGAGAGGACAGAGAGTAGAGGGGATATAGTAGGGGAATATAGAGGAGAGAGAGGACAGAGAGTAGGGGGATATAGGAGGAGAGAGAGGACAGAGAGTAGGGGGATATAGAGGAGAGAGAGGACAGAGAGTAGGGGGATATAGAGGAGAGAGAGGACAGAGAGTAGGGGGATATAGAGGAGAGAGAGGACAGAGAGTAGGGGATATAGAGGAGAGAGAGAGAGAGGACAGAGAGTAGGGGATATAGAGGAGAGAGAGAGGACAGAGAGTAGGGGGATATAGGAGAGAGAGAGAGGACAGAGAGTAGGGGGATATAGGGGGAGAGAGGAGAGAGAGGACAGAGAGTAGGGGGATATAGAGGAGAGAGAGAGAGAGGACAGAGAGTAGGGGGATATAGAGGAGAGAGAGAGAGGACAGAGAGTAGGGGGATATAGAGAGAGAGGACAGAGAGTAGGGGGATATAGAGGAGAGAGAGGACAGAGAGTAGGGGGATATAGAGGAGAGAGAGGACAGAGAGTAGGGGGATATAGAGAGAGGATATAGAGGAGAGAGAGGACAGAGAGTAGGGGGATATAGAGGAGAGAGGACAGAGAGTAGGGGGATATAGAGAGAGAGGAGAGGAGAGGACAGAGAGTAGGGGGATATAGAGGAGAGAGAGGACAGAGAGGGGGATATAGAGGAGAGACAGAGAGGACAGAGAGTAGGGGGATATAGAGGAGAGAGAGAGGACAGAGAGTAGGGGGGGGAGGACAGAGTAGGGGAGAGAGAGAGGACAGAGAGGACAGAGAGTAGGGGATATAGAGGAGAGAGAGAGGACAGAGAGTAGGGGGATATAGAGGAGAGAGAGAGAGAGGACAGAGAGTAGGGGATATAGAGGGGATATAGAGAGAGAGAGAGGACAGAGAGTAGGGGGATATAGAGGAGAGAGAGAGGACAGAGAGTAGGGGGATATAGAGGAGAGAGACAGAGAGGACAGAGAGTAGGGGGATATAGAGGAGAGAGAGGACAGAGAGTAGGGGATATAGAGGAGAGAGAGGACAGAGAGTAGGGGGATATAGAGGAGAGAGAGGACAGAGAGTAGGGGGATATAGAGAGAGAGAGAGGACAGAGAGTAGGGGGATATAGAGAGAGAGAGGACAGAGAGTAGGGGGATATAGAGAGAGAGAGAGAGAGGACAGAGAGTAGGGGGATATAGAGGAGAGAGAGTAGGGGGATAGGGAGGAGAGAGAGAGAGGACAGAGAGTAGGGGGATATAGAGGAGAGAGTAGGGGGATATAGAGAGAGAGACACAGAGGGGGATATAGAGGAGAGAGGAGAGAGAGGACAGAGAGTAGGGGGATATAGAGGGGGATATAGAGGAGAGAGAGAGACAGAGACAGAGAGGACAGGGGGATATAGAGGAGAGGAGAGAGAGGACAGAGAGTAGGGGGATATAGAGGAGAGAGAGAGAGAGGACAGAGAGTAGGGGGATATAGAGGAGAGAGAGGACAGAGAGTAGGGGGATATAGAGGAGAGAGAGGACAGAGAGTAGGGGATATAGAGGAGAGAGAGAGAGGACAGAGAGTAGGGATATAGAGGAGAGAGAGGACAGAGAGTAGGGGGATATAGAGGAGAGAGAGGACAGAGAGTAGGGGATATAGAGAGAGAGAGAGAGGACAGAGAGTAGGGGGATATAGAGGAGAGAGAGAGGACAGAGAGTAGGGGGATATAGAGAGAGAGAGGACAGAGAGTAGGGGATATAGAGAGAGAGAGAGGACAGGAGTAGGGGGATAGAGAGACAGAGAGAGAGGACAGAGAGTAGGGGGATATAGAGGAGAGGAGAGAGGACAGAGAGTAGGGGGATATAGGAGGAGAGAGAGGACAGAGAGTAGGGGGATATAGAGGAGAGAGAGAGAGGACAGAGAGTAGGGGGATATAGAGAGAGGACAGGAGAGAGAGGACAGAGAGTAGGGGGATATAGAGGAGAGAGAGTGGAGAGGACAGAGAGTAGGGGGATATAGAGGAGAGAGACAGAGAGAGGGGGAGAGAGGACAGAGAGGAGGAGAGGGTATATATAGAGAGAGAGAGGACAGAGAGTAGGGGGATATAGAGAGGAGAGAGGACAGAGAGTAGGGGGATATAGAGGAGAGAGAGGACAGAGAGTAGGGGGATAGAGAGGAGAGAGAGGACAGAGAGTAGGGGGATATAGAGAGAGAGAGAGAGAGGACAGAGAGTAGGGGGATATAGAGGAGAGAGAGAGAGGACAGAGAGTAGGGGGATATAGAGAGAGAGAGAGGACAGAGAGTAGGGGGATATAGAGGAGAGGAGAGAGAGAGGACAGAGAGTAGGGGATATAGAGGAGAGAGAGAGGACAGAGAGTAGGGGGATATAGAGGGAGAGAGAGGACAGAGAGTAGGGGGATATAGAGGAGAGAGAGAGGACAGAGAGTAGGGGGATATAGAGAGAGTAGGGGGAGAGAGAGAGAGGACAGAGAGTAGGGGGATATAAGAGAGAGAGAGAGAGAGGACAGAGAGTAGGGGGATATAGAGTAGGGGAGAGAGAGAGAGAGGACAGAGAGTAGGGGGATATAGGAGAGAGTGGGGGGAGAGAGAGAGAGAGGGGGAGAGAGAGGACAGAGAGGGGGATAGGACAGAGAGAGGGGAGAGGAGAGAGAGGACAGAGAGTAGGGGGATATAGAGGAGAGAGAGGACAGAGAGTAGGGGATATAGAGGAGAGAGAGGACAGAGAGTAGGGGGATATAGAGGGAGAGAGAGAGGAGAGGACAGAGAGAGGGGGATATAGGGGATAGAGAGAGAGAGAGAGGACAGAGAGTAGGGGGATATAGAGAGAGAGAGAGAGGACAGAGAGTAGGGGGATATAGAGGAGAGAGAGAGAGGACAGAGAGTAGGGGGATATAGAGGAGAGAGAGGACAGAGAGTAGGGGATATAGAGGAGAGAGAGGACAGAGAGTAGGGGGATATAGAGGAGAGAGAGGACAGAGAGTAGGGGGATATAGAGGAGAGAGAGGACAGAGAGTAGGGGGATATAGAGAGGAGAGAGGGGGATAGAGAGGACAGAGAGACAGAGAGTAGGGGGATATAGAGGAGAGAGAGGACAGAGAGTAGGGGGATATAGAGGAGAGAGGGAGAGGACAGAGAGTAGGGGGATATAGAGGAGAGAGAGAGAGAGGACAGAGAGTAGAGAGGGAGGACAGAGAGATGGGGAGAGAGAGAGAGAGAGGACAGAGAGTAGGGGGATATAGAGGAGAGAGGAGGACAGAGAGTAGGGGGATATAGAGGAGAGAGAGGACAGAGAGTAGGGGGATATAGAGAGAGAGAGAGAGGACAGAGAGAGTGGGGAGGGGGATACAGAGAGAGAGAGGACAGAGGGGGATATAGAGGAGAGAGGAGAGAGGACAGAGAGTAGGGGGATATAGAGGAGAGAGAGTAGGGGGATATAGAGAGGAGAGAGAAGGAGGACAGAGAGTATGGGGATATAGAGGAGAGAGAGGACAGAGAGTAGGGGGATATAGAGGAGAGAGAGGAGAGAGGACAGAGAGTAGGGGGATATAGAGGAGAGAGAGAGGACAGAGAGTAGGGGGATATAGAGGAGAGAGAGGACAGAGAGTAGGGGGATATAGAGGAGAGAGAGAGAGGACAGAGAGGGGATAGGAGAGAGAGAGAGGACAGAGAGTAGGGGATATAGAGGAGAGAGAGAGAGAGGACAGAGAGTAGGGGGATATAGAGAGAGAGAGAGGACAGAGAGTAGGGGGATATAGAGGAGAGAGGACAGAGAGGACAGAGAGTAGGGGGATATAGAGGAGAGAGAGGACAGAGAGTAGGGGGATATAGAGGGAGAGAGAGGACAGAGAGTAGGGGATATAGAGGAGAGAGAGGACAGAGAGTAGGGGGATAGAGGAGAGGACAGAGAGGACAGAGAGTAGGGGGATATAGAGGAGAGAGAGGACAGAGAGTAGGGGGATATAGAGGAGAGAGGAGAGGAGAGAGAGGGGGATATAGGGAGAGAGAGAGGACAGAGAGTAGGGGGATATAGAGAGAGAGAGGACAGAGAGTAGGGGAGAGAGAGAGAGGACAGAGAGTAGGGGGATATAGAGGAGAGAGAGGACAGAGAGTAGGGGGATATAGAGAGAGAGAGAGAGAGGACAGAGAGTAGGGGGATATAGAGGAGAGAGAGGACAGAGAGTAGGGGGATATAGAGAGGAGAGAGAGGACAGAGAGTAGGGGGATATAGAGAGAGAGAGGACAGAGAGTACAGGGATATAGGGGGATATAGAGGAGAGAGGACAGAGAGTAGGGGGGATATAGAGAGAGAGAGAGGACAGAGAGTAGAGAGGGGATATAGAGGAGAGAGAGAGAGGACAGAGAGTAGGGGGATATAGAGGAGAGAGAGAGAGGACAGAGAGTAGGGGGATATAGATGGGGAGGAGAGAGAGGACAGAGAGTAGGGGGATATAGAGAGAGAGACAGAGAGACAGAGAGTAGGGGATATAGAGGGAGAGGGGATATAGAGGAGAGAGAGGACAGAGAGTAGGGGGATATAGAGGGAGAGAGAGAGGACAGAGAGTAGACAGGGGATATAGAGGAGAGAGAGGACAGAGAGTAGGGGGAGAGGAGAGAGAGAGTAGGGGATATAGAGGGAGAGAGGAGAGTAGGGGATATAGAGGAGAGAGAGGA